>NC_056729.1:1411196555-1411504043 GCF_019279795.1 Protopterus annectens | reverse complement strand
AGAAGACACCCTTGATCATTATTAGTAAAAAAAATCTGAGCACTCATAAAATCATCCAAGGCCAAATTTGAGAGAAAAATTGCAATAGATTCAAAAGACAATCATAAGGCCTTCTTCAGCTATGTTAGAAACCTGGGTGGAAACTCCCAGATATGCACAGAATTAGTCCAAAATTATACAAAATTCACTGAACCCACAGACATTGCCAACATACTGGCAGACAGGTTCAGTGCAAACTTCACTCCCCTCTCCCCCAAAAGGAGAGATAACTATCCCAGCGGAGTGTAGCCTCCTAGACATCCCAAATGCACAGGTGAAAGCTGCTCTCTCTAAAGCTAAAAACACAGCATCAATGGGACTGGATGGTGTCCCCAGCTGTGTGCTACAAGAACTCAACGAGGAACTAAACCCGCATATAAGGCAGCAGTTTAATCTTAGCCTTACCACAGGATACGTGCCCAAGGAGTGGCGTACGGCAACTGTGGTCCCACTCCACAAAGGCGGTGCCTCTACGGACCCTGGTAATTACCACCCCATAAGCTTAACAAGCCTGGTCTGCAAAGCTATGGAGAGGATCATAATGGAACTCATAAACAAAGACATAGGGGATTTGCAGACATTGGACCCGACCCAGTTTGGCTTTGTCAAGGGCAGATCATGCCTTTTGAACTTGGTCGACTTCTTCGAAACAGTCACCAAGGCCATTGATGAGGGAAAGGCAGTCCATACAACCTACCTTGACCTTGCAAAAGCTTTCGACACAATACCCCACTCAGGTATTATAGAGAAACTTACCAGCAAATGTAAACCCATATGTCACAAGATGGGTTGCAAACTGGCTAAAGGACAGAACCCACAGGGTTAGAGTTGCTGGCGCCATGTCAGACTCAAGCGGTCACAAGTGGTGTCCCACAGGGCTCCAGTTCTTGGCCCCTGTTGTTCGGCATCTACTTCTCAGAAGTACAGGCAAACCTGGGAGGACTATGGCTGACAAAGTTTGCAGATGACTGCAAACTGGGCCATAGTGGAAAGTACATCGGACACAGATATCCTTCAGAGGGTCTCACGGAAACTGATAACTGGTGCCAGAGCCATGGCCTGAAGTTAAATGCCAAAAATGTATAGTCATACCCTTCGGGAAAAACAAGGTAACCCCAAGCTACCATATAGGTGGCAATCCATTAAGCACAGAAGATGTTATCAGGGACCTGGGGACCCAGGTTGACAGTGGCCTTTCTTTTGACACTCACATTGCTAAAGTGGTTAGAAAGACCTTCTACATTGCCCACTTGATCATGAAGGATTCACATCCAGATCAAGTGAGGTCATTGTTCCCCTGTACTCTTCACTTATCAGACCAATGATCGAGTACAATGCCCCATTCGGGATGTATCTCACCCGACACCTGCAGCAATTGGAGAGACCCCAAAAGTTCCTCACCAAAAGGATAAAGGGACTCCAAAATCTGTCATATGCTGCCAGACTGAAGAAACTCCAGCTCTATTCAGTGGCATACCGCCTGCTCAGAGGTGACCTGTGCCTGACATACAAGGCCATGTCCAACCCGGAATTAATGGACATGCTCCACCTTAAAAAATCCAAATCTACCAGATCCACTAGAGCAAGCGACTTAAACCTTAGCACGGATATAAATAGGACATGCTGGAGGGATAGATTTGTCACCCAGAGACTCCCTATGCTGTGGAATAAAATCCCGGTCCATGTGAGGCAGAGCACCTCGCTGGCTCTGTTCAAGAGAAATCTTGACCGGTGGATGGGAGATCGTAGGTTTACCCCGGGAATCATCTCTGTGTCACTGCTGGACAGAGGCACAACAAACTAATGGGCACAGTATTTTTTAACATAAGGGGTGGCGTAAGCCACAAAACTTTGGGCTAGGCTTATAAATGCCTTTGGGCAGATAGCCTAGTATAAACCTATAAACCTATGTTATCCTTACTGAAACTGTCCTGCTCTATAGCCATGGACCCAGGGCAGCTACCTAAATTGCCCCTATCTGCTACTGATACAGTACAGTTGTGTAAGTAAACTTATAACAGTTGATGTTTGAATGATCAGGGCTGTGGTAGTCTTAGCTATATGGGTTATATTCTGCCAAGGATATAAAAACATGCCATCTTCCAAAGCTTCAGGGCACTTTTCACTTGCCTGAGCTGAACTGACAGAACGACAAGTTTGGATGCTAACTCTTCAGAGTTTTCCTGCCAACAGACAGAGGCTTTGCCCTGAAAGGACAATGCTTGGAAGAGAACAAAATAAGCACTGCTGCAGTAGTCTTAGCTATATGGATAGATTACTCTAGCTTAGTATACTTGGGGGATGGAAGGAGAAGAGTCTAGAACACCTGGAGAATGGTCCTTGCAAAGCCTGATCTAGACCTAGAGAAGGAATCGAGCTTACAGTGCTTTGTAAACGTATGTACAGAGGACCAGGTTGCAGCTTCTAAAATACTTCTAGAGGCCAACCCTTTCCAAAAAACCATAGATGAAGCCAATGCCCCAGTAGAATGGGCCTTGACCCTGCCTGAAATAGGTGTGCCGTGGTGAGTATAACAAAAGGTAATAGCCTTGGACAACCTATTTGGAAAAGTCTGTTTTAACACATTATTCCTTCTTCTTATCTTTACAAAAAAGGAAAAGCAGCGCCAAAGATCTGAAAGATATAGTTCTGTCAAAATACTACTCGAGTTGTCTGTGGACATCTAAGGTATGGATTATCGTTTCTCTCTCATTTCTGGGTTCATGAAAGAAAATAGGGAGATGGGTAGTTTGGCTTATAGTAAAGTCTGATACCACTTTAAGCAAAAAAGGAATCATTCTCAAAGAAACCTTTTCCCTGTGGAAAATGAGATAGTGTTGACTCACCATAAGAGCTTGCATCTCAGATATCCTTCTTACAGATGTCAGAGCAATCAGTAAAACTGTTTTTTTTATGTTAAGAATCTCTAATCAGCCAGATTAGCTGGTTCAAATGGAGCAAGTGTTGGTGTCTCTAACACAAAATTAAGATACCAAGGAGGGTCCACTGGTTTTCTTGGAGGCCTCTTATGCAAACCCCTTTCAAAAACATTTTGACATCATATTGTATTACAAGAGGAGGATCCATTGGCAGACATGCTAAAATGGCCAATAAATGAACCTTAATAGAAGAGTAACAAAGGACATAGTACAGTAACTCACAAAAGTATTGAAAACCAGAGAACAACTAGCCATGAATTGGGTGCTGGTTATGTTGTTGACACCAACTAGAAAACCTTTTCGATTTGCTAATATATGATTTTCTAGTTGCAGGCTTTCTTGCCTCTTGCTTCAGTTAGTACCTGCTGCACATCCTCGGTAAACAAGTGCCCAAAATGAGTTAAGACCGTATCATCCAGGCAGCCAACTGAAGTTGATTGGTGTGAGGGTGTATCAAACACCCCTGCTCTTGTGTGAGTAAATCCAGTCTGTGAGAAAATGTGCGGTAATTGTCCCTGGGTATTTCCAAAAGAAGGGAGAGCCACATTTGCCTGAGCCTGAATGGAGTCACCACAATTACCTTGGGGGATTCCTTCTGAATCTTCAGAAGTACCCTAGACATAAGTGGAAAGGGTGGAAATATATACAGGAACATTCCTGTCCAAGAAAAAGAAAAGGAATCTGTATTCCAGGCCTTCTTGCATGGAGCAGAAACAAAGTGTTCATGCACAAAGGACAACGTGCACGGTCTGAATAAAGGTATAGATCCACAAATTTAGACCAGCACATAGAGGATCGCTTAAAATACTGCTTTTATTAATCATACATAATCCAAATGTGATGGATATAAGCCATCACAAAAAGCAAACCGGTTTCGGCTTGAAACAGCCATTATCAATGCTGAAAAATGTGAAAAAATGTCTCCACCATATTTGAGCTATATATAGTATCAAGCCATATATAGTATTAAGCCCTTAAAGGGACATACATACCAAAACAAAAATTGTTAAACAATATATCATAAATAAATTCATATAGATAACCAATGGTATCTGAAATAACTTCTTATGGAATAACTTGTTATGAAAAAATGAAAAAACCTACAATTAGGTATGTTATACCATAAATGTAACCTAATTTATCATATTATATATATAAACATGTAGAATATATATAACATATATAAAAAAGTCAAGACTTAAACATGGTATAATGAAATGTTACATAATATATAATAAATCCATCTCAGTCCAATATTTCAAAACTACAAAACAAGCAATATATGAAAATCATTATTCTGATTCATTTAATCCAGGCCTAAACAGTCCCCCTAATTTAATGATCCACATGTTCTCCATTTGGTTGAGTTTACTATGCCATCCAGCTTTATAATTCCTATGTAGTGTTATCCTGTCAATGACGACAAATTTGAATGCAGCAGATGGGTGATCTATAGTATGTTTATATAATGCATTGGTTAAACGTTTGTTCCTAATAGCACTCATATGCTCTCCTATCCTAAATTTCACAGGTCTAGATGTCTGGCCGATATAAAAGGCAGAGCAAGTGCAGGTTGCTAAATATATCACCCAATCAGAACTGCAATTTGCAAAGATTCTAATATTAAACACTTTAGAAGTGTTTTTACTTGTAAATTCAATTGTTTTTGTGACATGTTGACAAGCAGTGCAGTGGCCACATGGGAAGCAACCCACTAATATGTCTCCAAATAAAGTTGTTTGATATGGAATGTTTGGAATATATCTCTTGTAATGAGTAAGATATGAATTAATGTTACGTCCTCTACAATAAGAGAACGAACATTGTTCAGGTAAAATGTCATTCAAACAATCATGTGATTGCAAAATGCCCCAATGTTGATTGATAATATTTCTAAACCTGTCGGTATTAGTTCCATAGGTCGTTACTAGCCTCAAGGGTTGCTCAGAAGATTTTTTGGAAGATACACTATCTTTAGATTTGTATTTTAATAAACTTGTGCGTGTCAAGCTGTTAGTTTCATCCAAAGTCACAGCAAGATTGTGTTGATTATAACCACGATTAGCAAATCTTTGTGTCAAATCAAGGCTACAAGTAGAATATTCTTGTTCCGAAGAGCAAATACGTCTAATCCACATGAACTGAGATTTTGGGATATTGCGGATGATGTGGCGTGGATGGGAACTGTCAGCATGTAGTAATGTGTTGTATTCAGGAAACTTCCGATAGACCGAAGTGGCTAAAGTGTTATCTTGAAGCCTAGTAAACACTACGTCTAAAAAGACGATCTTATCATGTTCAATATTGGCAGTAAATTTAATGCCAAAAGAGTTGTTGTTCAAATATGCTACAAATTCGGACAGTTGATCCCATTCTCCACGCCACACCATCCAACAGTCATCTAGATATCTGCCCCAGATATCTAGATTCTGCATGAATATCTTATGCTGAACATCATATACGAATGTTGCTTCATAATATCCCATAAAAAGATCTGCGTATATGGGTGCAAATGATGCCCCCATAGCCGTACCCTTGATTTGCCAATATGCTTTACCTTTAAAGTAAAAAATATTTTTTCGTAGCACGATTTCTGTCAATTTTATCAAAAAATTGTTGAAGCCTGTAGAATATAAATCTGATTTGTATAGCCAATATGAGACTGCAAGAATCCCCACATCATGAGGAATGCTGGTATATAGGGATGCCACATCCAATGTACAAAGCCACCAATTGGACTCCAGTTGAGAGTCATTAATGATGTTAAGAAATTCCGTAGTGTCCTGTATACGTGATCTAATGTGTTTTAGTAATGGTTTTAGGTGGTATGTAAGAAAAGCTGACAGTGGCTCAGTTATAGAACCTATACCCGACACAATAGGTCTACCAGGAGGGTGAAGAGGGTCTTTATGTATTTTAGGTAGTAAATATAAATATTGTGGAGTTGGTTCATCCACTTTAAGTTGTTTAACTACCTGTTCACTTATAATTCCTTGTTCCACTGCCAGATCTAGAAAGGAATCAATTTCCACCTTAAAAGTAGAAGTGGGATCAATACTCATTTCCATATAAAAACTCGAGTCTGATAATTGGCGTAGGGCTTCTTCTACATATGCTGTATGGTCCATAACTACAATGGCACCACCTTTGTCAGCCATGGTAATAACTATATCATGATTATTCTGAAGCTCCAACAAGGCTTTTCTTTCAGCTATGGTAAGATTATTAAATTTAGATGCATACATAGTAGATGAATGTAAATCTCTCATTACACAATCTCGAAAAATCGAGACATGTTTATTCATAGGTGGAATGAAAGCTGATTTACCAAATCTAAAGTCAGATGATCTTTGAGTAGTGTCAGAATCTGCAAAAAATAACTTGAGGTTAAGTAATCTACAAAAATCATTTAAATCTTGTAATAAGTGATTTTCAGAGACAGGTGCACTGGGAACAAAATTCAACCCTTTATTTAGTAATCGTATGTGCACAGGGGAAAGATCAAAAGATGAGATGTTAAAAACATTATCAATTATTTGACCATCTGTTGCAAGAGACATTGTAGGGTTGGTGTTCTCAAATTTGGATCGGTGCTTTCTGCCCCCCCCCCTCCTACTGCCCTTAAATCTAAAGGGGGTGGTTGTTTTCTTTTAGCAGCTGGGGACGCCTGGCGTGAGGAAACCTCACCATCAGTGGCAGAGGAAGTGTCATCCTCAGAAGTGGCATCAGATGTCACTTTCTTATGTCTTAAAATGGATCTAGGTCGTTTTCTACTAGTGTTATAGGTGTTAGTATGTTCATTAAATCTGACTGTCTTTTGACTGACAAAGGGTTTACCTTTCTCATAATCCATAAGGTCCCTGTTGAACTTGTGGATTTTACGTTTCATAAGTTGTTGCTATAATGAAGCCAAATCTTTTGCAAGATCAGAGATGTGTTGTGAATAGAACCCCTCCTTGCTAAATTGTTCAGCTTCACCACACAAAGCATGAATCTCTGTTAGTTGGTTTTGTATGGTTCTATCATAATATCTAGATAAACAATCAACAAAATGCATCGAGGACTGATGCTGGGCCTCTGCCCATTTCCTAGAAAGTTCCGAGTATATATTAGCCACTAAGGGTTATAAACGAACCCTCAATCCCCTTGGTGTAATGTCTTTCATCTTATAGGCCTTGAAAAGTTTCAAATGCCAAACATTTGAACGTAAAGATTTCATGTCTCTATTATGTTTGGAAAATATTATCCCACATTTCTGTTGACCATCCACTGAATTATTGTTAGAAGTATGTCCTGTATTGTTATTTAAACCAAAAACTTCTAAATTGTCTTGATCGGCCGAAAGCCCTTGTAAAATACCTCCTAAGTCCATGACTACAGTCAGTCATATGTTGGTTAAGTCTAAATGTATTTATAAGTCCTTATGTGATGACAGGACCAGCAGGCAAACCACAGATATCTGACTCAAAAAGTCTTTATAGATCTTGATCAAAAGAAGATAATTTTGTAACAGCCACCTATGCACCAACAGTGTCACCAAAAGAGTAGCCCAACCCCACAACAGCATACATTAAATAATTATCCAAAACCACCTTATTGTATTGCCAAAAAACTGTCTGCCTTACTGACATGGCAATGGTGAAATGTAGCATTAGGACTACAAAATGTTAGATATAAACACTTGAATGTCGGCACAATCTATATGCCCATTATACCAATATTACAACTTAAGAATATTCTACATAAATAGCCGACTTTCGTCTCAACTATTAAAAAATGTTTTTCAACACAATAATCCAAAGATTGGTTATCTATCCCTAAGTGAGATGATCATCAATATCCAACAACCACCCCAAAGGATGAATGTATAATATTATTTAGTCAGTTCCCTGTTCTTGATATATTGCAAGTGTTACTGTTATTATAATTAAAAAACAGTTGGCTTGAAAGGCCGACCTTTGTCTCTGCCTGATACTCCAAGAAATGAGTATACAATTAAACTTATAAAAAATTGCTGTCTATGCTACCCCCACATATGCCACCGTAAGGAAGTATTAATACACTTGATAAAATGTATTATAATTCTATTATGTTGGAGGGCTGTGGGCTAAACCATCAATGGGGACATTCCAAGTGCATAATTGTGGCCAAATCAATAAAATATAATCTGTGGAATGCCACTGGACCCTGTAGTAGTTATCAAAATTAAGTTTTATTGAAATAAACCTGATATCATAGACAGGACCAAATATCAGCACTCATTTAGCATGTACTGAGTTACCAAAAAGTGTGTATTAGAAAAATACCTTCATAATACACATATTGCTGTAATACTCCCAACCTAACCTGACCTGCCAAGGAAATTGTGTATGTAAATATGAAAACACCTTCCCCAAATCTTTATAGAACCATGAAATATTCACTATATATTGATAAATTAAATTCTGAATATACGTCCAACCACTACATATGTATTATGCCAAAAAGACATTAATAATCTAGTAATTTGCCATATATTAATTCAAAAACTGCCAATATGTTACAATATGATAAACAGCGTATACATTAAACCATTGTGGAAATCAAAAAAACAGTTCCAAAATTATATGAGATAATCCTAAATATTCCGTGGTCCTGAGCATTCCCAAAGTTCCAAGACCCTCAATATGGTAAAGATGTATATTCCATAACGTAGGCCCAAGACGACTATAAAGCTGGCTTTAAACAAACAAAAAGACACGAAATCACAAGTTCACTATATGTTCCACAATTCCACGGACCTTAAAAATAAGCCTTCATGATGTTATCATATAGACCACAGTACCTGAATGTCCTAAAACATAATCGTCAGCCAAAGTCAGTAAAGAAATATGTGTCCCGCTGCCGTAGAAATAATAAACAATTAACCCAGATATTTTTCCTTGAAGAAAAAAACCTTGCGAAAGTTCAATACTTAAGTCCAAAAAACAGAATAGTTGTGACTCTTCCCGCTTGCTTCTGTTATCCAAAGTCACTATAACATATATATTATGGAAAAATCATATAGACCACAGTACCTGGTGTCCCAAAAACATAATCGTCAGCCAAAGTCAGTGAAAAATTATAAATGTCCAGCTGCCGTAGAAATTATAAACAGTTAGCCCAGATCTGTCCTTGAAGAAAAAAACATGCGAAAATTCAATAGTTAAATCCAAAAAACAGAATCGTTGTGACTCTTCCCGCTTGCTTCTGTTATCCAAAATACTCTAGGAACAAAAGATGGCGGCCCGTAAAAACAGAGCACATATGCTGAACTACCAAATGATGTGATATTGCTTGTTTTAGAACAACCAGTTAGTGGAAAAAAATCGTATTTCTGATGTTACTAACCATGTTGTAGGTTACAAAAAAGTATATCCAGCCAAAGAAATGCGAAGACAAAAAAATAAAAAATGGCACCACGAAAAGGTCGACCGCAATCCAGGCGTCCCCAGCGTGATACGGAAACAAGTAACAGAAACAAAGTGTTCACGCACGAAGGACAACGTGCACGGTCTGAATAAAGGTATAGATCCACAAATCCAAGAAAAAGAAAAGGAATCTGTATTCCAGGCCTTCTTGCATGGAGGCCAGGTGCAGAATCTTGCCAGATAATTGTTCAGACAGGAGACAATGAGGTCTGTTGAGGAATTCCTAACAGACAGATCAAATCTCAGAAGACCCCTGATCTAGTGTCCATTCATGAGGCTCTGCCCTTGTCCTGCTCAACTTGTCTGCCACACAGTTTTGCTCTGACAAAATGTAGGATGCCTGTAGATTGAGATTGTACTGTGAAGCTATATGCCAAGTTAACATGATTAGCCTGAAGAGAGGGTACAACCTGGTTCCCCCCTGCTTGTTGATGTACCACGACTGTGGTATTGTCTGTAATAACTAGAAGGGGGGCAAAGATGATTCAGAAAGTCGAATTCTTTGACCAAGGCAAACATCTCTTTTATATTTATGGGTTTGCATATGTCCTTGGTGCCCCATACACCTTGCAATTTTATCCTTCCTGAAACTGCTCCCTAAGCAAAGTTGGAGGCATCTGTTGTGGTGACTGATTGTTTGGGAACAGGAATTGAGAAGGGAAGACCTGGATTAAAGGCTACTTGCTGTCTCCAGCAAGTGATTTCTCTGGGATCTGAAATGCAAGGAATGTTGGCACTGGGACCAAAGACACTTCAGATAGCACTGTATCTTAAACATGTGGAGTCACTGTTTTGGAAAAGGAAGGGAGAAGGGTAGACCTGGATTTAAGGATGTCTGTTGTCTCCACCAAGTGATTTCTCTTCTAACAGACCCAAGCACTGGGATCTGAAGAGACTACGAATGTTGGTGCTGAAACCAAAGAGACTTCAGATACTACTGTTTCTTCCTCATAACAGCCTTGCCAGGGGTATCAAGAGAATCATAGAAGCCATGAGACCAAGAATCCTGAGGTATTCCCTCATAGTGACCGAAGTCTGAGTGCAAAACCCTATAAGTAGTTTAGATATAGATCTATGTTTTTCTATGGAAGAAAAGCTCTTTGAACTGTGGTGTCTAGTTGACATCCCAAAAGAACAGTACTGTGAAAAGGAATCATGAAAGACTTTTGAATGTTCCCTTGTAATCCCAGCTTGTGTAAAAGACCCATCACCCAAGAAAGAGATTCTTGACACTTTGAAAAACAGTCTACAAAGATATGCAAGTCATCTAAATATAGAAAAATGTTGATATCATGTAGCCTGAAATAACCAGAGCTAGACACTTTCTGAACACTGTTGTTTCAGTGAATAGTCCAAATGATAAGGCACAGAACTGATAATATGATCCAGACACACAAAACTTTAAGACACATCTGAAGACTGGATGAATGGGAATGTGATAAATCTAATGTTACCATGAAACTTGAATGAGGAAGAAGAGGTAGCAGGTTGTGAAGTGAAGTGACATTGTTTTGAATTTGGGCACTGTCGTTAGCAGGTTTAGGAAAGAAACACCCAGAAATGGTCTCCAAGTATTTTCCTTTGCACTAAAAACATCCTCAAACATCCACTTGAGAGGAGGGATTAGTTCTATCACTCCCTGGGACAGCATGTGATGAAGGATGGGTGGAAACAAAAGAGTCTGGAATGGAGTATTAAGAATTACTCCTGGAAAGGAGGAATTTCCTCCCATTGCCATCTGTAACCTTGAGGAATGATCTTCAGAACCCTTTTGTCTGAAACTATCTGTTGCCAAAGAGAAAAGTGCAAATTCACACTTTTTGGAAGAAAAAATGGGCTGCTATGGTGGGAGGGGATAACAAAGTATCTTAAATAGTCATTCTGACTTATTGGACTGTCCTTGGTTTTTGGGAATTTCTACAATGCTTCTTGGAACCCCTTTGCCATTTCTTCATAAAAGTCTGTTTACCAGCATTTTGTTGAGACAGTTTATTTTGTTGCTTACCAAAACTGGATGAAGAGTTGGAGAATCCCTTGGAAAATTTTGAAAAAGTCCTAGAGATTCACTGAATCAGCTTACTCTTTCATCACACTTCTGGACCGCCTCTGCGTAGATGGGGCCAAAAACTAAATCTCTGTTCAAAAGGGAATTTAAAATCTCATTTTAACATCATCTGAGTGGTCCTGCGACTGCAGCCATGCAATCCTCCTCAAAACAGTACCAGTGGACATAGCCCTTGAAGAAGTAGCGACAGTCATACACACTGTATAAAATGAGCAGTGACTAGACTGATAGAAGAAATTAAATTATTTAAATATATTTTCCTCACAAGAAGAAAGTGCAGACAAAATGCTCCTCATGCTTTCGCAATTAGTCAGGACAAATCTTAGCATAGGAGCCTGACAATTCAAAATCCTGAAAATCAAAGTTGAAGAAGCATACACTTTTACTTATCAGTAATCTTCTTATCCTTATCAGAAATAGTAGGATTGGAATTAACTAAATATTTACCAGCAGAAGGATGAACTAAAGGTATAGCTGCTGGAACAGGTTTGGAAAGACTGTATGAAAACTTAAAATCAAGGAACTTTATACAGCCTATCAGCCTTTTCACGGGCAGCTGGCTGACTGTCAGGAAAACTGCAGACAGTAACACAGACATCTTCCAATGCTGACAGAACTGGAAGAATTGGTGCAGGTTCTGGAAGTCCCTTCTGTAACAAGTTGTATTTTCTTAATGTTCTTCAATGTTCTCCCATTGAAAATACTGGGACATTCTAAGAAATAGTCTCAGAGAAAGAGAACCTCCTACATGGAGACTCAGAAACTGAACTCTCCTCTGACTCTGAATCAGAAATCTGAGGCGAAAACCCTGTGTCTCTCCCCCTCATCCTCCTGTCCAGATTTGGAGTCTTGAATCTCTTTAGGAAAGGAGGTACCCCTCTTTCTTTTAACAGAAACTACTTTACAAGAGGGATTAATAACCTGAATTAAACCCTGAGTTAGACCCAGTAAACTACTCGTGTCTAAGGAATATTGAGGAGGAGTAGATGCATGTTTAGTTTTCTATTTCTTTTTAACAAGAAAAATGGAGCCAACAGTGTTATTAATGGCAACATCAGCTTCCTCAGGGATGGGCACAACATTCTGACAAAACCGAAAGCCTTCCTTGTTCCCCTCTCTCAGGACCAACAAGAGTGGCTCTCCCTTACCCACTGAGGAGAAGCCAACAACCACAGAGGACATGGCTGATCCCCTGATTCATAGTGGCTGTAGATGCTACACCAGGGAGATCCAGGGTAAAAGATGAATGATCTGAGGTACAAGTAATGGCCACAGCAGAGTCGCCCACCTGCGACTGAGTTAAATTGCTGCCTGATGTGATGGCAAAGGCTATTTGCTTAACTGTTTATCTTTGTGGCTGGAAGAAGGAATGACTATGGAACAAACAGAGAAATTGTTCCATTGCCATGCTGAAAACGATAAGAGAAAACAAACATCGTCTTTAAAAGTCACCTTTTTCATAAATAAACAGTAAAAAGCAGTTTTAAAACACTCTGTCAGTCCCACAAAGAAAAATAAACACAAATTCTCCACAGAAAATGTGTTTTTCAGTTACTTTAAATGTTTAAATTAACAGGAAAAAAAAGAGAACTCCCATTTAAAAGTACAATACAGTCTCATGACAGTCCATTAAAACACAAAACTCCTAATTTTAAAATAATTTTCCCAGAAAAGGAAAGTGTCAATGATAAACTAAATTATTTAATGTAAGGGCTTTTCCTCAAAGGGAACTTACCTGCCCAGTAAAGGAACAGCACAAGCTAAGCTTGGATCTTCAAAAGCCTCAGCAGAGCAGACTCTTCTGTGAAAAGTAAAGCTCTGAAGGGCTTGGTGCCCAAACTTATCTATTAGTCAGCTCAGCTGGAGATGCCTGACAATTTGAGCATGTGGAAGGTGCCCTTTGGAAGCTGGTCAGCTGTTATATCCTTGGCAGGATGTAACCCATATAACTAAGGCTACTGCAGTAGTGATCAGTATAATAAACACCAGTAGATACAAGAAGTGCTGCTTTTCTTAATACTGTTATCAAGATATCCAGAAAAGCGACCTGATTTACAAAATGACAGCATTGCATAAAAGAATGAAAATTTATACCTGTTTGCACACAAAGTTAGTTACGAAAACAAAATTGCCACTGATTCTAAAGACAACCACAAAGCATTCTATAGCTATGTCAATAATCTCAATGGCAACACTCAGATCTGCTCTGAGTTATAGCACAATGGCACTAAATATACAGAACCAACTGATATTGCCAACATCCTGGCATATAGGTTCAGTGCTAACTTTACCCCTCTCTCATCCCCTAAAGGGCCCATCTTTATACTGAAAGAATGCAAAGTACCTGTAATCATGGCTGCACAGGTAAAAAACACACTCTCCAAAGCCAAGAACACAGCATCCATGGGACCTGACAACATCCCAGGCTGCATTCTACATGAACTACAGAATGAACTGGCACCCCACCTAAGTACCATGTTCAATCATAGCCTCACCTCCAGCTTTGTGCCCACTGAATGTCGCACAGCAACAGTTATCCCACTCCACAAAGGGGGAGCCACCATGGACCCCGGGAACTACCGCCCCATTAGCCTGACGAGCTTGGTCTGCAAAGCTATGGAGCGTATCATCATGGAACTTATAAACAATGACATTGGTAATCTCCAAACTCTGGACCCTACCCAGTTCGGGTTTGAAAAAGGCAGATCATGTCTCCTAAACCTGATAGACTTCGTTGAAGTGGTCAACAAAGCTGTAGATGAGGGTAAGGTGTTACACACAGCCTATCTAGATCTCGCCAAGGCTTTCGACACCATCCCCCACTCTGGAATTATAGACAAACTCACTAAACTAGGTGTAAATCCCTATGTCCCAAGATGGGTTGCCAACTGGCTCACTGACTGAACCCACACTGTGAAAGTAGCAGACTCTAAATCCAACTTCAGACCAGTGACATTTGGAGTACCACAGAGTTCATTCCTATGTCCTCTCCTGTTTGGTATCTACTTCTCTGAAGTACAGGCTAATACAGAAGGTCTTTGGTTAACAAAGTTTGCAAATGAGTGCAAACTAGGAGCCATAATCAAATCTACTAACGATGTGGACATCCTATAAAAGGGCCTCACTGAGACAGATGCCTGGTGTCAGGCCTCAAGCTCAATGCCAAAAAGTGCATTGTCATCCCTTTTGGTAAAAACTCTATACCCATGAACTACCACATAGGCAGTAGCCTACTTAACACCGAAAGTGCGATAAGAGACCTTGGAACACAGGTGGACAGTAGTCTCTCCTTTGATAATCACATCGCCACAGTAGTCAGGAAATCCTTCTACGTGGCACACCTCATCACAAAAGATTTGTCATCCAGGAAAAAAGAGGTCATTGTTCCCCTCTACTCATCACTTATTAGACCCATTATAGAGTACAACTCCCCTTTTGCTATGTACCTCACAAGACATTTGTGAGGTACATAGCAAAAGGGGAGTTGTACTCTATAATGGGTCTAATAAGTGATGAGTAGAGGGGAACAATGACCTCTTTTTTCCTGGATGACAAACCTTTTGTGATGAGGTGTGCCACGTAGAAAGGCTGCAGAAATACCTCACAAAGAGGATTACTGGCCTCAAATAGATGCCCTACGCAGACCGTCTCAAAAAACTCCAGCTTTACTCTGTCGCATATCACCTACTCAGAGGCGATCTCTGCCTAACATACAAAGCTATGTCAAACCCAGAGCTGTTGGACATGCTCCACGTAAAGAAATCCCAACCCCTTCGAGCTACACGCTCTAGGGACCTAAACCTTGTCACCACAATAAGCAGAACATGCTGGAGGGATAGATTCCTATCTCAAAGACTTCCCATACTCTGGAACAAACTACCTATCTATATCAAACAAAGCTCCTCATTAGCACTCTTCAAGAAAAATCTTGATGATTGGATGGGAGATAGGAAATTCACCCTGGGGATCACTTCTGTGGCTCTGCTTGACAAGGGCACAGGAAAGTAATTTTCTTGCATTGCAAAAGCCAGGGTACCATTTGCCTAGGCTTATATTGGCCCTAGGGCCAATAGCCCAGTACCTACCTATGAACTAGGTATGAAAGTCTATGAATTGTATTATTTTGCAACCACACATGTGACTTGAGGTTATGCTTGTCTGTTCTTGACTGAGACAGCTTCTGGTCATGAGTTTGTATTGAGGCCCTGTGTAAGTACATACATTGTGCAATTCACAGCTACATTTTTCACTACCCATAATTCAGAAACCACATTGTGAGCATGGCTCACAGGCTATTTTTTATTGCTTATGAAGATACCACCATTTTATGAAGAGATTTGTGACATTAGGGCACCTTTTGCTAGAGCGTGCCAGACTGTATGGTGCATAGAGAGTAAGGCTCTCTTCATGGTCAAGCCAGGGAATACATACAGGGCCCCTGTGATGGTCCATGCAAATGATATAATATCTGGTATGACCTGACTTGAGGTTTTGATCTCCTCCACAGAGATTACCAGGACAGGGGAATGGGGCAGGCATTGAAATGATGACATGAGGCATCACATCCCCGATGATCTCCGTGAATGAGAAGCAGAGGTTAGACAAAGTCACTTGAGTGGTATTTTAATTGGATAGCATTTTGTCTGCTACCGGCAGGTCTTCCTCAAGTTCATCAAAGCAAATATGTGTGGGGTGCTGTGTTGTTTCACTGTCAGGTGACAGTGATAGTGGTACTTAATAGCATATGCCAGCTAAATTTATTTTGGTTTTTTGCAGGGACATATTTTTGGGTGGCATTAAGCTGTACCATTTTAGTGTGCCTGCCTAGTAGATGGCATGTTCCTATGTGTAAAGAGTCATATTTCTGTGCAAGTCTCTTAACATGTGCACAACAGATAGAGACCTGACTATGTCTTTTAACTAAGGGGACATACTTATTCGTCTAAGGCTTTCATTGGTTGCCCTAGAATCTTTTCTTCTACCTTTCACAGTTCTCTGATGTGACCCTCTCTTTCAACATGAGCAGACAACTAGACTAATCATGTTGCCTACCATATGAGGTGGGAGAGAAAGCCAGGCAGAGTTAGCTCTACTCGGAAATGCAGACATGTTTAAAATATATTCGGTACATTGTCAAGACAGATTTACTTATGGAAAATTTCCCAGTGAATCTTTTCACTTCAGGTCTGGATTACAGACATACTTAGCAGGCACTTCCACCATGGCCCATCCATCCTGGGATTGTAGTTGAGAGCCTTGAGAGTGATAAGGCTGGGAGTGCCTCACTGGAGAGGACTCCTGACCCCTCACTTGCAGGCAGCCAGACATCATTGCCTGATGTGACCTAGCCATAGCTGCAACATCTCATCTGAAGGGCAACATATTTAGGAGTACAGGACCATAATTACCTGGAGTAGGACTAGAACCTATAGCCTTCTGGTCTTTCAGCACCAGAGATGAGTGTGATAAATGTTGCGCTATTGACACTAACTGGATCACAGGCTTGAGCCTCTGGTTGGGGAGGCCTATGAGAAGCTGCAATTTGCACCCCATCTTATCCTCAGCAAAGTACGTCTCCTTCTTCTTGTGTCCTGCCCCATCCCCCTGTGCATTGTTTAACTTTTTGCATCACAATTTGCCCTCTGTTTGCCTCTGCCCATTATGTTGTCTCCCCATTCTGTTGCATGCACATCTTTCCCTATTTGTCTTTGATATTTTTAACCCCCCCCAAAAAAAAGTGTGGTCCTATTCTCACCAAAAAAATGATGCAGTAATCTCCAGTCTCCCCATCTTGCATATTCATATATGTTTTGCTTCTGTGTTCATCTGCTTGTTTCTTCCACCTTTTCAAACTTTCCTATATACCTCTTTCCGCACCTTTTTATCATCTGACAGGCATCTGGGTATGTAGATCCCATACAGCTGCAGATTCTGTATGGCCATATAGCTACATGTGGCACTTTGGGCTGTTCAGCTGAAGGCCACATTAACATTAGCAACATAGCCTCTGCATATACTGCTTTATTTCAAGATGCAGTGTTCTTTGTGATCATATTTTCAGGTTTTGCAGGGTTCATGCAAAACAGCATGAAGCTAATCTATATATTCTGTCTTGCACTTCTGTGTATGTATGTATGTATGTATGCATGTGTGTGTGTGTGTGTGTGTGTGTGTGTGTGTGTGTGTGTGTGTGTGTGTGTGTGTGTGTGTGTAACAAAACCGTGGCCCTAAATGCACCAAAAATGATGGGTTAATCTCCAGTCTCCCCATATAGATAACATATAGATATGTTCACTTAAATATTTGCTGTTCTACTCACTTATGTAACGGAGAGCACAGCTGCCTGGACGTATTTGTTGCCTGTCTCCCTTTGAATATTTAACTCAGTCAAGCCTAAAATGCCTTTTTGTATATTTGCAGTTCACACCCATAGCTCCTTATGGTGACCAGATCTTTTCTGGGTCTGTTTTCTTTAACTAAGCAACTTACAAGTTAATACTAGGCAGTGTTAGAAAATGCAAGGAGTTATTAAAAAAAATGACACTGACACTGTTAATCTAGGATGTGCTACAGCTGAGAAATGAATCACTATTTTTCACTTATTATTCATATTTTCATCACTATTTGTCACTTATTACTCATATTTTCTTATTTATGTTAATATTTTATTAACCGAGAGCCTCCATGTTATTTTGTGGCATTGAATTATATGCCATGGTGGGAGACAGGGAAGTTTATTGTCAGTGTCAATTTATTTTATTTATTTTACATTTGTTAATCGGGTTAGTCTGGCTGAGCTTTTGGCTCATGACCCGGGGAGAAAAGCTCCTCTGGAGTAGAAAACAATTTATTAAATGTTAGTAACATAGTAGTAACAATCAGCTATAGGATCTTACAAGCAGAGACCTGGAGAGAAAAAAAAGCTCCTCAGGCAATTCAATTATAGAGTATTAACAATTGGCAGACAAGTATGTGAGTTGTTACAAACAAGGTTTTAAACAATTAGCAAAAGAAAATGTGACTAGTTACAATATTATTTAAGCTGCTTAGAGCAAAATGAGTTAATAGGCAGATGCTTATTTAAAGTGGGTAGGATCTAGCTGTATAGGAGTTTGGAAACAAGAAAGGAAAGTAAAAATGGCTAGTAGGAAATATAGGGGAGGTAGAGTATAGGAGACAGACTGGACAAGTAGGTTGTTTTGAGACTGTAAGAATTAAGAGTGGTTGGAGACAGAGGAAGGGAAGAGGTAGAAGAGGCAGGGGAATAGTGTTAGAGATCCATTAAGAGTGAGATGGTGAAATAGGTGAAAGGATGGTGGTTTCAGGGTGTTTGGCTGCAGTGGCAAGACATCTTAGTTTTTAGGTATTTCCTTGTGGCTTTGAAACTTTTGCTATGCTGGAGGGATTTTATTTCCAAGGGGAGTTGGTTCCAGGATATAGCTGGGTTATAGTTATAGAGAAGGCAGCCTATTTTGGTTTTGGGTTTGTAGATGTCTAATAATTCTTGATTTGAGCTGTGTAGCATCTTAGCAGGGGAATATTTGAATATGATAGTGGACAGGCTGGGGCAGAAGGAGGGTTGATAGAGAATAGAGTGGATGATTTGTAGTTGGTATAGTTGGAGCAGCCAAGGGAATTCTAGACAATCTAGTTGCTATAGTGCTAAGCAGTGGTGTGACTTATAGGTTTGGTTAGCTGGAAATCTGGCGATCTTATTATAGGTAGTTTCAAGCTTAGAAATAAGTGTAGAATTTAGGTTTGTGAATATGTGGCAGCTGTACAGGAGTGTTGGGAGTAATAAAGCCTGGGCGAGAGTTATTCGGGCAGTGTTAGTTAAGTATTTCTTGCTACGGAAAAGGTGTCCAAGTTTCTGATGAGTTCTTTTTACTGAGTTAGTAATATGGAGATCAAACTTAAGCTGATCATCTATTGTAACGCCTAGCAATTTAGTACTAGATTCAGCTGAGATGATAGTTTTGCTACAGGATAAGATGGTAAATGTACTTTTGAGTGTGGTGATGTTTTTAAGGAGGAAGAGTAGGAGCTTATTTTTTTTTGTATTAAGTATTAGTTTGTTATCACTAAGCCAAGTCTCAATAGTGTGGAAGGATGCCTGGGTAGTTGAGTGGAGGTCAGTTGGGTTGTCAGCAATGGTTATAACAGTTGAGTCATCAGCATATTGCACAAGAGATGACTGGGGACAAGAGGATTAGAGCAAGTTGGTGAAAATATTAAAGAGTAGTGGTCCAAGTATGGACCCTTGGGGGACTCCCATTTGCACAGTGAGAGGGGGGGATAGTGCAGAGAGCCATTTAACTGATTGCTGGGGGGTTGAGAGATAGCTGGAGAACCAGGAGATAGTAGGGGGAGAGAAATGTAAGTTAGTGAGTTTATCTAGGAGGAGTGGGTGAGAGACAGTGTCAAAGGCTTTAGAAAGGTCAAGGAATAGGCATGAGACAAGTTTATTGTTATTATGAGCTAGGGAGACTATGTTGATGAATGATATGTGTGCAGTAGTTGTACTATGCTTGGGATGGAAACCATGCTGTGCGGGTGTGAGATGGAAGGAGAAGAGTCCAGAACACCTGGAGAAGGTAATGCATTACCTGCTTGTGAATGCATTTCTCTAGGATTTTTGAGAGTGGAGAGAGTATGGCAATCGGTCTGAAGTTGGATATGCCTGAGGAGTTGTCCCCTTTGTGAATGGGTAGAGTAAAGAAATTCTTCCATACAGTGGGAACATAGGATTCAGAAATGGATTGGTTGATTAAGATGGATACAGGATAGGCAAGAGGTTCAGAGGCAATCTGCAGGAAGTAAGAGGGTAGCTTGTCAACAGATGGGGAGCAAGGTTTAAGTTTAGAGAGTAATGACTTTACATAGTTAGTTGATACTGCTTTTAGAGAGAAGGAGTTAGGAGGGTTTGGATGAGGTATAGAGTCTGTGGGGGTTGCTAGTGTTATTTCTGATATTGATAATTATTTGTTAGTAATTTGTTGATAGTTATTTGTTAGTAATTATTAAGATAAACAATATTTCCATATCTACTTAATACTTCAAAAAACAAGCGACTTACAAACTATTGCATGACATCAGGTGAACCCTTAGATGTTGTCGAAGAAAACTGTCTTTGATATTTGCACTCTAAGTTCCACATCATGAGAGAAATTCAGTGTTATTTATATTGCTAATTATACAATTAAGCATATGTTTTCATATTTCTGTAAATATCTCAATAAACATGTACTCATATAGGAATTTCTTGTTGTCATGTAAAAGCTTATCTGTGGTCAACAGAAATGTTCTAACAATGAATGTATAGATTTTACAGTTTCCAAGAAATGAGAATTTGTTTGTGAAAATCTAGCAAAAAATATAATTTAGGGGTCATGTGCATTATAATATATTATATTATTTATAGAAAGGCTATGAAAGCACCAACTATTATTACTGCAAAGAATAGTTACAACTGAGAATATTTCTATTTGTGAAGTTTTAATAGCTTTAATGATCACAAAATATTTACATTTATCTATCTTACACTTTTTAAGTTTACTTTTCAGAAAATGCTCAGGAATGCAAGCAGTGTGTAGACTGCTACAGGTGTAACATTCCACACTACATAGGTGTTAATGAGTTAATTGCTGCATTTATCACCATGCAGTTTCACAAGGCTGTGCAAGTAGAATTTTTCTTCTTTCGGCTTTTCCCGGTTAGGGGTCGGCACAGCAGAACAGTCCGCTAAAGGTTGGCAGTAGAGTTTTATGGTGCCAAGTTGCCAGCCCAACTCCCGACCTTCAAAGAAGGCACACCCATTCACGCACACACCTACCTGCATCTCTTTAGATGTTCACTCGACCACAGGGAGGACATGCAGACTTCACACAGAAGGTGCTCCAGTCGAGAATCGAACGGGAGAACCTCTTGCTGTGAGACGACAGCACTAACCGCTGCACTACCATGGCCCTCAGAATTGTACTACATAGTGCATATAGAAACCACAGAAAAAGTGAAAAACACCAACTGCAGTAGCATAAAATTCAAAAACAATTTTAGATTTTATGCTTCTGCAGTTGGTGTTTTTCACTTTTTCTGTTTTTTTAATTTTTATTTTTTATTTTGTTGTTCAAAGAATTGCAGTGCATATCTTTAAATCTTAACCTTGTTTTTTGTACGTTCCCCCACTTCTTCTGTGCCATCTGTACATGTTTTATATACACCTTATACACATTATGAAAGGGATGTTTGCAAATTCTGCATCTTGTAATTTTCACTCCATACACAACAACATTATAGTTATCATACATTATTCATTTATCCCAGCCAAAACTGCAGAAGTATAAAAAGTCATTCAAGCAGCTTGCATTTTATCTACAATATGTAAAATGTTTTACTTGATAGATGTACCACTGATTTAATCTGACTTTCCTATACATGCTCAAGGTAAAATTGCAGGAGCATTGTAGCTTACGGAAAAAAAAGACGAATGGAATAAGGCCAGATGTTTTTCTCCATAGGCGCCAGTGCAATTTCTAATTTTTGGGGAGATCTTCTTACTGTTGCGACCATAGGGTTAGTATATATAAGGTCAGGTGGTGTGAAGGGCTTACCCTCCCCATACAGTGGTGGGCATTTGGGGGGCTTGGTCCCTGCAAAAGAGAAGGAAAAAAGTATTTTTTCACCTTTTTGGTTTTTGTACATTTTTCATTCATTTGAAACATCGACTTTCAAGAAGTTGGCATTTAATTTAATAGTAGAACAGATTAATATACCTAATCTATACTTTTGTCTCAGCAAATTTGTATTTCAACAGTACTGATATGTAATGTCTTTTATTGTACTCTACACAGCAGTATTATATATCTGCTATTTCTATTCCCTGACCTTTTCTGCATATATGTTAATATTTGTTTACTTGTTTGGTTTTCACATTGATTACTAGGATGCCCAATTGGGTTAGAACCCTTTTCAGTGAGGACCTTGAGAGCAAAGTTCCCCAGTAGTTCACTGAAACAAGCACTACATAAACAAGTATTGTGGAATCACAATATATCCTCAATATGGCTTATACCATATTATATTTTGCATTGCATTTTTTGCTGATATATTATGTTCTCATATTAAAGTATCAGTTCTGACTATAAGGTACAGTGGTAAAGTAATCTGCAAATGAATAATATTCACTTGTATGCAGTAACATTTTGTTTTACAAAATGTTTTGATCTTTTATGGCTTTTGCCAAAGCAGTTGATGACTCCCTGCGGTTTTGGCTAAACTGACCTAAATCATAAAATGGTTTGCATTATGTATAGGCTTCTTTACTATAGGACATGTGAGTTCTGTTGAACTAGCCACTATAAAAAAAACAGACAAATGTGCTCTATACCCACTGTCTGCAGAATGGAAACATTTGCACTTATTAATACTAGCTGAAGCAAGAAACTTCCTGTCATTCAACAGCAATGCAAGCCACAAAATGTCATGACATGTAGGCCTTCTATTTAATGCAGCCACAAAATTAAAACAAAATGCTTTATTATTTCTGCATTTTATTTGTCAAGTACAATACATATAATATGTAGTCATATTTAAATAAATTCCTTTGCACTGTTATACAGTCTATGAGTTTGTGTTGTTATAAAACTGCTGCAAAGCTGTTCAACCCTAGAAATAATAAATGCAAAAGAATGAAAAATGGATTTCTAGCTTTCAGACACTGGGAAGAATTAGCAGTGAATATGAATGAAAATACTTGCTGGAATCATATGGTTACACCTGGGCCCAAACACAGTACAAAAGTTTGTGAGTACTAGCTTCACCAACTTGTTTCCACTGAGTCTGATGCTTCGTGGGAATGGTTACTAAGTTGAAATATCTTGGCTTGTGCTTTCACTGAGAATGCAAATTTTCTTCATAAATAATTATAAATATTCCATACTTCTTTGTAAGCTTTCCTCTATAGCGTTATTATGTTTTATCTATAAGTTAAATGGAATCATGGTCCATATATTTGCTTAACTTCCTTTTTACTGCAGTCTTGTCCCTATCAACTTGCAGATGAAAGACACCATTAAGAATAAAAATGTTTATTATTTTGCAGCAGAAATTGCTCTAGGGTCACCACCTTACTCTCTCCTACTGTTAAACCCTTGATTGGTTTCATTGACAAATAACTGTGTGTGTAATGCATCATTTCCTTTCTGAAGAGCACTGGAATTTAACTGACGGCATTCATATTGCATATGTGAATAACTTTTATAAAGTTTGTAGTTCAGTTAAAATTTTTTTAATTTAATTTTCTCCCAGGCCTTTGCTGAAAAAGGGCCTTTGCCCAGTAGGACTTTTGTGGTAAACAAATGTCAATAATAAATAAATATAAGTACTTATGAAGCCATGTGTTTATTCCTCATTTTCCATCACTGCACCACTGGTGAAAGGCCATTCTTTGATTTAACTTCAGGTTTGTGAAAAGGCCTGCTTTGCTTATGGGCTTCATCTTACACATCTTCTTTTCAATTATTATTTTTTTTTTATTAAGAAAAAAAGATTGACTTGTTTTAGGTCTGTGAAAATACCTGCTTTGCTTCTGGGCTTCAACTTACATGTCCTGCTAATTTGTTTAAGCTTAAAACATGACTTTTTTTCTTTTTAGGAAGGGCTTCTGTTAATACCCACTCAGTCTTAAAGGACAGACTTCATGCCTGTTTGACTGTTTTGCTGAATACAACAGATCATGTAGAGCTAATACTAAGGTTATCTCTCTGCTATGTTCAGTGTTGCATTGTACTTTCCATAGCTTTATATAGTTATTTTGTCATTTAATAAGTAGGTTTGTTAGCTGGTCCAAAGTCTCTTTTTAGACATTTCTGAAGCCAGTACATAAGAGAAAGGTATAAGCAGTTATACAGATGACAATGCTTGCACAGTATAAGTTACAGTTCAATGGTTCATTATTAGAGCGTTAACTGAAGGTATATGCTGTTGAACCTTGTTGTGTAGCATCCATAGGATTATAGGATCATAGGAAATTACTAGGCTATTGGTCCTGAACCCCTTACACGCCTAGCCAAGAATTTAGTCCATGTTCCGACAAGTCCAAAGATCCTCTTTGCTCTTTACGTAATACACCCAACTGCTGTTGTTCGTTTGTGTTCTTTCTTCTTATTCTTCTGCTGGATTATAGTTATGAAGTATTTTTCTGTCTAAAAATCTGCTCTGCCCAGGTAGACCCCTTGGGTTATTAAATGCAAACAAACACATAAATAAGCAGCAACAAGGGATATGAAAACTAGAATAAAGACCCAAAAGTCCGTGAAAAATGTTATGGTTTTGTTCATCAGGTGGAGAAAAACAGCAGCCAATGTATTTTAAATGAGTAGCATGCCACAGGATTTTGCTTAATCTTCCTAAATCTATTAATTGAAAAAAATGGAAGTTTAAAAGGGACATTGGAATGATCCTGACTGGTCACACTGTTTAATAAACATAATTTTGGTTAGTTTGCAATTTTTCTCTGGGTCTTCCCTAAGATAAACAGGATACCCTAGCTCTGATTAATAAAAGCAATGCCTTTACTACTGTAGGATGTTTGCGGAACACAATTTTTTTGTTTGGTTAGTTTGCTTCTCATCAGTTTTGTACCAGGACATATTGGTTTCCTTGTCTCCAAATCTCTTCATAACTATACACCAAAGATCCCCACAGATTTTCTTATTATTCTTTGACTCCTTTTAAAATTACTGCTGTTCCCCAGAACTCGGTCTTTTCCTAACTCGAGGAAAAGTTCTAAACTTCTCAATGCACACTTTTCAGCCTCTTAGCATAAGAAATCTGGACAAAGCTTAAAATAATGTGAGGACAATGGCCCAAAAATAAATACATATTTTAAATATTGCTCTTTTAAATTTAGAAAGTTGATAGAATTGTGTTAATATGCATTTTCTGAAGTAGATAAACTCTGAAACTCAAATGTATGTCATTATTTAGTGACTCTCATAGATTTGCCAGAAAACCACAACTTTTATACAGAACAGATCAACAATATGAGGCAAAAATCTGGACATTTTGTGAAAATCAGAATAGTTGAGATGTATGGATTACACAGTAATCTAACTCAATACACTTCTCTGATGGACAGTAAAAAGCATTCCACATGGTAACAGACTCAAATCAATGTTAAAGAATATCCTTGTCAAGAAAAAAACAACATATTTGAAAACAATATATTGCTGTAACAACAAAAAATGTGTTTGCATGACAATGCCTTAAACACTTTCAACCATAATGAATTGGGCACTAGTTCTTCTAAGGTCATGAAATAAATTCTACTTTTCCGTCTTATGTGGCTCTGAGCAGTGTTTGTTCTATAATAAATATTCTTTCATTGATGTCCATAACTCAGAACTATACAGGCAACTAATTAAATTCTCTTTGAAGTACAGACTGTCTCTAAATATGTAATTATGCCATCAAAGCTACTACCAAGTTTGTACAAACTAAATAACTGTTTGAATAATGCTGTCTCAGGTAACAATAACAGAATACTTTACACTCGCCCTCAGGGTATGTTCTGAGCCTTTTTGGTACTTACGTGGAACATACGTCTCTGGTATCCCACATATAGATGTTTGTGACATCATACAAGAACCCTTTTAGAAGATAAATTAATTTGTTTACTAATTACTTTTCTCAATAAAAAGTCTTTGATGCAGTATATATGCTTGAACACAACAAGACACGTGGGCTGGACGTGTGTGATGTTTTTCTTCATTAAACAATTGTAACTATTGCTTACCCCCCAAATATTCCTAAATTAAACAAATATTTAAATCAATCCAAAAGAATATTTATGTTGAAGAACAATTCAGGCCATCTCTTTATTATGTGTTCTATTATCCCTTACCTAGCAAACATCAGTTTCTGTTTACAAAAGGTGCAGTAGTGTCTTTAAGACGAATTATGTCTGGATACTTCAAACAACAAGCAATGCAGAATAGAATTCTAAGGTTGTTATGTTGAAATAGAACAACACCCAGCTCTAATCATAACAGTACTGACATTTCATTTGGAATTATTTCCTCCTTTTTATCCCTGAATGTGCCAAACAGATCACAATATTGTATCAATTGTTCTATTTGTATAGATGTTCATGGCCAATATATGTTCTTGGCCTTCTTTTTTACACTTTGATATACCTAGGTAAGAGCTGTGCAGTTTCAACAGTGTTTGGTTTCTCAGAAGTATACGAGAATAATGATTTAATCACCTTTGAACAGTAGTGCTTTAATATATATAATAGCTCAACTAGGAATGCAAAATAAGGCTTGATAGTTTTTTGTTTCATACTGTCTGGCCATCCTTTCCTAATGACTTCAACTCCTGCAACTTTTCAGTAGGTGTTGCAATCATCGTTTCATTGTCTGAAATATGCTCTGCTTAAAGTATTAGCAACATTCATCCATTTTCCTCTCTTTCAAATGCAAGTTTATTAAATTACTTGAAAGAAAGCTAAATAAGCTTTACAAAGGTTTATGACCTGAATCCTGCTTAATGTGTTTCCCCATGTACATAGATACTATCACAAGCATTTCTGTTTTTTATCAGAGCATACCTAGTTTGGGCATCAGTCAGCGCTGTTAATGCATAGACTGTAGGTTTACCTTTCTGTAGAAGGTCTGCTTCTAGCCCTTTCTGGTTTGTACCATCCTGTAGTACAATGAAAAACTACAACCAAAAAACTTGAGAACCACAAATACAAGTAGGAATCCACAAATCACAAGTACCAAATCTGCGAACGTTTATATATATAAATATATAATATATAATATAAAAATAGCTATATTTATACATGTAGTTATATATATATTTTTATATATTATTCTTATAAATTGTGGCTATATTGTTTATGACATATATATATTTTTATATTATATATTATATATAGATCATGTTTTTTAGTTGATGCATGGGAGAGTATAGTTTTAACTTAGAAATGAATAGTGTGGAATTCAAAGAAACATGATATATGTATTTGAAGTTCTTAGTTATTTTTCTGGTATTATATGTTTTTCACTTTATTTTATTTAATTGGAGTAGGTGTAATTATTTAATTAATTGTTTAATGGTCCTAACGTTTTTGTGATGTCATTATTTATTGCTATTTAAAGCTCTAGTGTTTGTCATTTCAAATGTCTGAAGAAGTGCATGTATTTGTCGTGCATGAAAGCGCTAACAAATAAACGTTCGTGGATTTGGTACTTGTGATTTGTGGATTCCATCCTGTAGTACAGTCAGTAATCATCATCATCAACCCCCTTTTTCCCGTTTTTTGATTCAATGCCACTCTCCTAAATGTCAAGGATTTTCTCTCAGTCCATCCATTAACCTCTTTGCTGTGCATTCTCTTTTCTTCTTACCTTCTTCCTTTTGGTCCCAAATTTTCCTCACCAGATTGTCTTCTGCTTTTCTGCACGTGTCCAAACCACCGTAATCTATTCTCTTTGATCTTTTCTGCAATTGGAGCTACTTTGGCTTCTGCTCTGATGTCCTCATTTCTTCGTCTGTCCCACAGTGTGCATCCTAACACCCTTCTCAGGCACTTCATTTCTATCACCTCTAGCTTCCTCATCTGGTCTGCCTTTACTGCCTAAGCTTCTGTACCATGCAGTAGTACTGGTCACACCACTGCCTTCTTTGGCATTCTTCTGTCATTCACTACACCTGATACCCTATGCCAGTTAGCTGCAGCCCCTCTAGTTCTAGCTTTGACCTCTTCATTCAGCCTTCCCAGATACATGAAGCTATTAACCTGTTTCACTATCTTCCCTTCTATCTTCGATTCTCAGCTTCTTCTGATTTCCCCAATTTGCTGCCATTACCACTGACTTATCTGTGCTTAGTTTCATCTCATGTTCCATCAGCTTTGTATTCCCTTCCCTTCTCTTTTGCTGAAGTTCTTGCTCAGAGTCTGCCTGTAATGCCCCATCATCTGCATACGACAATATATTTATTATTATTTATTTTATTTTTACATTTGTTAACCGGGTTAGTCTGTCTGGGTTCTTAGAAGCCCTTTTTCAGCAGAGACACGAGGAGAAAAGCTCCCCCCAAAAAAAGTTTAAGTAAACAAATAGTAAGAACAAAGATAAACACAGATCACATTTTAAGTATACATACTTCTAAAGTAATTACATAACATGCAATAAAGGAATATATAGATTGGACAGAAATACAATACATATATGGAAATTTTCACGTAGTATAGCAATAAACTAAGCAGAAATATGGTAAGACTAAGGTCAATACATTGCTGAACCATAATAAACAACTGTGTTCCAAAGACAAGCTACGACTCATCATACTCAAACCCCGTGACACGGCTGAAAAGGTTCGTCTTCTAGTGATCACGTAATGTGATATTCAGATATCCTAGGCATTCAAGTAAACCAGCATACCTTTACGAAGATCATTCACAGTACTTGATTTTGTCTTAGCATTTTACATTTTATGCCTCTGTTCTTGTAGTAAAGGATTACTTACAGGTACATATTATTTTTTCTTTAACTACAGTGGGCAAACTGATTGTAGAATTCTGATTGCATTCCTTTTTGCTCCTAATGAGTACTTTACAAACAAATTTGACTACACTGCCTTGGCCTTTGCCTTAGCATGCTCAAAACAACCAACCTGACTACCATCTTAAATGTTCTGTCTTAATATTTTCACAAATTCTCACAGCACTGTATCACAGAAACTATACACTGCACATTTTGACTACACACTGCATTGCTGTCATGTTTGATTTCCAAGACTGTCATCATTTGTGTTCTGGATAGCATTAACTCTTTAGTACATGCCAAGTGTCCTAAGTGCATTTTTCTCAGAAAGAGTGGTTACTTTTAATTCCATTTGCAAAGTGACAACATGAAACAGTAGCAGCACTTGTAGCTTCAAAGCTTAATGACATCTGTCCTAGTGGCTTTAGCTTGTGAGAAACTATGGATACACGGCAAAGCTTGTCAAACCAAACTTCTGATTAAATCAAAATCACAGTGTTGCTGCCAAACAACCCGTCACACATCAGCTATCAGAATGTATTAGATCTGTATTTATCTTGCGTAATATTTGAAGATTGCACTTCAACTACAAATGCTTCTGATTTTGATGGCTTATTAAATTCCACATTAATATTTTGCCATTATGCAGTTTCATATTTTAAATACACTTTATCAAAATGGCAAGTGCCACTGCATAATGTACAGACTTGACTATCTCTCCATTGTGCCTTTTCATATATAACCACAGCATTTATACTGGGAGGGGGTCTTGCCTGCTCATTTATTACTAGGCATTTTTTGTTTGACATGAAGTGGATTGTATATTTCAGTCTTATTTTTATTATTAGACTTTGTGTGCTTTTTAACTTTATTTTGACACATATTCTCAGTCTGGGACACTTCCATCTTTTCAATTACAGCTTTCACTAGCACATTTGACACCCACTCTGACAACATACATTTATGTTTTTCCAATAGTAAAGCAATTTCTTATAGCAAGCTGCTTTTAGGTGATCATTTCCAAGGCCACATACTATTCTGACTCTTAGTAATAGCACCACAGTTTGGCAGTCTTATGCTATATGTTTTAATTCAGTGATGTAAGCATCAAAAGTCTCTTGGACCCACTGATTTTTTGAAAAAAAACCCCAAAAAACAAATATTCTGCATAATGTATTGCAGTATGTCTGCTGTAGTTTACTTTTCAATACTGCAAGTGTGTACTTTCTTCTTCATTAAAACGTGTTAATTACTTCAAATGCTTTCTTGCCTGTGACATGGAGACGTGCTGAAGACTGGATCTTCACTGGTTTCTGGTTTGGCCTCTGACAGGAGTCAAGGTTTTAGGGTGCAGTGAAATGCATTTCAAAACACTAATTCCAGGAATTTCAGTTTTCTGAGAACGTATCCTGCAGCTTCAGAGAATTTGGTGTTCTAGTATCTTCATTCTGAGGCAAAAGTTTAAGAAATTTCCAAGCAAGTTGCTTTGATGGCCCAGTTAATTAGAAATTGAGTGTTGTTGAGTGAGTGCAAGAAGAAGAATTAACTGTACACAAACAATTTTCTTAGTTTTTTTTTTTAGTTAAAGTTTTTTAAAAAATGGGCTTTTGAAGGGTTAAGTTTATGTGCCCAATATTTCCTCCCATCCTCTGTATTTATTTATTGACATTTGATTACTGGGAACGTCTGACTGGGTAGGAGTCCGTTTTCAGCAGAAGCCCGGGGAGAAAATCTCCGAAGTATTAATAAACATTTTAAGAACATAATTTTATTTTCAAAAAGAGTACAAACACATCTACAGTTTAAATAATTATATCAAATTAGACATAATATGAAATCATTGGTTAAAAGTAGATACAAGTTACTATTTAAAGACATTTTACATAATTTATAGAGAAATTAAATGTAAGGAGTGTAATACAAACAGGAATTGCAATATGAAGTGAGAAAAGCAGGTTTATGGTATATTTAGAGAAAAAACAGGGAAGAGAAATTAATAGAAGTAAGAAAGAATGTGAAGAAGTGAGAGTAATGAAGTGCAACGTATGAGTAGGTAATTGTTCACAGTCAGGGATTTCGTTCATCCAGGTGTTAAGCAAGAACAGAGCAGATTCTGGCTAGAAAGTCTTTTAGAATGGTTTTGAAGGATGGAATGGAGGGTATTGACCTGATGGATACAGGTAAGGAGTTCCAAGCCTTACCAATACGGTACATGTACAGACAATACCCAGCAAATTTGATAGGTTTGTTGACCGACAGGAGTTGTTGGTCATTGGATCTTAATGACTAACTGGGAACATAGTTGTGTAGAATGAAATTTAGTGCCGGACAAGCAGATAGATGCCGGATAATTCCATATGTGAGAAGCTGTGTATATGTTAGTTGACTAGTTGGGTAGTTCTACGCAATTTAGGATTTTTAGTACTATACAGTGGTTGGTTCTGAAAGGGATATTTGCTGCAAATTTAGCACCTTTGTTATACTATTGTTCAAGTTTTGATTTTTGTGATGCCTGGAGGTTAGAAAGGATGCGAGCACCATAAAGACCTATGGAAAGGAGATAAATAGTGGCAAGTGTAGTTTTAGATGGCTGGTGTGAATGTTTTTGGCTCTGTAAAACATCCCTAGTTTGTGATGTTTCCTTATGCAATTATATATATGCAGGTTGAATTTAAGATTTTCATCCACTATCATCCCTAACATTGTGCTATGAGAAGTGAATTCAGTGGTTGTATTGGGTCTATATCACGTAGTCGAAATTTTGTAAGTTCGAACCTATATGTTTGAAGTTACAGAATTTCGAATACGTACAAAAAAAATAAATAAAACAACAGAAAAAAAATAAAAGGTTGTAAGCAGGGAGGCAAGCCCCCCTGCACCTTTCACGTGGGGGGGGGCTGCACACCCCCACACCCTCACACCCCCTGCTCTTTATATATGCCAACTCTGAGACCGCACTACAATGCAGTAAAGGGAATTTTCCCTTTATTGCACTGTAGTGCAGTCTCGGAGTTGATGTATTTAAAGAGTGAGGGTGTGGGGGTGCAGCCCGCCACATGAGGGGTGCAGGGGGCTTACCCCTTGCTTACAACTGTCTGGAAGTTGTTCCTGTTTTTTATTTATTTATTTTTTTTTAATTCAAAGTATGACAACTTCAAACATATGGTCTCGACCATATAACGTTCAAAGTTGTCATACTTTGACTACGTAATATAGGCCTGTTGCATTATCAAGCTGTAATTGCAAGAAAACTGAAAAATGCTAGATATTAACAGGGAGACAAAAAGCAGGGTATAAACCCTGCACCATGGGCGACCTATGTTCAGTTAGCAGCAAGGGCACTGGAGAGAGCAGAAAGTGGAAGAAGGGAGTGAGTGCCTGAAGCCAGCTCACCCATCCTGCAGGGAGGGAGAGAGACTGCCTAGGCTCACTGAATTAGCAGCATTAAGAGCCTGCCAAACTTCATGCCTCTTGGTCACCATTATGTTTATATCAACATCATTTATCTCCTCAATGACCCTGGACATGAGCTGGGCTAAGCCAGGAGGAGGCTGCATGGGGTCAAGGGTAACTATGGGGAGATAGAGAAAAAAGTATGAAATTTAAGATGTGTAAGCGTTTTTCCATACTTAAGCTGGAGGAGGGGTGTATATTTTAATTTTGGCATGCTAAAATTTCTTGATAAGCAAAAGACAGTAAAAAGTTCAGGACTGAGCATGGAGATGCTGAATATACAGGTGAAAACAAAGAGACACTTCCACTTCAAACTTTTATACACACACATGCACATGCACACATATACACACACACACACACACACACACACACACACACACACACACACACACACACACACACACTCACTCTGCTCTATTAAGTGCTTGATCTGAGCAATGATCACTTCAGAATTTTTCTTCGGCCCTTGCATAATTGTTTTCTTGGTTATCTCCCTACTTGTCATATCTGGAGAAGTTAAAATAAAATAAAATAAATCAGTACCTTTCACTCTTTGAAAAGCTGGCTAGACTATATTCCGACAGATATAAAAGAAAAAGTATTCAGTCAAGCCTATTTTACACCCGGGACCTGATGACTATGCTGATTTTTGTGACCCACTGGAACTTGCTGGAGTGAATTCCCCTTAGAAAGCATAGTTGTGTAAGTTGTACTTGCCATAACAGTAGATATTTGAATCCCCACTACTGCAGTAGTCCTCTGGCTGTATGGGTTTTATTCTGCCTAGGATATAACAACCTCTCAGCTACACAAAGCTCTGTCTCCCTCCCACTTCTTCAGTCTAACTGCTGATTGGACAGCCCAAAGGAGAGAAATCAGCAGTCAGAGTTTCTTGACCACAGGGGGGGGGCGAGAGAGAGAAAGAGATGGAGAGAGAGAGAGAGAGAGAGAGAGAGAGAGAGAGAAAATACTCATCTTGAACTTCAAAAAGATGCAAACATACTCAAACAATGTTATATCTTAATAACTAACTTCAATACAGAACCAATGGGATTGCGCTTGGATCAGTGGGATGGTGTTTGGATAAGTGCAGTGATGAATTTGAACATCTACTGTTGCATTAAGTTCAACTTATACATCTGTACTATGTTCATCATACTAACTGCTGTAGTAGCCTTTTGGCTATATGGGTTGATTACCAAAGCTGGTCTAACTTGGGAGGATGAAGGATAGGCATCTAGGAGTGCTTGGGGAATGGCCCTAGCAAAGCCAGTCCTGGACTTAGAAAATGAATCAGTTTGTGATGCTTTGTAAAACCATGTACAGAGGACCAAGTTGCTACCTCTAGAATGCCTCTAGAGTCACCCCTTTCCAATATGCCATTGCAGATGCCAAGAGAGTATGCCTTTATACAGCCTGGAACTGATTTACCATGGTGGGTATAAGCAAAAGTCATGTACTTACTGTAACAATATATACATGTTATCTGCTTCTGTCCTTCCTCAATGAATGGGTTTCTAGATCTGACTTGGATCTGATTTCAGCCACTGTCAGACTTTGGATCCAAGACTCAGGCTCCTCCCCTTAACCATAATCCCCTCCATATAGCATATTACCTCAGATCAAGTTTGTCCATACCCTATAATAAAATGGATACACTATCACCACAGGAAAATCACACTACAGATAAAGCAATAATTCCTAACTCAGGGATGGAATAGCACATGATCAACCCATACAATAATCAGTGTGGTCATTCCAGAAACAAAGGAAAATGATAGCTGGAAGGAGGAAGGTGGGAGGGAAGTTAAGGAAAGAAACAGACAACATGGATCTATCGTTATACTAAGTATATAACTTTCATATCTGATGTTATCTCTTCCATCTGTTCCACAATGGATAGGAAAGAGTCCTCCGCTACTATAAATCTTGTGAGATCTTATGGAAAGATATTCTGGAAGACAGCCAAATTACAGGAAGCGCTAGACCTGGACTGTAAATACAACTTGTAGTGAACTATGAAGCTATGGACATTTGACCAAGTAGCTGCAGCACAAATCAGTTGGTACTTTGGAGAAAAAGGCAGTGGAGAGACAAAGATGGCCGCCATTCTATAAGCACTGCAGTACTTCAGCTCTCCAAAGACCAGAAACAAAAATCACCTCTGCGGATGTACATTTGGAGTTAATCAACTAATTGACAGCAATTAATAATCTACTAGAAGTCAGCGATCTTATCGAGGAAAAAAAATTGAAAAAAAATACTTGGTGACAACAGGATTGGAACTGATTGCTTGGTTGATTCTGAACAAAGCAACAAACAAAGGACTGAATTACCACATTACTGAAACTTTTACTTGGTAATCATCTCTATCTGAAAAAGGCAGTGGAAGTAGTAACTGACCTAGTAGAATAAGCCTTAGAGGATCCCAGCAAGGACAATCCTTTCTCCTTGTAGACATGAGAAATGCATTCATATAGCTAGCAAGAAAGAGTTAGCTTAGACACTCCTTAACCTAATTTTTCTGAGGAAAAGGAAACAACTGGTCATTTGGGAGAAAAAAGGGTTTGTTCTCAAAATGACGCTATATCCTTATGGAAAACCAAGTAAGGAACTTGACAGGAAAGAGAGTGGAGCTCTGATACTCTTTGTGCAGAAGTAACTGGTACCAAAAACAGAGTTTTCTAGGACAGGTATTTAAAATCAGCTGTAGCTGCAGGTTTGAAAGGGGGTCTTATCAATGCATGCAGAAGGATGGTAATAGCCCAAGGGGGAGCAGGATCTCTAAAGGGAAACACAGTAAAAAGGTACCCCTTAAAAGGGCCTTAGACAGTTTCAGTGATGCAACTGATGATTGATTTTTCCTAATGTGAAAGCTGGAAATAGTTAACTGAGTGAGGGGTAGATTTAGTATTCCCCCAATGAATATAATACATACACCAACATCATGTGGTACGACCAGTTGTGGTAAAGTTAAGCTTGCAAGTATGTGGTTAAAGGATTTTCTAAAATTAATAATATATCTTTTAGAGTATGGGACTATTTTAGTTGTAATACAGAGGACGGTGTATACGAACTCAGGTGCCCTTGCAACAAATTTCATATTGGGGAGACCAAGAGGTCTTTTAAAGTTAGACTGTTAGATGTGAGAGACATTATTAACAAGAAAGAAGAGAGTTCTATAGCTGTATATTTTAATACATTTTATCATGGGTTTCAGTAATGGGCTACAAGATACTGTTTTGGAAAAATAGTGGTCTCTTATTTTAACATAACACATAAAAAACAGTTGCTATTTAAAGAATCAGTCTATATTTTAAAATTTGACACTGTATCCCCTAGAGGGTTAAATGAGGAATGTAATTGGAGGCTGTTCATTTAAGTATGTAATTGTTAATTGCTTTTTGTATTTAAATGAAGTGTCTTGTACTGTGTTTTACTCCTTGAAGGCTTTGGCCGAGATGTCAGAGTGAGTTTTATTAAACATGTTTGGATTATTGGCTGGTCGTTTTTGTATTATTTCAGCTTTTCTAGTTACTTCATTAAATAGTTAACTGAACCCTGATAGTAGAGTAACTGGAACCACTGTGAAAAAAGAGAAACCAGGAATTCTAAGATAGCTGGGACAGGGGTTGAAAAATGATCCATATTCCAAATAGAAGCCCAAATTAAAAATCATTTCCATTACATTTTGTAAATCTTACTGGTTGAAGGCTTCTGTGAGAAAGTCAGAATGTGTGCAACATGGGATGAAAGCCTTGACTGTCTAGCCATCATTGAAACTAGAGAAACCATGCAGTCAGCTTGAGGGCTTCTATGTCTGGATGATGCTTTCTGGAAAGGTGAGAGAGAAGACATAGAGCAGGTCCAGCATCCATGGAGGGTGAATCAGATGAGACCAGAGGAAGGGAAACCACACTTGTTGAGGCTAGAAGGGAGCAATGAGGATCACTGCAGCCTTGCTCCACATTGCTTTCTGCAGAAGCTCTGGGATGAGAGGCATTGGTGGTTAGGTATAAAGGAGACCAGGGAAGGGGGCAAGGTGTGGGTTATAGCATCCCTTAGGGACTCTCCATCTTGGGGGATTAGTATATAGTGCCTGCTGCACCTGGTGTTGGTGGGGAGGTCACAGCACAGTAGGCTTCAGCAGCTGAAAATCTGATCTGCCACTGCCAGATTGAGGGACCACTTGTGAGGAAGGAGGATAGATCTGTTGAACCTGTCTGCTAGTACCCTAAACTTCCTCAGTATGTGCATTGTTATCAGAAAGTGGTGAGAAGATGTCCCTCACTGCCAAACCTTCATAGCCTGTTGACACAGTGCGTAACAATGTATTCCTCCCATTTGTTGATGTAACAGACTAATGATATATTGCCCATTGGGATGGAGATCACACCCTTGGGGAGGCGATCCTGAAAGGCATGCAGTGCTAGGAGGATTGCTGTTATCTCCTGGATACTGATGTGAAGACTGGCCTCAAACATACATTGGCCTGTCAGTCCCACAAATGCCCCCCCCAACCCTGGAAAAATCAGGGGTTGACATCTCAATGACCACTGAACTGCAAGGGTCCATTGAAACCTGTCTAAGCAAACTAGGGTAATGATGGATGTCACTGTGCTGAGAAGATGCAAAATCAACCTTGCTGGAAGCTTCTGATGGGAAAGTACTGCTACTGCCTGCTGCTGAAGTGTGAGAGTCCTGGATTCTGGTAGTTTGAGTTTCTGTAACTTTATATCTAGATGGGCTCCAATTAATTCTACGGCTGGAATAGGCTGAAGCATGGACTTGGCTCTGCTGACAGTCATCCCTTGTTGTGAGCAAAGGTGGAGCAAGGAGTCCCTGTCTTGAAGAAGGAGATTACTGGTGGAGGCAGTTATTCGCCAGTCTTCCAGGTCAGGGAACACTCAGAACCCCATCAACCTGAGATGAGGTGCAACAACTGTCTTGCAGTTGATAAATACCCAAGGGGCTGTGGGAAGTGCTATGAACTGGAAGTTACTGGCTCCCAAATGGAAGTGAAAAAACCTCCTGAAATGGCTGTCCATCTTTATGTGTTGGTATGCATCCTGGAGGTCTAGCGACCATTTCCAATCATCCTGCCTCAACAACAATAGAATGGACTGTACAATGACCATCCAGAAATTTATTTGCTTCATGTATGGATTCAAGTGACTAAGGTCCAAAATTAGTCCAGGTCCCCATTCTTTGACACCAAAAGAACCTTGAGTAAACTCTGGATCATTGCTGGTCTGGTGAGACCTCTTAAATGACTCGCTTGCCTAGCAACATTTTTATTTCAACAGCTGCTGCCTTCCACTGAGAGGGGTGCACATTGGAAAGTTTTCTTATTTATTTATTTATTTTATATTTGTTGGCCGGGTTTGTCCGACTGGGCTACAAATGTCCATTTTCAGTGGAGGCCCGAGGAGAAAAGCTCCAACAGAAAATAGAAATTTTACATATAAAATACATATAGAAATACATTCATCAGTACCACAGATTACTGCATTACAGTGCCACACATTACATTCATCAGTACCACACATTATTGCATTACAGTGAAATACATTAAACTGTGGCAAGTGAAATACATAGAAATACATTGATCAGAGGGATATATTCAAAATTATATATTATATACATAACAGTGCAATAGTTACATAGCTTAAATATGTTACTAGTTATGTTTTTACAGTGATGTACCAAGAGGAGAAGATAAAGTAGTAAGTTTGTTTATTGAAGAGAGAAGAGAAGTAGAAGGTTATAAGGGAGTGTGTATAACTTCTGTACATAGGTTAAGAGAGAAAGGAATCATGTAATCTCTGATTATAATCTTCTGCACCCAGGCATCAAAGGTGACAGACTTCCAGGCAGTAGGTTCATGAGTTCATAAGTTGGTACTAGGCTATCGGCCCTAGCACCTATAAAAGCCTAGACATAACAATTCCCTGGGTATTTCTGCCCACAATATTTACATCCCTGGACCCCTGTCTAGTAGGGCGAATGACATGATCCCGGGTGAATTTCCTATCTTCCATCCAATTGTCAAGGTTCCTTTTGAAGAGGGCCAAAGAGGCACTCTGCTTGACATGTATGAGCAGTCTATTCCAGAGTCTGGGGAGTCTCTGGATCAGGAACCTATCCCTTCAGCATGTTTTGTTCATTGTGATGACAAGGTTTAGATCCCTGGAGCATGTGGCTCTGAGGGATTAAGATTTTTTAAGTGCAACATGTCCAACAGCTCTAGGTTTGACATGGCCTTGCATGTTAAGCAGAGGTTGCCTCTGAGTAGACGATATACGACAGAGTATAGCTGGAGTTTTTTTAGATGGTCAGCATAGGGCATCTGCTTTAGGCCTATAATTCTTTTAGTGAGGTATTTCTGTGGCCTTTCCAGTTGCTGCAGATGTCTTGAGAGGTACATACCACACGGGGCATTGTATTCTATAATGGATCTAATGAGGGATGAGTACAGTGGGACAATGACCTCCTTTTTTCTGGATGAAAAGCCCTTAGTGATGAGTTGTGCCACATAGAAGGATTTCCTGACTGTTGTGTTGATGTGGTTATCGAAGATGAGACTACTGTCCACCTGTGTCCCTAAGTCTCTTATCACACTTTCGGTGTTTGGTGTACTGCCACCTATGTGGTAATTCATGGGTACATGTTTTTTCCCAAAGGGGATAACTATACATTTCTTGGCATTGAGCTTGAGCCCATGGCTCTTGCACCAAGCATCTGTTTCTGTAAGGCCCCCCCCTCTGTAGAATATCCACATTATTTGGGAACTCAGTAATGGCTCCCAGCTTGCAGTCATCTGTAAACTTTATTAGCTAAAGTCCCTTGGTGTTGGCCTGTACTTTGGAGAAGTAGATGCCAATCAAGAGCAGTCCCAGGACTGAACACCGAGGTACTTGATTTGGAGTCAGCTACATTTACAGTGTGGGTTCTGTCAGTAAGCCAGTTGGCAACCCATCGAGTGACATAGGGATTAATGCCCAGCTTAGTAAGTTTATCTATGATTCCAGAGTGGGGGATGGTGTCAAAGGCCTTGCCAAGGTCCAGATAGGCTGTGTGGACCACCTTACCCTCATCCACAGCTCTGGAGACTGATTTGAAGAAGTCAATCAGGTTCAGGTGACAAGAACGGCCCTTCATGAACCCAAAGTGGGTGGGGTCCAGTGTTTGAAGGTTGCCAATGTGTTTGAAGTTCCATGATAATACATTCCATGGCCTTGCAGATCAGGCTCATCAGACTGATGGGGCGGTAGTTCCCGAGATCCAAGGTGGATCCCCCCTTGTGGAGTGGGATAACTGCAGCTGTGCGCCACTCAGTGGGGATGAAGCCTGAGGTGAGGCTATGATTAAACATGACACTTAGGTGAGGTGCCAGTTAATTTTATAGTTCATGTAGTACACAGCCCGGGATGTCATCTGGTCCCATAGATGCTGTATTCTTAGCTTTGGAGAATGTGGTTTTTGCCTGTGTGGCTGTTTTTACCGGAATTTGGCAATCTTTTGATACTGAGATGGGCCCTTTATGGGGTGAGAAGAGGGGGTGAAGTTAGCATTGAATCAATCTGCCACGATATCAGCAATATCCTTGGGATCAGTATATTTAATGCCATTCTGTTGCAGCTCAGAGCAGATCTGAGCATTGCCATTTAGATTCTCGACATAGCTATAGAATAATTTGTGGTTGTCTTTGGAATCTTTGGCAATTTTATCTTTGTAACTAGTTTTTAAGGATTTTTTTGAGGGATTTCAGCTTCTTACTGAGGCTGGTAAGGGAGTTTTTTGCATCCTGGGATTTTCCTCTTTTTTGCAACAGTTTCTTCCTTTTATTGTAAAGTTTGTTTATGGCAGGGGACCAACAGATTGGCTTCCTTTTTTTGGAGGAGAGCATCCTGGTTCTATTTGGGATGGCACGATTCATGCATGAGTGGATGTACTCGTACAGTGCCTTAGTGTAGGATTCAGCAGTCGAACTTTCAGTTCCCGTCTGCATGGGTGTCATGAAGTAGGGTGCAGTAATAAATGCCCCTAACTGCCTCCAAAGTGTGGCAGTTGAGCAACTATTCAGGAGCACTGGAAAGACTTATCAGAGAAAGTACCCCAAAAGCCTTGGTTATGCGGACCAGCTCTGCCATGGGGGTGATATCCAGTATGATTGCTATCCCTCTGACTTGTAGGGGGGCTATCACCAAACACATCAGGTGAAAAGCCTTGGGACTTATGGAATCACAGTTTCTTCCCTCAATTCTGATTTCTATAAAAGGTCCTCTTGAGGAGTAGAAGTTCATATTCCTACAGCAGACAAGGTTTTGTCCTTGCTTTTGGACAGTATCTCTTTGACTTTAGGTCCAAAAAGGGCAAATCTATCATAGAGAGCATTGATACAGGATGTTTTAAAGAGTTCCACACATCCAGGTGTGCTGTCTGACAGCTGTGCTGGTGCCTGTAGCTCTTGACATGCTGTTGGCCATGTTTGAAATAAGGTGCATTGACACATTCAATAAGTACTGAAGTGTAGCCAACTGTGTAATGAGAACTTTGTTCTAATCTGCAGACAAGGACCCAGAGAAGGATTTAGATAGCTTCTTAGCCAAATTCCTCTGGCAGCATATTACATTAGCCAGGTAATTCAGTATCCTAAGAGCAAAGGTCACTGAAGCATATATCTATTTCTCAAACCTGTCCAAGACCCTGGACTCCCTGTTAAGAGGATGGACAGATGAGCTCTCCAAAGCAAGCTCCTTCTGGTGGCTGCCACCACCACCATGAAATCCACTTTAGGACATTTTCTACAAAGAGGTGGTCTTTAGCTGATACCAAAATCTTGTCAGGCTTCCAGGGGATGGGTTTGATACATCCATTTCCATCCATGCCAGCTTACAGACCAAATCAACCAATTCATCTGTGGAAGAGACCACACAAAAGGTACAATGGTCAGCTCAAAAAGCCTCAAGACATACTGATTCCTCCAGTAAGAGGGCATCAGTGGGCCATCCCCCAAGATCTATCTGAAGGAGATGTTCTCAAGGAGTGATCTATGGGACTTCTCGTCTTCATCATTATCAGTGTCATCTAATAAAGACTCCTGTGGGGAGTCAACATTAGAACTAAAAAAAGGGAAGAGGACAGTGTGTAAGATTCCAGGAGAATGGCCCTAAGAAAGCTTGTGCTGGACTTGGAAGAGGAATCCAGTTTGTAGCACTTTGTAAGGGTTATGCACAGAGGACAAAGTTGCTACTTCTGAAATACTTGTAGAGACCACCACTTTCAAGAAATTCACCAATAAAACAACAGCCTTTGTGAAATGGACCCTAACTCTGCCTGGAAGTACTTTATTATAGTGATATAACAAGAAATAATAGTATTAAACAACTACCTGAAAATAGCCTGGTTAGACACTGGTTGTCCTTTCCTCTCAAATTTGGAAGAGACAAACAGCTGATCAGCTTTCTTGGACTCTTGGTAAGTATCTGCATTGCCTGTGGACATCCAGAATGAGAAGAATTTTTTTTCCCTTATTCAGAAAAGAAGACAGACAGCTGAATAGTCTCACAGAAAGTAAACTGTTAGACCATTTAGGCATATAATGAAAAGAAACCTTTTTCTTGTGAAAATATAGGTAGGGTTGACTCACCATAAGTGCTACTAACTCAGGTACTCTCCTAGCAGATATCAGGGCAATGAGTAAAACAGTCTTCCATGTTAAGGACCTCAAATGTGACTGATGAGCTGGTTCAAAGGGAAAAAGAGTAAGCTTTTCAAGCACAAAATTAAGATCCCAAGGAGAAGCCAGCTGTTTCCTAAGTGGGCGGATATGCAGCATCCCTTTCAAAAACTGTTTAACTTACATGTGGTTAGAAGGGATGTGGACAAGCAGAACTGACCAACAATGCATTTAGAATGAGGAATAAGACAGGCCATAGGTTAGTAGTAAGCTAAATGCCCTTGCGAGCCATTTTAAGCCTAGCCAACTATCCCTTTTGAGACTCAAACCCTGCACATTGTGTTTGTAAGGCAAACACCTTAACGATTAGGCCACCCGCCCAACCAGAGGAAGTTAACCACAAAAATAATCAAGAACCAGAGGTAGCCAAGCCTGCAGAGGGTCCAGGTTCTTGTAGTGGCACCAACTAAAAAATATTTTGCACTTGCACATATATGAGTCATTAGTGTTTTTTTTTTGCCTCCTTAGCTAGCAGCTGCTTGTCCTTGGATAAAAGGTGCATAATAGGTATAGAAATTCTATCATCTAGGCAGTATGTTTAAGAGATTTCAGGATGAGCTGTATCAAACAGCCCCAATCTTGTGTGACATAATCCAGTCTATGAGGAAGATTTGGTAATTGATTTTGGCTCTTTTGAAAGAAAGGGCGAACCACTGCTGACTGGGCCAAAAGGGAGCCACCATCACAAATTTTTGGGGGTCATTTTGGATATTCAGAAGAACCCTGAATATCAGTAGAAATGCATACAAGAGCAATCCTGTCCATGAGAATAAGAAAAAAAAATCTGTCTTCCAGGCTTGTTAACAAAGAATCCTGGAGCAGAATTTCTTTATTTGTCTGTTCTGAAAGGAAGCAAACAGATATATTTGTGCTGTTCCCCACAGTCACATCAATCTAGGTAGACCCAGGGTAATGATTCCTCATACGGGGTCTGTCCTGGTCCTGCTAAGCTTGTTTGCAATCATGTTTACTGTGGTAGAATATATGATGCCTGAAGGGTCAGAACAACTTTGTTGCTGTTTCCCAGGCTATAAAAACAAGGACAAGATCTGGTACCCCCTTGGTGTTTATACCCCACGTCTCTGTGCTGCTGTCTGTGAAAACCTGCAGAAGTCCTGGGGACCAGAGATGATTTAAAGCTTTCCAAGCATGATCACTTCCAAAATCTCCATGACAATAAATTGCTACTGTCTGTCTTGAGAATTCCACAGAGCTTACACTTTTACCCCTTTGGAAAATGCACCCCATGCCAGGTCTGATGCATCTGTAGTAGCAGACCTGGGGGGTGAAGGACATGGATACTATTCTACCTTTCATAAACTGTCCCTCTTTACAAGTCCCAGAACTGGAATCTGAAAGGGGAAGGGGATGTAGACCCTGAGTTTCTACTTCTCTGAGGTAGCATTGTATTTTTCTCATGTCTGGCCAGAGGAAGCATGAAAACCCTCCATGCCATGTGCTCCAAAATTCTGAGAAATTCTTATTAGATACATGGGTTTGATTGGAGAAATTCAGGAATGACTGCATAAACATTTGTACTTAATCTAGAGGAAGAAAGGCTATTCCCAGGGTAGAACCTAACAAACATTCTGGGATGCAATTCTGGGAGAAGGGATAAAAGAAGACTTCTGAAGTTGATTTGAAAACCAAGACTGAGTAGAAGACTCTAAACAGTTGCTAACAACTCTTGAAAACTAAAAAAAAAACAGAATCTGCAAAGATAAAACAATCATCCACTTAGGAAAGATGTGAATGTCTAGAAGTCAGCAATAAGCAATGACTGGAGCTAGACACTTCTTGAATAATCTTGGAGCAGAGAAATCCAAGAGGTAAGACAGAGAACTGATAGGGTAAGCAAGACACTGCCAGTCTTAATAAATAATTGAGATGCTTGTCACTGGGAATATGATGACAAGCATACTTTAAATCTAGCTTTTCATAAAAGCTATAGGAGTCACCAGAGGTACATAGGACTGAAATAAATTAAAAAGGAAAGGTTCAGAGCAGGCTTCCAAGATCCTTCCATTTTTGGTAATGGAAATTCCACAAATAAAGACCTTTATTGACGTGGCAGGGAAACACTGGTTCTGTCATTCCCTGTACCAACATCTGGTGAGAATGTTAGGAAAGAGTGTGACTTAGTTCGCTGGGCAAGAAAGAAACCCCTAGAAAGGAGGAACAAATTCCCATTGTCAAGTGTATTCCAACTGGATTATAGCTGAAACAATCTACCTTTGACAATCTAGTTTCCCTAGGAAGAAGAGGTCTCAAGAGAAATTAAGAGTTTGCCAGGGTGGGAGGGGGAAAAGCCTGAAGAGACAGATAGTAGTGCTAACTGAGAGGACTGTCCTTAATTTATTGAAGCTTTTTTGAAAAACTGTGTATCAACTCCTTGTTGCTAAAATGGCTTACATAAAAAAGGTGCTGAGAAGGAAGGAGGACTACAGCTCTAGAAAAGGAAGGTTAAAAATCTGATTAACTCTGAAATCAGGTTTCCCTTTCATCACACTTTTTATCATCTCAGTTGCAGAAGGGCTAAACAGAACTACGTTGTCTAAGAGAGAATTTTTTTTTTTTTTTTTCAGGAAGGTTTTCAGAATGAAGCTAAACCTTTTCTCAGTGCTATCCCAGAGGCAGCAGCTCATAGGTAGGTTCATAGATAGGTACTAGGCTATTGGCCCAAGGGCCTACATAAGCCTAGCCAACAAGGTTCCCTAGCTTACCACCCAAGAAAGTTATATAGGTTCATGAAAAAGAAACAGCAGTATCATGAGCTCATGTAAAAATATTCTTAATAACCTGAGAATCAGGATGTTATAGAGTCGTTAAAAGAATGTTTTACCTCAGAAGAACTGTCATTAACTTCTGCAATTTCTCAAAAAATAAAGGAAAAACTTTAGCATACTAGCTAGATAGTTTAAAATATTGACTATTAGCTGCCTGTTGGGAGCCAGAATCTGCCACATAACACAAGCACTCAGGTCACTCCAGAACAAGTACAAATATGACTCTGTCATTGTTCATGTTGGTGTGAATGACCTGAGATGTACCTCCATGGACTACATGAAAAGAGACATGGAAGAGCTCTTTGATCATGTAGTCCAGGTTGGTATGACCCTGACCCTGAGTAGCATCCTGCCCTCACCAAGAATGATACCTCAGTATAAAGAAAAATGATCAATTTCAACAATTGGCTAAGCTTCTGGTGTCATTCAAAGGGGATCCAGTGTCTGTCAGCTTGGGACAACATGCTCAACAAGCCGTGTTGCTTCACAGAGACAGCTTGCACCTGTCACCCCTAGGCTTTCAAATACTGGCCAAGGCTCTTGCTACCCCCATAGTGCCTTTCTAAGGCAAGGCTCAAAAGTCAAACCCACCTCTGTAAACAGCACAATTAACAAAAAACTGTGGGTTATACTACTCAGCACCAGGAGTTTAAATCTCAAAATGCACACGCTCGAAGCACTCCTCAGTATGGAGAACATCGACATCTGTGGAGTAACTGAAACCTGGTTCAAGGCTCCAGACAGCACCCCAGCACTACCGAGCTACAACTCATACCACACGTTTCAGCCACAAAACACGGACCGAAACACAAAAGGAGGGGGTGTATCCATATTCATCAAGGATACCTGCAACTCCAGGTTACTGGCACAGCATGATACCTCTGAGATCATCCATGTGCAACTAACATCAGGCAAATCTGCAATGCAAATTGTGGCCTGCTACAGATCGCCCCCCATGACCCAGGACCACCACTCCACCCTTCTGGATACACTGGAAAACATGAAGGTCTTGCCAAACACTCTGATATTGGGTGATTTCAATTACCCTACCATTCACTGGGAAAACTACTCGAGTACAAATTCCCAGGCCCAGCTCTTCCTGGAATTCATCAACTCAAATGCCCTGGATCAGCTGGTAAATCCCCCTATCAGAGGTGAAAACATATTGGACCTGGTCATCAGCAACATGGGTGACAGGTGTTCCAGCCTGGAGGTCAACCTGTCACTGGTTAGATCAGACCATAAACTAATCAGTCTGGATGTCCACACCCCACCACCACCCCCAACTAAGGAAACCACAGTAAAAAACTTTTCTAAAGCAAACTTCACCTTACTTAAGACAGAGGTGGTAATTTTCACAGCCCTCACGCTAAAGGATAATGCTGCTCAAGATGCAGAAACCTTTACAAATGCACTCTATGAGCACCTACAAGGATGCATGGATCATGCCATCCCTAGCAAAACCAAGACTCACTCCTCTAAGAGAAGGAATCCAGTTTGGTGGACCCCTGCAATAAACAGGCTATACAATAGAAGGAGGAAACTAGTTCAGAAAAAAAGCAAATCCCAAGAAGGAAAGACATCCCTGATCAGTATCAGTAAAAAACTAAGGTCCCTCATGAAATCATACAAGGCTAACTTCGAAAGAAAAATAGCCAAGGATTCAAAAGATAACCACAAAGCCTTCTTTAGCTATGTTAAGAATCTAAGTGGCAAATCACAGATATGCACTGAACTAGTGCAAAATAGCACAAAATATACTGAACCTACTGATATTGCCAACATCCTGGCAGATGGATTCAGTGCAAACTTCACCTCCCTCTCATCTCCAAAAGAGCCCACAACAATACCGGAAAAGTGCAGTGTCCCAAAAAATCACAGACGCACAGGTGAAAAAAGCCCTTTCAAAAGCCAAAAACATCAGTGGGATCAGATGGTGTCCCAGGCTGCATCTTGCACGATCTACAGAATGCACTAACCCCCCACCTAAACACGCTGTTCAACCTCTGCCTCTCCACAGGCTATGTGCCCCTAGAAAGGCACACAACAATGGTTATTCCTCTCCACAAAGGAGGGGCCACAACTGACCCTGGTAACTCTCACCCCATAAGCCTGACTAACCTGGTCTGCAAGGCTATGGAGCACATCATCATGGAACTCATTAACAAAGACATTGGGAACCTCCAAACACTTGACCCGACCTAGTTCAGCTTTGTTAAGGGCAGATTATGCCTACTAAACCTGGTTGACTTCTTCGAGACAGTCACCAAGGCCATAGACGAGAGAAAGGTGGTTAACACAGCCTACCTTGACCTCGCCAAGGCTTTCGACACCATTCCCCACTCGGGTATTAAAGAAAGACTCACCAGCCTGAACATAAACCCCTACATCATGAGATGGGCTGCCAACTGGCTTACAGACAGAACTCACACGGTAAGAATAGCAGGCTCCAGGTCCGACTCTAAATCAGTCACAAGTGGTGTCCCGCAAGGCTCAGTCCTGGGACCCCTACTGTTCGGCATATACTTCTCAAAGTACAGGCAAACACAGGAGGACTATGGCTAACCAAGTTCACCGATGACTGCAAACTGGGAGCCATAATTGACTCTCCAGCTGACATGGACATCCTCCAAAAGGGCCTTACTGAGATGGACACCTGGTGTCAAAGTCATGGCCTTAAGCTAAATGCCAAAAAATGCATAGTCATTCCATTTGGGAAAAACAAAGCACCCACAAATTACCACATAGGTGGCAGCCCCCTTAGTACAGCAGAGGTAATAAGAGATCTGGGGACCCAGGTAGATAGTAATCTCTCCTTTGACAATCATATTGCCAAAGTAGTTAGGAAATCCTTCTATGTGGCCCATCTAATTACTAAAGGGTTCACATCTAGAAATAAAGAGGTTATAGTGCCCCTCTACTCATCCCTCATTAGACCCATCATAGAGTACAGTGCCCCATTTAGGATGTACCTCACAAGACACTTCCAACAGCTGGAAAGACCACAAAAGTACCTCACCAAGAGGATTACTGGCCTCAAACATATGTCCTATGCAGCCCGACTGAAAAAACTCCGGCTGTACTCAGTGGCAAATCGCTTACAAAGAGGTGATCTCTGCCTGACTTACAAAGCCATGTCCAACTCAGAATTGATGGACATGCTCCACCTAAACTTGGCCAAATATGCGGAGACTATTCAAATGCCATCTAGGGCCTTAGCGAGACTAACTACTCTACACAAATCCACACCCATTATAATAGAAATTTACCACCAGAACAAATTATATATAAATAACCATGCAATAATAAACCTCTTTGAACAACTTTATACTCAGATTTATGGAGAACAATCTTTATCATCTTCAGAAATGGACAGGGAAGCTTTCGTTCAAGATATAGGTTTCCAGCAATTAGATATTAACCAACAAAATAACCTAACAAACCCAATATCAATAAGTGAAATAATTGACACCATTAAAAATCTAAAAACAAATAAAGCGCCAGGTCTGGATGGCTTCACACCAGAATTTTACAAGTGCTTCACGCCACTAGTTGCTAAAATATTACAAGAGGTACTAAATGACACAATAAACAACAAAATAAATGACTTACACTTTAATGCCTCAAAAACATTCTTATGTTGAAAGAACAAACAAATCCTAAAGACCCTAATAGCTACAGACCAATTTCATTAAATATAATTTATATTTATTTCATAAATATAGACACTAAGATTCTCACTTCAATACCAGCAAATAGACTAAAGAACATTATAAATAACATCATTTCTCCTGAGCAATCAGGTTTTACTTCATTCAAACAGACTTGTGATGACACCTTAACTCTTGAAGTCATGATAACCTTTGCAAACATTAAGAAAACTCCCATATACACAATGGTAGTTGACAGCCATAAAGCATTTGATAGAGTGAATATCACTTTTTTACTTCAACTCTTACCCTACTTTGGGTTCCCTAATAAATTTATTCAAATAATTAAAATACTGTATGAAAACCCTTATACTAACCTATATATAAACAGAACGTTATCAAACAGAATAAAGATTAAAAACAGGACGAGACAATGATGCCCATTATCCTCCTTCTTATTCAATCTATACCTTGAACCACTTTTCCTGTACATTAATCCGAAAATATCATAACCCACCACCTCCCTTTAACTCTAAAATCGTTTACACAGCTTTTGCCAATGATCTAAACATTTACTTCACCACCCCTAGCTCTGACATACCCAAATTACTAAAAGCAATTGAATATTTCTCAAGTATATCTAATTATAAACTTAACTTAAAAAAAACAATATTTTCCCATTAAGTCCTCCCAAACTATTATTATTGTTCCCATTTTTAGACACAATTAAAATAAAAAACTCAATCAAATATCTCAGGATTATGTTTTTCCAAAACAAAAAAGATTTTTATCAAAATAGTATACTGAACAAATAGAATATGATAATGCTAGACTGCAACAGATGGAACAATCTCAAAATACCATTCCTATCCAAAGTCTCAATAATCAAAATGAATATTCTTCCTAGAGTTATTTATGCCTTTATAACCACACAAGTGGTAATACATAACAAATTCCACAAACAAATACACACGTTTCTGGCCAAGTTCATTTAGGAGCCAAAAAAAACCAAGAATATCATACTAAAAACTATCTCTACCAAAACTAAAAGGGAGTTTAAATTTAACAGATTTTAAACTATACTATAGCATTATCAATAGTAGCAAAATATTAAAGATAGCAGAATATGCCCCTTCAACCAACAAATGGTCTCCAATTTGGCTGAACATATATCATAGTTATATCAAATCTCTAGAAATTAATCTTTGAGCTCTTCCTTTTCTAACCAAAAAGATATAACAGTTTATAAGATCACTGACCGTCTAAAACACTTCATTATCATACTTCAAAAGTTATTCATTTCCCTTGATCTTGGGTCAGCAATGGACATATTTTAACCAATCCATAATAACCCAAACTTAAAAATTAACAACTCAATGATAAATCTCAACAACTACCATTTATTAAAAGACTTGAGAATTCAAGATCTCTACCCTTACCGCAGCTATACAATTACAGACCTGAGATCTCAACTTAATTTACTAAAATCGTACACAATTATCTTGAGACAAATTAGAGAAGTATGTTCCAAACACCTTCAAAATACTAAATTAAACAAGGTAGATATAAAGTTGTGAAACTCTATGGAACACAATGCTATCCAGAAAAAAAAAGATATCTAACACGTAGAAATTAATATCTGAGATTAAATTCTAAGACAATATACTTATCTCTAACTATTGATTTAAAAGTAACTCATCAATAACTGAACAACAATTAAACCAAGCTTTGACCTTAACACATAAAGCATTACCATTGAAAAAGTTAACTTACACACAACTCATGATCAACAACAATGCATATCTCACCCCCTCAGTACTACAAAAATTTATCTCTTATAATTCACCAAACTGTGTTTCTGTGTTCTGCTCAGGTGGCATAATCTTGATAGAGGCCTGTTGTCTAGGCTTTTAGTTTTGTTTGAGTTTCCTGTGTTTCTGGCAGCCATTTTCTGCTGTTTGTCTTCATTACTATTGAGAGTAACAAGGCCTCCTGACCTTCTGTAGTACGAGTGATTGGGTAATAGCAGTGGCTGAGTAGTAATTTGAACTCTTCCATTCTTACTGGTATATAAACCCTGTGTCTTGAAAAGGTTGTGCTTGTATTGCTCAGGCTGTGGATTGTATTTTATTACTGAAACTAAGCGGAAATTCCTTAAGATTCCAAGAGCAGGAAAAGTTATTTCTTATATTTATTTCACTGAACTGCACTTATGACATGCTTATAATTGTGCTTTACAATTGATCTACTACATTTTGCACTGTTATAAAGCTTTTTTATTGTTTCAGTGCATTTATGTACTGTTTTATACTGTTTTAACTGTATTTTTCATTGATATATACTGTTTCATTACTCTAATTGCATGTTTACTGAATTACTTAACTGTAAACTGCTTTTTCATACTGAGAGTTGTATTTTCTGTTTGTGAGTGCTCTATTTGAGCTTTTCTGTGCATTTTTGATTTTTTGAGGTTTCTGCGTTCTACAGCTAGGAACTGTAATAGTGTGCATTACTATAATTGTCTGTTTACAGTTAAAAGCATTCACTAGAGTCTACTTGCTCCTTGATCTGTTTAAAACTTTCATTTAGTGGCTACAACTAGGAACTGTAATTTTTCCCATCAACCCTCACCAATTTTGTGTTGTTCTTATACTTGGTGGCTTCTCAGTTGCCCACCCATACTGTATATTTGATCTGTGACACTCCTCCCAGTCTAGTTTAATTAGTTCATTCAATCTAATAGAGAACATTTGTGAAGGCCAACCCACTCAGATTCTTAATGTTGAATTAACTTCTGTTCCAGCTTTCTCCATTTCCACTTTTACTGAAAAAAAAAAATTCTAAGCTTGCTTCTCCCCTTTCCTGTGGTAGGTCTTGTCCAGATACGGATTTGCTGTGTCCAGGACTGTTTGTGAGCTCCTAAGCCCCTCCCCTCACTTAACTAGGGTTAAACTATTCCTGGTACCATAAAGTCTGCTCTTCAGATTTTCCCTTGCAACTAGCCAGCTTTTTAGTTTTAGCACTCAAATCTGTTTCTTTGAGCTCAGTACTTGTTCAGAACTCATTGTAAGTACTAAATAAGTTACAAATTACTACAGCACTCAACTTTCCTCACTTGTCTAGAGGAAAACAGTTTTTAGTACTTAATAAATAAGCACCTATTCAGGCATGTCTAAAGATCAGCTCCTGGTGTTTTCTTCTGTCTACCTGATGAATCTGGGCATCTTGGGACAATGCAGCAATTGCTTCATGTACACAGACAACCCTCTCCTCCTACCACCCAACACTATGACCTGTGAGAGATGCACTTATATAGCCAAACTGGAAGCAAAGCTCTCTTCACCGAAGACTGGACTAAACAGTCAAGAGGAGAAGGTAAACACTTGCACCGCACCACACTCATCACATAGTCCCGCAAAATCTACATCACCAAAACACACACACAGAAGCATAAAACACATACCTACATTCACGGAGGCTTTTAGTATAAATCTGCCCAAACAACCGAGACCTCCAAAGCAGAAATGCAAGCAACCTCCACCCCCCCAACACAACCCAAATGACACATAGCCCACATACTCAGTGTGCCACTCAACTACAGCCCATAAGGCATAACATACCCAACACTCTAGTCATAGGTGACTCTATAGTCAGGCACACTGATGTTCCACTCACCAGGCTAAACAAGGAAAAAGTTACTGTCAGCTGCCTGTTGGGTGCCAGGATCCGCCGCATAAAGCACGCACTCAGGTCACTCCACAACAAGTACAAATATGACTCTGTCATTGTCCATGTTGGTGTGACTGACCTGAGACGTGCCTCCCTGGACTACATGAAAAGAGACATGGAGGAGCTCTCCAATCTTGTAGCCCAGGCAGGTATGACCCTAGCCCTGAGTAGCATCCTGCCATCACCCAGAATGATACCACAGTACAAGGACAAAATGATTGACTTTAACAATTGGCTAAGCTTCTGGTGTCATTCTAAGGGAATCCAGTATCTGTCTGCCTGGGATGACATGATCGACAGACCACGCTGCTTTACCAGAGATGGCCTGCACCTGTCACCCTTGGGATTCCGGATACTGGCAAAGGCTCTTGTCACCCCTATAGTGCCTTTTTTAGGCAAGGTTCATAATGTCAAATTCACCACCATAACAGGTACAAGCAAGCAAAATCTGAGGGTAATGCTACTCAGTGCTAGAAGTCTAAACCTCAAAATGCACTCACTCGAGGCACTTCTTAAAATGGAAAAAAATTGACATCTGTGCAGTGACAGAGACCTGGTTCAAAGCTCCAGAGAGTACCCCTGCATTACCAGGCTATAATTCATACCACACCTGTCAGCCACCATACCCAGACTGAAACACTAAAGGTGGAGGTGTGTCCATATTCATTAAGGATATCCACACCTCCAAGTTAGTTGCTCAGCATAATGCATCCGAGATTATCCAAGTTCAACTAACTCTGGGCAAAACCGCAATCCAGATTGTAGCTTGCTACAGACCCCGCACCATGCCCCGGGATTCCAACTCCTCTTTTCTTGATACACTGGAAAATATTAAGGTACAACCCAACACTCTAATAATGGATGATTTCAACTACCCTACCATTAACTGGGAAAACTACTCATGTACCAACTCTTTTGCTCAACGTTTTCTGGAAAGCATCAATTCCAATGCCATGGATCAACTTATCCACACCCCTACCAGGGGCAGCAATATCCTTGACCTGGTCATCACCAACATGGGTGACCGGTGTTCCACACCAGAGGTCAGCTCCTCTTGGTCAGATCCGACCACAAGCTAATCACCCTAGACATCCACATCCTGCTCCCACCCCCATTAGGAAAACAACTGTAAAAAATTTATCCAAAGCCAACTTCACACTTCTTAAGACAGAAGTGCCAAACTCCACGACACCCATGCAGATGGACAATAGAGTTACGACTGCTGAATCCTACACAAATGCACTTTATAAGCACTTATATGAGTGCATAGATCGTGCTATCCCTAACAGAACGAAAACGCTATCCTCCAAAAAAAAAGGAAGCCAATCTGGTGGTCTTCTGCCATAAACAAACTCTATAACAGAAGAAAGAATCTGTTGCAAAAAAGAGTAAAATCCCATGATTGAAAGAACTCCCTGGTCAGCCTCAGTAAGAAGCTGAGATCCCTCATAAAATCCTCCAAAGCTAGTTATGAAAACAAAATGGCCACTGATTCTAAAGACAACCACAAAGCATGTCAAGAATCTCAATGGCAACATTCAGACCTGCTCTGAGTTACAGCACAATGACACTAAATATACAGACCCAACTGATATTGCCAACATCCTGGCAGCTAGGTTCAGTGCTAACTTTACCCCCCTCTCACCCCCTAAAAGGCCCATCTTTATAACGGTAGAATGCAAAGTTCCTGTAATCATGGTTGCACAGGTAAAAACCTCACTCTCCAAAGCCAAGAACACAGCATCCATGGGACCTGACAACATCCCAGTCTGCCTTCTACATGAACTACAGAATGAACTGGCATCCCACCTAAATACCATGTTCAATCATAGCCTCATTTCAGGCTTTGTGCCAATTGAATGGCGCACCGTGACAGTTAATCCACTCCACAAAGGGGGGCCACAATAGACCCTGGGAACTACGTGCCCCATTAGCATGATGACCCTGGTATGCAAGGCCATGGAACATATCATCCTGGAAGACATTGGAGATCTCCAAACTCTGGACCCCACACAGTCCGGGTTTGTAAAAGGCAGATCATGTCTCCTAAACCTGATAGACTTCTTTGAAGTAGTCATCAAAGCCATAGATGAGGGTAAGGTGGTTCACACAGCCTATCTAGATCTCGCCAAGGCATTCCACACCATCCCCTACTCTGGAATTATAGATAAACTCACTAAACTAGGTATAAATCCCTATGTCACAAGATGGGTTGCCAACTGGCTTACTGACAGAACCCACACTGTGAATGTAACAGACTCCAAATCGGACTTCAGACCAGTGACAAGTGGAGTACCACAGGGTTCAGTCCTGGGTCCTCTCCTGTTTGGTATCTACTGCTCTGAAGTACAGGCTAACACAGAAGATCTTTGGCTAACTAAATTCGTAGATGACTGCAAACTAGGAGCCATAATCAAGCCTCCTAACGATGTGGACATCCTACAAAAGGGCTTCACTGAGAGAGATGCCTGGTGTCAAAGCCATGGTCTCATGCTCAATGCCAAAAAGTGCATTGTCATCCCCTTTGGTAAAAACTCTGTACCCATGAACTACCACATAGGCGGTAGTCTACTTAACATTGAAAGCGTGATAAGAGAACTTGGGACACAGGTGGACAGTAGTCTCTCCTTTGATAATCACATCGCCACAGTGGTCAGGAAATCCTTCTACATGGCACACCTCATGACAAAAGGTTTCTCATCCAGAAAAAAAGAGGTCATTGTTCTCCTCTACTCATCATTCATTAGACCCATTATAGACTACAACACCCCTTTTGGTATGTACCTCACAAGACATCTACAACAACTGGAAAGGCCACAGAAATACCTCACAAAGAGTATTACTGGCCTCAAACAGATGCCCTACTTAGACCATCTCAAAAAACTCCAGCTTTACTCTGTCGCATATCGCCTACTCAGAGGCGATCTCTGCTTAACATACAAAGCTATGTCAAACCCAGAGCTGTTGGACATGCTGCACTTAAAGAAATCCCAATCCCTCCGAGCTACACGCTCTAGGGACCTAAACCTTGTCACCACAATAAACAGAACATGCTGGAGGGATAGATTCCTGTCCCAGAGGCTTCCCATACTCTGGAACAGACTACCTATCTATGTCAAACAGAGCTCCTCATTAGCACTCTTCAAGAAAAATCTTGATGATTGGATGGGTAATAGGAAATTCACCCCAGGGATCACTTCTGTAGTTCTGCTTGACAGGGGCACAAGAAAATAATTTTCTTGGGTGGCGAAAGCCAGGGTACCTTTTTGGCTAGGCTTGTATAGGCCCTAGGGCCAATAGCCTAGCACCTACCTATGAACCTATGAACTGTACATATTGTAGATCACAGGAAGCAGATCTAACTCATACGTTTTGGAGCTGTAAATGTGTATTTAAACTATGGAACTCATTAAAAATCCAACTACAAAAATAAGGCTATGAAAAAGCAACTCTTACATGGGAAGTCACACTACTTCACACCCCCCCCCCAGGAATATCCCATAGTCAAGCGACCATACATATCACATTATTCCTATTAATGAAACTATATATAGCATCCAAATGGGGGACAGATAGAATATCAATTGGTCAAATTCAAAAAGATGGCAATCAAACACATGCTAGCTCATAAATGGGTAACTGATACAAAAAATAACAGTGTCAAGAAACTAAAAATATGGGAACAGATATTTAACATACTGCTAGCTTAATCCACCCTCATTATCATAAAGTCACCGGTATTTATACGCAAAGATATACGTTCAACACACATACAGGTATGTAATGACAAGATTTCACCACAGCAGGATAAGGTCAATAAATGGATGTAATATAATAGTTGATGGCACTTTTGTACAGCTGTAAATAATGTTTCATGTTAGTGTATATATACTGTTCACCGATAACTCTGTACCCAGTGTAATAGTACATTGTTGCTGTTGTTCTGTCTTTGTTTTTTCTGTACATTGAAAAAATTCAAAATAAAAAAATTTTGGAAAAACAAAAAAGAATCTAAGCTGCCTACATACATCCTGAGTACACATAATCCTTCCTCCCTGGTTCTGAAGATCCCGATAGAGCACTGGGAGATTTATGGCTTGATTCAAAATAAACTCTGAAATGATAAGGGGTATGAATGAGGCAGTTGTTCTTAATGTGACCCTATCTATATGGAAAAGCAGATAGGGTTCACCCACCATGATAGCCCACAATTCAGATGCTCTTCTTGCAGATGTCAGAGCAAAGAGAAGAACAGTTGTCCATATAATGAACCTTAAGTATGCTTTATGTGCAGGTTCAATTGAAGACATGGTTAACTTTTTAAAATCCCAAGAAGGAGCAACCTGTTTACTAGAAGGTCTCAGGTGTAAAACTCCTTTTAGAAACTGTAACTAGAACCAGAGAAGTAAGTGGGGGATCCATGAGCAGACATGCTGAAATGGTCACAAGATGTACTTTGGTAAAGGAATAAGAGGTCAGAAAACAGTAACTGACACAAATATTTATGCATGATTGGTACATAATTCCTGGTGGGATCCTGATTACTGGCTATGCACCAACCAAAACATATTTTCCACTTATCAATATAAGATTTCCTAGTAGCAGATTTTCCTGCCTCCGTTAATACCTGCTCCACATCCTCAGGGAAGAGATACTTAAAAGGAATCAGAATTGAATCATCTAGGCAGTTAAAGATGTTTATGATTGCGGTATATCAAATTCCCCCTGTCTTGTGTGAGAAAGTCCAGTTTTTGAGGAAGCAAAGTAATTGCCCTTGGCCAGTTCCATAAGAAAGGAGAACTAATGTTACCTGAACTAAAAGGGGGTCATCACAATGATCTTTTGGAGACCTTTTGAATATTAAGTATTACCCTGGATATCAGTGGAAAGGGTGAAAAGGCATTCAGTAACATTCCCAACTGTAAGAAAGTAAAAGCATATTTTCCAGGGTTGTTTGCAGAGTCCCGGAGTAGAATTTGTTCAGTTGCCTGTTTGAAAGGTAACAAACAGATCTACTTCAGGTCTTCCCCACAAGTGGATCAATTCCTAGAAGACCGCCCTCATTCAATTTCCATTCACGAGGATCTGTCCTGGTCCTGCTCAGCTTGTCTGTCACTATGTTTGCTCTGACAGATTGTCAGATGCTTAGAGGGTTAAGGAGTACTGAAGTGCTACCTCCCCAGCATTCATAGCCAGCTGGCAAAGAGGGTATGACTTAACGCTTCCTTGCTTATGTACCACAGCACTGTGTTGTCATCTTCTGTAATAAGCTGATATTTAGGTATTTAAACTCGGCGACAGCGCCCAGCTTCTGTTAAAAACATTATGCGCAACCAGAACGTTCACACAGGCTCTGTACTTAAAAGAGTTTTCTGAAGTGAACATAGGTTAGACGCTGATATTCACGTATTTATACTTAGCGACATCGCCCAGCTTTTCCTAAAGAAGTTGTGCGCAACCAGGGTGTTACACAGGTTCCGTACTCAGTCCTTCTTAACCAAATATAGGTTAGGAGCTGATATCACTGTATTTAGAGTCAGCGACATCGCTCAGCTTCTCTTAAAGAATTGTGAGCAACCACAGCACTCACACAGGTTCCGTACTCTAAGTGCTTCTGTAATGAATAAAGCCTAGAAGCCGATACTACAGTATTTAAATGTAGCGACATTGCCCAGCTTCTCTTATGAAGGTTGCGCGCAATCAGAGCATTAACACAGGTTTCGTCTTTGCCGCAAACATACTCGGCAACTACATACCCTTATCTGTTGAAATTAAGCAGTGCCCCACACAGCTATAGTGCACAGAATGCTGCTAAGAGACGTTTAATGTGAATGTTTGTACAACCTCATGGTTACAGTTATTTACTATTTTCCCGCTTTTACCATTTTTTCAATGTGGTTTAACCTACAATGCATTCAGTATGCTATGATGTTATAAATGTTGTTTTTTAACTTGAATGCAGACTTATAACTTAGAGTGACTTCACTTCCAGTGCAAACTATATGCTACGATATTATACATGCTGTTTCCTGTGTTTACTGACCTGGTGATAGAAACAGACATTTACTATTGTCCTGCTTACTATTTTACAACTTGTGGCTTTGCTTTTAGTACATTCCAAATGCTATGATGATATGAATGTTGTTTCTTGTGCTTACTGACCTAGTCATATTGTGTAAATAACAGCTGTAACACAACTCACTTTTCACTTTTCTTTTGCTCTCCAGCTCTTTCTTCCTGGCTAGCCCCTTGTGTGTGTGGCCTGGTGGACACCTACTCTAAAGGAAATATTCTACACTCCCAGCCAATTGCTCTAGCAACTCCATCAAACCTTGCTGCCTCCACAAAGCTTCTCCCTGACTTAATGAAAGTACGTGATACTGCTACCAGACCTTGAACTATTAGTTTGTTTGCCCTGATAGGTGCCTTGTCTGCTCTCTGCCAGGAAAGCCAGCAGCCTAACCCCCTTTGTCTTCTATCCTCTTCTTTCCCCTCTGTGAGTTCCACAGGCTTGCTCCCTTCCCCCTTCATTCTAACCCAGACCTGGGTTCCCCCTGGTGTACCAAAGGCAATTTCTGCTTTTGTCCACTAGATGGTACCCTCCCCCCACTAATACCTAGTGCTACTCACTCACTCCAGCTTTTTCTGTATACCCTTACTTTTCTCTCACTCTCTGCTACATTCTAACACTTCATACTATTACCTTCCTTTTTTCCTCTTACCACTTTCACACTCCTGCCCATTCCACGCCACTAATTCAAACTCCCCTCTACCTTCCTTCTGTTTCAACACCTCACTGATAGGTTTCTGATCCTCTTCTGTGTGCATTGGTTCTTCCCCGCTCCGTTCGCCCTGCGGGCTCACTCCGCTCCCCTCCCTGCCCCCAAATTCCACCCGCCCCCAGCATCCCTAGCTTTATCCATATAATAGCCACTCCCCTTCATATCATAAACCTATCACAATCCAAATCCCTGGAAACACCCATTCCTTTTCCCGCTTTTTCTAACTCACTCATCTGAGTAAGTAAGTGAGTAAAAAGTTTTATTTTTCTAATCACCATGAATATGGGAAAAATAGCTATCCTGTGCTTTTTACTATCTCTGTTAGCTAGCTTATACCATATTAGTAAATATGAAGACCAACCATATATAGGTTACCACTTCCCCAGAAAACAAACAACAGCATTAGGGTCTCAAATTGCTCTTAAACTCCACTACCAACAGTCCGACCTTTTTAAAGCCAATATCATCCACTACCATCGAAGCAAAGTTAACCTCAACTATCATAAAAACAAGCAATCCCAGAAACTAGTACAAAAATTCAAAAAACTCCTAGAATACATCAGTAAAAATATCTCAAGGGCTGGAGATATCCACCCCAATCCTGGCCCTACATTAACAAGCAACCCTGACTGTCCTATGAATCTCTCTAAGACATCCCACTTGCTACAAATTTTCCATCTAAATATTAGAAGTGTCAACAAGAAAGTGCATAATTTACATGCACTCCTAGATACTTACCTACCAGATATAATGTGCCTCACTGAAACATGGCTAAAGCCAGAGATCAAAGACAATGAACTCATCCCACCTGGATATAATATATACAGGAATGATAGAAACAAAAAAAAAGGTGGCGGAGTTGCTGCACTCTTTAAAACTAACCTTAATGTTACCATTAATCCTACCCAACCACCGCAATTCTCTAATACTGAAATACTCGCCTTAAAGATTCACTTGAACAAAGAAAAAAGTATTAACCTAATTGTTTTATATATCCCCCCCGGGAACAATGTCTATACATTGGAGAATATACTAAACTGGCTAATGAATAACTACCCACAAGAAACTATAATTATGAGTGATGTTAACATTGATTGGTACCTATGCTCTAATGATAATAACCCCACTAACATCAACCTTCATGGTTACTCACAAACTATTACTACATCCACCAGAATGGGAAACTCTAATCAAAAAGAAAGCATTCTTGACTGGATCCTTATAAACAGTCACCCTCACACATATACGTCCGGAACCCTGCCTAATGAAATTAGTGACCACCTTATCACATATATTACTAAAAATAAACCAGACCACTCCACTGTTCCAGTCTTTAGATCTATAAGAAACAAAAAAAACTTTGACCTCATAAAATTTAAAAATGAGCTGCAATCTTGTAACTGGACACCACTCATATATCTTCCCCTAGATGAAGCAGTAGAACATTTCAATACCACCTTTCTATCCATACTAGATACCCATGCCCCCAAAAGACTCATCAAAACTAAAACAAAGATTGCCCCTTGGCTCTCAACTGAATCTAAACTTAAAATAAAACTCAGAAATAAAGCTTGGAATACCTGGCGTATAACCAAAACAATCCTAGACCGTACGAAATTCCAACAACTAAGAAATGCAACGAAAAAAGCCATAGTAGCTGACAAAAAAAACTTTTATTGTTTGTTACAGAATAAGCACCAAAATAACCCTCAGAAATTCTGGGCAGGCTTGAATAACCTTCTCCACCCAGGTAAATCATCCACTCCAACTCCTGAAACAGCAATGGATAAAGACCCCATAGAAATAGCCAATACCTTCAATATGTTCTTTACAAACATTATCAAAACCTTAGCCAACCAACTATCCTCTCGTAGCCAACCGATCATGGAAACACTACCACAACCTTTAAAGACCTTCTTCCTAAAAAGTGTCCCTACATCTTCAATAAGAGCCCTTTTACACAAACTTAAGCCATCTACCCCCTCTGCAGACCTACTCCCAGCAGAATACCTTCAAAAAGCTGCAGATGTTATAGCCTATCCAGTTTCTATCCTCATTAATCGAACTTTCTCGAGTCAATAGTACCAACTTTATGGAAAATATCCCATGTAATACCACTCCATAAAGGAGGGACATCCACTGAATTATCTAACTATAGGCCCATAGCGTTAATGTCCCCATTAGCCAAAATTATGGAAAGATGTATGCACAAACAGATACTCCACTATCTTATCCATAACAACCTACTAGCCAACTCCCAGCATGGTTTCAGACCCAAACACAGTACCACAACTGCCCTTCTCTCCTTCACTGACACAATAAACCATAACCGTAATGACAAGAAAGTGTCCTCTGCCTTATTTCTAGACCTATCAAAAGCATTTGATATGGTCAACCATCAACTACTCATGGAAACCTTAAAAAAACTCTACCTGGATAACTTGACACTAGACTGGTTTAAAGCCTACCTCTCAGACAGGAAACAAGCAGTATTGTGGCAGAATACTCTCTACACTTTACTACCAAATACCATTGGGGTCCCTCAAGGGTCCATTTTGGGGCCACTTCTTTTCTCGGTCTTCATTAATGACCTCCATACAGTCATTCCCAAGGCCACCTGTATTCAATATGCGGACGACTCAACACTGGTTTGTTCGGATACATCTCCAGACAGACTATTAACTAAAACCCAAAATTGCTTCACCAAAGTCGAAAACTGGCTATTAGGACGACAGTTAATCCTAAATCCTAAAAAAACTAAATTATTGATCTTTCAACCAACTCACAAAATCACCTTATTGATGTCTCCATAACATCCAAAAATGGTACTATCATTTCCCCAGACCCCCACACGAAATTGCTAGGAGTTACTATTGATAATAAACTGAAATTCGACATACATATCAACCTGTCCATCAAAACAGTAAACAAAAAATTAGGATCGCTCTATAGAATTAAAAACTTCCTAACACCAAGTACTAAAATCACCATTGCCCGAACACATTTGCTCTCCACCCTTCTTTATTCATCTGCAATATTCACCAATCTTAACAAAACCATACTTGATAAACTATCCAGCTCATATAATCATATAGCTAGATTTGCAGCAGGAACTCCATACAGGACCCATCACTGCACCAACCTCAAAAACCTAACATGGATTGAACTCCCCAACCTTGTTAGAATTACCCAACTCACTGAGGTATATAAAATTCTCAAAAACCCCGACAATTGTCCTTCACTTCAGAACCTAGTCCTTCTATAATCTAATCTTAACAGTCTACGTTCTGCAAACAGACCACTCATAAAGATGGTCAAAGCTTACAATACTGGAGGAGATGCACTCTTTCCAAACACCGTTGGAAAAGTCTGGAACTCTCTTCCCACCAGTATTCTTTCCTCTACCTCTCTACCCCATTTCAAGAAACAGCTGTTTCACCACTATCAGAAGCACTGGCTTTGCCAATGCTCATCTCCTGACTGACATTTCCTAGTCTCTATTATCTACTTGAATTGTTCATTGTCTTCATTTTTTTATTTCCTTATATGCATTGTTAACAAATGAATTTTGCAACCTGATTGTTTGTTTGACTTTTGACTGTTTCTCTCTCTGTAATATTATAATTTTGGAAATGTCTGTATTTTGTATAATGATGGAGCTTTTCTCCCCGGGCCTCCGCTGAAAAAGGACATTGTATCCAGTCGGATTTTTCCTGGTTAACAAATGTAAAATAAATAAATAATAAATAAATAACCTGAAGAGGTCCAGTGACTATAGATGATGTAAAGATTTTATGGGATGTTTGACAACAATCATCTGTCTGAGACTGATGCACTTTGATCTGCCTGAGGAGTTCCACAACCCTTGCACCTTTCCTCTCATAGAATTTATTTATTTGCCCATTGTTGATCAAGACAGTCCGACAGGGCAGAGCCCGTTTTCAGCAGAGTCCTGGGGAGAAAAACTCCATCATAGTACATTTATATTAACAAGTGAATTTCAGACAGTTCTCTAAAAAACAGCAGTAACATTTCAGAGAAAAAACAAACATAATTACTAGACAGGTATACAGAGCAAAGTATTTACATCAACAATTGTAAGTCTATATAGGTCTTGTAGCTCTAAAGAAATGCAGAAAGTAAATGTATTGAGAGTGTAGATGGGCAATCACTGATATAAAAAAGTTTAGTGTTTTTATATTTCACTAAAGAAAGGTTTGTGAGGAATTCAAGAAATGTAAAGGAGTAAGTTATAAAATTATAAAAAGAAACTTATAAACTTGAAAAACAAAAAAAACAAAACAAATGAGATGTTTTAGCAGGCTGCAACAAACTCCACTTTCCACAAGTTATTAGCGCTTTCATCCACCTTTTATTTTACGTGAACTTCTTCAGAAAACATGGAACATGACACAATAAAGACTTAAATACTTAATTTAACAGGAAGTGATCTCATTATTCCACCATAATTTACATTTTCTATGTATGAAAAATATATGTGTAAAATGAATGTACATAAAACAAAAATCAATTCAACAAATATTGTAAAAATGTTATTACTAATCTTGAACTGGTTTACATACTTGATTGATTATTATTAAAAACCTTTCTTAAAATACTTTAAAAATGTTGTTTTTTGTGTTATACCTATAAATGTAAATATATATTGTATTATATTATTTGAATGTTTACTGAAGCTATCTATATAATAAAAAACATTTCAAACTTATAACTTCATTTAATCCTGGTGTTTGGTCTGCACCAAACACCAGTTGCCAAAGAGATTCTTTACATTCAAGAATGTTATTTAAATCACCTAAATATAGGCCCTTTTGAACAGCATCCAAAATAAAGAATTCAAATTTCTTAAAATCCCTACATGTTGTTGCATGCCTAGCTAAGGCATTGTTTTTGTCTTTCTTTTGAATGGCAAGGTTGTGTTCATATACCCTGCGTTTAAAAATCCTCTTAGTCTTACCGATGTAGTAATTTTTACATGTAACACATGTGGCAAGATAAATCACTAATTCACTATTGCAATTATAGTAATTTTTTGCCTAAAAGGTGTGATTCAAGTGCTCTACTACTACAAAGGAAGAGTTACTCATGTACCTACATTGCTTACAATTGGTACAGCTGAAAGTCCCTTTCTTGTTAGTACAACTCCTGGCTAAATTCCTGTTGTTGTCACTCACATTCTTTCTGGACTCAAGTAAAAGTTTTAGATCTACAACCTTTTTGTAAGTAAATTTGGGTTTTGGACCTATGATAGACATTAAGTCCTTGTTACCCAAAATGACTTTCCAGTTGTTTTCAATTATAGATTTTATTGACCATATTTCATTCACCATAGGTAAGGGAAAAGCTGTTAAAAAGTTTTTTTCTTTCTGTTTGTTGTTATACCCATCTAATGTACATACTTTTGGTGCACTAAGGACTACCTCATCAGAAAATAAAATGGGTTTGGCCACTCCCTTTCTCAACGGTACTACTTCACTCTCAATCTTGTCTACGAACTTCTCTGAATACCCTCTGTTCATGAACAAAGATTTTAAAAGTGTTAGTTCTTTTTGAAAAATTTTTTTTTTTTTTTTTTTTTTTTTAAATTTCTTCTTCTGAGGTTAGTCTACTTAGCCATATTATTTGACCTTTGATGACCCCTCTTTTCATGTGGATGGGATGTAAACTATCTTTATGTAGATAACTGTTAGCAAAACATGGTTTTCTATAGATTTTACTCTTAAAAGTCTTTGAAATGTCATCTATAGTGAGGGTCAAATCCAAAAAAGAGACGCTTTTACCAAAATCTCCTATTTTAAAAAATAAAAAATAAAAAATAAAAAATAAAAAATTCGTACTATCATTCAAGTCTTGAACTAGCTCTACAAACTCATGCTGTTGTCCATTCCATAAGAATAACAAATCATCTATGTATCTCCAATATTTGATGACCTTTCCAAAAAATGGGTGTGTTGTCAAAAAAGAAGTCTCCCAATTTGCCATTACAATGTTCGCAAAAGATGGAGCCACCCTTGACCCCATAGCTACTCCTGACTTTTGTTTGTATATATTGTTGTTAAATTTAAAAAAGTTATTGTCCAAAATTAATTCCATTAAAGTACATATCGAATTTGTTTTGTTGCTGTGAAATCTGTGTTCTTGGTTAGGTATTCTCTCATGAATTCAATACCCTTGTCCTGATCAATACTAGTATATAAGTTTTTTGCATCTAAAGTAGCAAAAAATATATTATTGTCAGTAATGTTTGTGTCCCTTAAATTTTCTAACAGATTCCACGAGTCTTTGATGTAAAATTTGGACTTTTGAACTATGGGGTTCAAAATATTGTCCAACCAAATGGAAATATTTTCTGTTTTTGAATTTTTAGCCAAAATGATTGGTCTAAAGGGTGGTTTTGTTTCATTGTTCTGTATTTTTGGAATGCCAAAAAATACGGCTAGTTTGGGATGTTCATTGTATAGAAATTCATATTCCGTTCTATCTATTTCACCTTGACAGAACATGTCAAACAAAATTGTATCCATTCTTTGAAATTTCTTTGAAACTGTTTCCACATGTGTTACATGTAAAAATTACTACATCGGTAAGACTAAGAGGATTTTTAAACGCAGGGTATATGAACACAACCTTGCCATTCAAAAGAAAGACAAAAACAATGCCTTAGCTAGGCATGCAACAACATGTAGGGATTTTAAGAAATTTGAATTCTTTATTTTGGATGCTGTTCAAAAGGGCCTATATTTAGGTGATTTAAATAACATTCTTGAATGTAAAGAATCCCTTTGGCAACTGGTGTTTGGTGCAGACCAAACACCGGGATTAAATGAAGTTATAAGTTTGAAATGTTTTTTATTATATAGATAGCTTCAGTAAACATTCAAATAATATAATACAATATATATTTACATTTATATGTATAATACAAAAAACAACATTTTTAAAGTATTTTAAGAAAGGTTTTTAATAATAATCAATCAAGTATGTAAACCAGTTCAAGATTAGTAATAACATTTTTACAATATTTGTTGAATTGATTTTTGTTTTATGTACATTCATTTTACACATATATTTTTCATACATAGAAAATGTAAATTATGGTGGAATAATGAGATCACTTCCTGTTAAATGAAGTATTTAAGTCTTTATTGTGTCATTTCCCATGTTTTCTGAAGAAGTTCACGTAAAATAAAAGGTGGATGAAAGCGCTAATAACTTGTGGAAAGTGGAGTTTGTTGCAGCCTGCTAAAACATCTCATTGGTTTTGTTAAGTTATAAAATTATGTCAGAAGGGAGATATTCAAGATATATGAAATATGTTATAAAATTTTGTAGGGGGATGGGGAGATATTAGTATTGTATAGGAGGACAGTAGAAATAACTAACATATGACTGAGAGAAACTGCCCTCCAAGTAAAATCTTATGGTTCAGATACTGGTTGGCTTGTAGACGAGTAGAAAGGGGGAGATGTGGATTTGCTTCTGTCTGTAATATCCACCGTTGTAGTTACTGTTAGACAACGGCCAAAAGTTGAATGAGGAAATTCCATGGGATGCAGATGTTTGGTCAATGTGTTTTTTAGAAATCACTGAATCATACAAACCATGAACCCTGGGATGCCATGATACTCTCTGACTGAAGTCTTATAGGTTCATAGATTTATAGGTATATACAAGGTGAATGACCACCAGGGCCTTTATAAGCCAAGCAGCATAACGCAACTCAGTTATGTCTGAGACTGATCTGAAAAGCTCAGGAAAGTTTCTACATAAAAAATCGATTTTCTCCTAAGTCAGAAAAGCCTTTTGCTTAGAGGCATGTGTAAGATAGCCCAGAAAGACAGTCCTGTATGATGGGTCAAAGATTATTTCTTAACATATCTGGCATCCCAGATTAGTCAGAAGAGAAGAAACCCATTGTAATGACTCAATATCTGGGAAAGGAATCTGCAAAGATAAGTAAGTCTTCTGAATAAGGAAGTATGTGAAAGCCATTCAGTCTGCTATGAAGTCTGACTTGAGCTAGATGCTTCGTAAACACCCTTGGAACTATAGATAAACCAAAGGATAATGCATAGACCTTATAATAATTTGACCCAGACAAAGATAATCTGAGAAATTTCCTGAAACCTTTGGCTTTGGGAATGTGATAATATGGATCTTTAGACCTCATGCTACCAAAAAACTTCCTTGGGAAATGAGAGTCTGAAGAGTTAACATCATGAATTTAGGTACTTTCACATACATATTTAGAAAGAAAACATCTAGGACTGGTCTCCAAGAAGACTCTTTCTTTGGTACCAAAATATTCTTGAATAGAAGCTTTTATCCCTTCAATTTAATGGCACTGGTTCTATGGCTCCTATAGAGTAAGTACTGAAAGACCTGAGGAAAAAAAACAATGGTTTGGTTCGGTAAAAAGGGAATGTACACAGTCAGTTTCTGGGACAGATTTTGAGAGATAGGGGCAAGAGGGGGTGGAGAAGGAGGAAAGAATGCTGGTACAGTCATTCTGAAGTGTTAGAGTGTCCCTTTTTAGGAAAAGAACCTTGTTTCTTCTTACTCCCCTCCAACCATTGTTTTTTTTTTTTCCATTTGGCTTGAGAAGGCATAGTTTGTTTGCTTTGTTTTTTTAGAAGGAAAAGAGAATTTGGGAGATTAGTAAGATAGGGCCCGAAAAATCTTATAAACTTCCTGTATTAATTTCCCTACCTGATTAAATTGTTTGGAGACGTGAGTAACAGATGGGCCAAACAAAACCTCTTTGATTAAAACTGAATTTGACATCTCAAACTACCTCATCAGAAAACTTCTGATTATTTATATAGGCATGTCTCCTAGACACAGTATCTGCACAATGATACACACTCTTTAAGGCATGTTTTGGTACTGGTGAAATGATAGAAAAAAATGGAATTCAGATAGGCACTACCTTCAGGAGGAAATGTAGTATACATTTCTCTCAATCTGTCTGCATAAAAAAAGAATAGACTTCAAGAGTTGAATCTGATAGTTAAGAATTCGGGTGTATATTGGAAGCACCAAAGCTGAGAACCGTGAATGCCACAACCTCGAACTCAGAAGTTCGAAGACTGAAAATACCGAAGCCGCGGAGCATCGAATTCTTTCCCAGGGAAAGAATTTGGTGGTCTGTTTCCTCAGCTTCGCTGTTTCCTCCACTGTGATGCGATCTCGGAGTTGGTATATTTAAGTAGGGGGTGTGCCCCCCACATTAGAATTAGTTTGTAGTGTTCGTGTGTTTCGCGTTTTATACTGGAACAGAGATTTTTTTCCCTGGGAAAAAAATTGCTGTATTCATTCTTTGAAGTTCTAAGCGTTCGAGGTTATGGGTTCGATGTTATCACATTCGGAGTTTTTACATTTCGATTATGTGATATAGACCCAAGAATTGTATATGCCAGAGTAAAAGAAGAAGAAAATATTTTCTTACCAAATCTGTCCCCATACCTTTTATTCTTTCTCCAAAGGAAAAAGTTTGGAAGAAACCAAGAGTCTATTCCTAACTGGCAAAGATGTGGATATGGCAGTAGGATCAGACTTGAGGTGTGAAAATAAATGTTTGTCAGTTTGAGACACTTTCCAAATTCTATCTGCCTTTTTGGGGAATTGAAGGGTAAGAATCAAGAATATAGCAGACAACATTAAATACATCCTCCAAGGCTGACTTAATAGGAAGTTTGGGAGTAGAATGAGGCATGTACAGTTTTAAAATATCATATCTCTTAAATTCAGGGGGAGCATCTTCCTGCCTCTAAAATACACCTCATTCATCCTGGCTATTTTCAGGGAAAAAAGAAGATTCTTCCAAGGGAGAATCGTGAGGACCAAGTGTCCCCTCAGTCATAGATTTGGGCTTGGGAATCTGCAGAAGAAGCCCTATCTCTGTCTATGTCAAAATCTTCTGACAAATATTCCTCAGGAAAACCTCTGCTAACTTCATTTTCAGGTAAGGATTTCAGAACACCAGGATTAACAACCTGTAATAATTGCCTGGCTGAGGTAAGAAAAGCATCTTTCTGACAGCTACCATCTCTTCAAATGAACAATGTTTAGCCTTTTGTTTTTTTTTCTTTACAGGTTTGGATTAAGACCATCTTAGAGAAGACATTTTTGCCCCACACAGAGGTAGGTCCCTTTTTCTAGCTACACCAAGAGTGTTTCCCTAACTCAGAAGAGATGGTTCTCCCATGGCCATATTGGACAGTGTAACAGCCAAACAGGACATGGCTGATCCCATTCATGGTAGCTGAAAGGGCTACACCAGAGGAAGCCAGAGAGGTAAGTGAGGGGTCTGAGGAATGACTAATGTGCACTGCAGCTTTACCTACCATCAGCTAAGGCATTGATTGAGCCTGCAGAGTTGGCAAGGGCTGTTTGGTAACCTATTTTTTCTTTCTAGGTATAGCTGGAGATGGAACAGTTGGAGCGGGGTAAGTATCCATGTTCTAATCAAGGAGGATGTCTCAAAGGCGATATGCTTTCCTGGAAGTAATCAAGTCGGAAGGCAAGTAATCGAAAAATTTTCACAGGCAGCATACTGTTATAAAACATTTATCTGACTGGCCTGAGGGTTTAACTCTGTAAAAGTCTTTCATAGGATTATAGGATCATAAGAGGTTACTAAGCTAACTGCCCCAGGGCCCTTACAAGCCTAGCCAAGTTTAACCTGTGTTCCCAAGGGTGTCTGGTTTAAGCAGACATTAAAATCAGCACCTATTGCCCTTGTCTAATAAGGACACAGGTGAAACCTCAGGGTGAATTTCCAGTTACCCATCCAATTGTCCAAATTACACTTAAATAGGGCGAATGAGGGGCTTTGTTTAATATGAATAGAAAGCTTGTCCCAAAGGTGGGGCAACCTCTGTGAGACAAGTCTGTCTCTCCAGAAAATTCTTTTGATGTCACATACCAAGTTAAGGTCTTTTGAGTGAGTGACCTGTGTGCCATTTGACTTGGGAATGTGCAGCATTTCCATTAAAGCTGGATCAGAGATTGCTCTCTATGCCTGTGAGCAGTCTGAATGACACGGAGTAAAGTGACAATGATTTCAGTCTGTCCTCATAAGACAGATCTTGAAGACCCTGAATTTTCTTTGTAAGGAACCTTTGTGGCCTCTCCAATTGCTACAGGTGTTTGGAAAGGAACATACTAAAGGGAACATTGTCTTCTATTATTGGCCTGATGAGAGAAGAGTACAGAGGGTTATATTTATTTATTTTATTTTTATTTTATTTTACATTTGTTGACTGGGCTAGTCTAGCTGGATATATGTCCATTTTCAGTAGAGGCCCGGGGAGAAAAGCTCCAAGCAAAGGCACAGACAATCAATATTATATATAGTAATAGTTGACGGAAATACAGTAGATAGTTTATAATTGAGGTTCAGTTAGACTTGAAACAAAGCAGTATAGTAGGATATACTAAAACAAAATACATTTAGTGAGCATTTGAGAGATAACAATTAATAAAATTATTGACTAATATACTTTCATAACTACAAGGACTGACAGTGCAGTAGATCAGGAGAATAGAGAGAGCAGCAAGGGGAAGGAGGTGTTAGTCAGGGTTAGAGCAGGGACAGAGCCAGTGAGTTTTAAGGTATTCTTTAAGTAGTGTTTTGAAAAGAAGAGTGGAAGTGAGGGTGGTAAGTTCATTAGGAAGCTGGTTCCAACTTTTTCCTATTGTGTTAGAGAAAAGAGAGTCCCCTGCTTTGTTGTTGGATTTAATAGTGGAAACCAGTAGCTTATTCTAACCTCTTTTTTCTGAAGGCAATGCCCTTACTTATGAGATGGGCATTATAAAATGCCGTTCTTAGCACTGTGCAGACATGGTGATCGAAGTTAAGGTTGCTGTTGACCTGTGTGCCCAGATCTCTCACCACTGCCTGTGTGCTTAGGGTATTGCTATTGTTGTGGTAGTTTGCAGAAACATCAACTTTACTGAAGGGGATCATAATGCATTTTTTGTATTAAGTTTAAGACCATGACTTTGGAACCAGTTATTAGTCTGTGTAAGACCTTCTTGGACGTTATTGATATTGCCAGGGGTTTCACTGATCGCTCCCAATTTGCAGTCATCAGCAAACTTTGTTAGCCACAGTCCTTTTGTTTTAGCCTGTACTTTGGAGAAGTAAATTCCAAACAGTAGGGGTCCGAGAACCGATCCCTGTGGAACACCACTGGTTATAGGTCTGCTGGAGGAGGTGGAGTCCCCCATTTTGATAGTATGAATTCTATCAGTGAGCCAGTTTGCAACCTACCTGACAATATACAGGTTGATACCGAGCTGGGTGAGTTTATTAATGATACCTGAGTGAAAGATTGTGTCAAAGGCCTTGGCTAAGTCTAGGTAGGGCATATGCAAGCATTTGCCCTCGTCTAGGGCTTTGGTGACTGTCTCAAAGAAGTCTACCAAGGTTAATAGACATGATCTCCCCTTAACAAAGCCAAACTGGGTGGGGTCGAGCATTTGGAGATTTCCTATATCTTTGTTAATAAGGTCCGTGATGATTCATTCCATGGCCTTGCAGATAAGGCTGGTCAGGCTAATGGGTGTTTAGTTCCCGGGGTCCATGGATGCACCCCTTTTTTTAAAGGGATGATGGTAGCTGTTTTCCATTCTGATGGGATGAAGTCAGTGCTTAGGCTGTGATTGAAAAGCATGCCCAATGGTTATGTTAATTCATGTTTTAACCCATGTAGAACACAGCCCAGGATGTTGTCTGGTCCCATAGTGGCTGTATTTACTAGGTGGGGAACAGGTGTTAGGGATGCTTTGGGGTATATGTGGTGGGGATAGTGGAGTGAAGTTTTCACTGAACCTGTCAGCCAGCAGGTTTGCTATATCCACAGGTTCTGCATATGTAGTACTATTAACTATGAGTTCAGGGCAAATCTAGGCCTTATCTTTGAGGTGACATTAGTAACTAAAGAACGTCTTGTGATTATCATTAGTTAGGGAAGCTAATTTGGATTTGTAGTTAGCTTTGGGACTTCACTAGGAGTCTTATTTGCTTGTTTAATCTGAGGAGGGAGTGTTTCCAGTTTTCAGTTCGTTCCTTCCTGTTCTTAGACAGCAGTTTCTTTCTCTTGCTGTATAGCCTATTAATGGCAGTTATCCACCAGGCAGGTTGGTTTTTCCTTGAAGATTTTGCTTTGGTTCTACCAGGTATGGCAGCGTCAATACAATTGTATAGGTGCTCGTATAAAGCATTGGTGTATAACTCAGCATAGGTGTCTGTTCCATCAGTGGAGGAGGGGCTATGAAGCTATTCGTGTTGTCATGTAAGAGGTTGTAATTGGCCTTGGAGAAGTTTTTTAGTCTAGTTGTTGCTAAGGGGGGGGGGGGGTCTTGGATTATAGTTACTTCTAGTAAAACTGATTTGTGGTCAGATCTCACCAGGGATGGCCACACACACTGGAGGTGGTGCAGCAGTCCCCCATGTTGGTGAGCACCAGATCCAGGATGTTTGAGCCTCTTGTGGGTGTGTCATCCAGCTGGTCCAGGGCATTAGAGTTAACAAACATCAGGAACCTTTGGGCAAGTGAGTTAGAACACATATAATTTACCCAGTCAGTGTATGTGTAATTGAAGTCACCCAAGACCATTGTGTTTGGCTGTATCTTGACTGATTCAGGTAGATCCAAGTAGGCTGAGTGGATGCCCTGATTCATAGAGGGGGTCCTATAGCTGGCAATGACCCGTAGACGGATCTTACCTACAGTCAATTGCATCTAAAGTAATTCAAGGGAATAGTGCTGTTTAAGCAGTCTAGAGGTGTATTTATCTTTAATGAATATTGATGCACCACCTCCTTTAGTTTTCATGCCTTCTGTTTGTGGTCTGAACATGTGGAAGGAAAGCTAACCTGGAATAGCTGGGGTGCTCTCTGCAGCCTTTAACCAGATCTCAGTGACTGCACAAATGTCATCATCTTCCGTGGTGAGGACTGATGTCAGTGAGTGCAGTTTCTGGTTTAGACCCCAAGCATTTAACAGTATAACCTTAAGCTCGTTTTAGAGGGTATTTTTACTTTGGGAATATTTTTCATCCTACTGGTATAAAAGCCTCATGTTTGCACATTGCCAAACAGGGTTCCCCATGCTTGCATATAAGCAAATCTCTCAAGTTTAAAATTCTGTATAGGAAATGCTCTCCATAGTCTCCTACTGTTCACAGTTGCTCGAAGAGATGCCAGTTTGTGGAGTGGGCGGTACCACTGCTGTTTATCTAATAGTATACTAATAAACACTCTCACTTTTACCTTTAAGTGACTCTGCCTTAATCCTTCCCATTTAGAAATTGTGTTTCATTGCCTTACATATCACTGGCTAGATTCAGATCTGCTGAATCCAAACTGTTTGGTATAACTGTGCTCTTAAACAAGCCAGCTTACATTTAGAGGGCATCCCTGCACCCTAGTAGCAGAAGTGTGTAGCTCAGGACCCATCTGAGTTGGGGAATGTTGGAGAAAGGCTCAATTTGGAGCTTTCCCATTGGTAGTTGTGTTAAAACCGTTTAAATTTGCCTGTATATAAAGCCTTGCATTTGCGCAGGTTTGTGCTCAGTTTACCACAGCTGCTCAATGTTTGGCAACTTTAGTCAGTGGTCTGGAGTGCATCTGCAATGACATCCAAGGCATCCACTGAAAAAAAAAGGAAAAATAAGCATATTTTAAGCCAACACTGTACTTTGTTAATTTTATTGAATTAGCTGATTGTGACTGCTTTTTACTCCGCACTTTGAAATTGTGTTTCATTATCTTATATAGCATAGGCTAGTTGTTTTAAAAACTGTTAAAATTCACCTCATATTCGAACGCCCACCCAACCATGGGGAGGACATGCAGACTCCACACAGGAGTGTGGGGAGTGCCTTCTGTGTGGAGTCTGCATGTCCTCCCCACGGTTGGGTGGTCATTCGAAAGACATGCGTAAATGGGCGTGCCTTCGTTGAAGGTTGAACGTTGAGCAGGCACCTTGGCGTTCATGAAAATCTACTGCCAATCATTAGCGGACTGGAGTTCCGCTGTGGTGACCCCTAACTGGGAAAAGCCAAAAGACAACAACATTTGCTTGTTGCTGCACACTGCACAACAGGGGTTAGCAGTTCCCTGCGTAGATGCAAACACCTAGGAACATTATTTTTCCCTAGGGACCTTCCAGTAGAACCCCCAAAGCTTCCCTGCTGAGCAAAGGGCAACTCATTTGTGCTCTAAGCATCATTCTCACACTTACCATTAACAACCTACTATACAGCCACTACCTTTGCTACTGCAAGTCAAACCAGCCCACTAGTTAAACCAAACTCCTACGTACAGCTAGCCGACTTCCTTCCCAAATACCACATTCAGAAAAATCCTGCCACAATGGATGGGCAGTTTCCCATAATTTCTCCTGCCAGCTTGATTAATATGGGCATCTTGATGCAATGTAGCAATTGCTTCATGTATACTGACAAGCATTTACTCATAAAGCAAACTAACACCCTATGTGATAGACGCAAATACACTGTGGAATTGGAGTCAGTTCTCTCACATAAAAACAAACTAGACATCAAACAGGTTGAGGCCACACGTGTTTCACCTCTCATGCAAACCTCACCTCTCACACAAAATAAGGTCATGACACATAAACCCATACATGTGGAGGTACTCACTAAAAGCCTACCAAAAGAACAGAGACCTCACAAACGCACACCACCCACATTCACCAATAAGCAAAAAGAAACCACTGCGCATATCAACACACACACACACATCCGTGTCTCAACAAATAAACCCCTAAGGTAAAATACATCAAATGTCTAGGTCACAGGCAACTCTATAATGAGACACACAGATGCCCCCCCCCCACCAGACTGAACAAGGAGAAGATCATGGTCTGCTGTCTCATGCACTCAAGTCACTCAACAACAAGTACTGTTATGACTTTGTCATAGTCCATGTTGGAGTGAATGACTTGAGACATACCTCTCTGGACTATATGAAAAGAGACATGACAGAACTCTCTGTTTATGTGTCCCAGATAGGTATGTCCATAGCTGTATCTTTCCCTAACCCAGGATGATGCCACAATATAAACAAAAAATGACTTGACTTCAACAATTGGTTTAGCTTCTGGTGTCATTCGAGGGGGAGCCAGTAAATGTTAACCTGGGAGGATATGGTAGACAGACCTCACTGCATTGCTAGAGATGGTCTGCACCTGTCCACCCTAGGCTTTTGGATACTGGCAAAGGCCCTTGCCTCCCAATAGTGCCTTTTTAGGCAATGTCAAAACAGCAACTTTTCCAACGTAACAAAATCTAATTGAGACAAACCCATGGTTGTGCTGCTTAATGCTTGGAGTTTAACCACGAAACTGCTCTCTCTGGAAGTAGTTCTCAATTTGGAGGATGCTGATGTCTTGTGCAGTTACCAAGATGTGGTTCAGGGCAACTGAGAGCACCCTAGCCATGTAAGGCCACAATGCCTTCCACATGTTCAGACCTCAAAATAAGAGTGAAGGAACCAAAGATGGAGGTGTATCCAACTTCATTAAAACCAAATACACTTTGAGACTGGTCAAAGAGCATGACTCTCTCAAACTACTTCATGTCCAATTAACTATTAGGAAAGTACTATACCACATCATTGATAGCTATAGACCCCCCCCCCACCATGAACCAGGATAAGCACACCACCTACCTCGATTTACTGGAATCCCTTGTCATGCAGCCCAATACCTTAGTCATGGACGATTTCAACACGCTCGCCTAGAGGTTCCTGCACTTTGTTAACACAAATGTTTTAGAACAGGTTGTCTGCTCCCCACTAGGAGATAATGTTCTGGACATAGTAGTCACCAACATGGGGGGGGTCACTGTAGTTCCCCATGCATCATGCCCTCCCTGGTTAAGTCAGTCTCGTTTGAAGTAACTACTGGAACTGATACCCTCACAGGAACAAAGTTTATAAAAACTTTACCAAAGCTAACTATAGCCTACTAAGCAATGGTATAAAAACACTTCATAGCACCTGCAATCGCAGACATCAATGATCTCTATGCAGACGTGTATACAAATGCTCTGTACAAACACTTATGCAACTGCATAAACTCTGCTGTACCTGACTGGATCAAAACCAGGTCTTCCTGTAAAATACAAGCCACCATGGTGGACTTCAAGTATAAACAGATTATATAACAAGAGGAAGAAACTGTTGTTCAAAAGTAAGAGGGATATCACTCTATAGAGGAAGAGCTCCCTCCTAAACCTAAACAAGGAAATCAAAGATCTTGTTAAATCTTCTAAAGAAAATTACTAAACTAAAATCTCATCCCTAGCCAAGGAGAATCATAAGGCATTCTTTAACTATGCCCATAGTCTAAAAGGGAATGAAAAGCTATGTGTCGTACTGGTTATAGATGGGATTACTCATACTACACGGGACGATATTGCCAACCGGCTGACAGATTCAGCACAAGCTATCCCCACCTACATACCTATCAACCTGGAATCATCCAAAATCAGGACAAAGGCCCATGAAGAGTAGGTACAACTGGCCAAAAATCTGTATTTGCATACATAACTATTTAACCCCACACCCTCCGGAGGAATTGTGGGATACCAACTTTTAAACGCAAATTGAAGAACAGACAAAATATTAAACACAAAATATAAGCAGAAGAATAGTATTTTATTTATATTAATATTTGAACTTGTATCAAACTTTGAACTTTTGTAAAAGTAAAATACAATTTTCTTTTATAAAAATAAAATTAACTGCTTGCTGTTTAGCATTCTTTGCTCTTCTACATGGACGCATATAACTATAGATGGAATCAAAAGAACATGAAATTGCTGTAAAGGGATGGGGAAGAAATCATGAGGCATTTGTGCAAATGCATATCCCAGGTGTAAGAAATAGACTGCTATTCTCCTTGTGTTTCACCGACAACATTTACATCTATGAGTCATTATTAATACAATCTCATTGCAGCTTGTATTGTCCCTGAAATACAAAGTGGGTCCATGCATCTATCGCTTGTACATTATGCTTCTGACCAAAACATCTCAGCATCCACTCCAGCATCTTGCTTTTGACCCATGTTTTCATTGTCCTAATCTCTAAGACACAAAGCTTTTTTTTTCATGTCATTCACTGTGCTATATATAACAACAAATCGACTGCAGTACATTGATGATTCAAGCAGTTGCTGGATTGATTACATAGTCATATTGCAACATTTTGTGATGTACCATTCTTTTCATATAAAAATGAAACTTTTAAACACAACAGAAATATGCAAGCAACAGGTAGAACACAAACACTCTGCTCATTGGGCAATGTTCTGAACACTGCAAACACTGGGCCCAGTCATATTTTCCATCTCATAAGATGATCACAATTTAAAATATTATATTCTCAGTTTTATCCTATAATATATACACAGAAATAAATGCATTATTTTCTGTTCATTGTCTTACAGCAGGTTACACGTCATCTCTTCTATCAGAAATGAGAAGGGAATAACCTTATTGTCTGTAAACACTAAAATAGAAACCAATGAATACCACATCTGTAAATTAAGAATTTAATTTGCTTAATTTTCAGTGTATTGTCTACAAATGTAATATGTACCTTACAAAGCTATAAATAAATAAAATGAGCACAGGGTGGATCAGGCACACAAACCACAGAGATTTATTGAGATGAGCGCTTTCGTCTGGTGTACATCACCAGACTTCTTCAGACAAATGAAAATACCATCGTTACTTCTTATATACTAGCAGCTGATACAGACACACCTATAGAAAGAACACACACCTAACTGATCTTTAAAAAGACATTGCAACGATTAAAATCTGGAAACTGATCCGGTAAGCACTAAACTCTTATACATTACTCAAATTTATTCACAGTTAATAAATATGCTTTCATAAAAACTTACCTAAAAATTTATGACAGATGAAATTATTTAGGTTGTACAAGTTCCTTTTTATGCATATATTAAGTGTTTTTATGAAAGCATATTTATTAACTGTGAATAAATTTGAGTAATGTATGAGTTTAGTGCTTAACGGATCAGTTTCCAGATTTAATCATTGCAATGTCTTTTTAAAGATCATTTAGGTGTGTGTTCTTTCTATAGGTGTCTCTGTATCAGCTGCTAGTATATAAGAAGTAACAATGGTATTTTCATTTGTCTGAAGAAGTCTGGTGATGTACACCAGACGAAAGCGCTCATCTCAATAAATCTCTGTGGTTTGTGTGCCTGATCCACCCTGTGCTCATTTTATTTATTTTTTAGTTTGTGTGTTTTGTGGTTTTACCTTACAAAGCTGTTGTATTTACTTTAGCAAGTCTATCCTGACAGAAAAATTATTTCAGCACAGAATGGAAGAGTACAACACACGGCACACAAAACACACACACACGCACACACACACACACACACACACACACACACACACACACACACACACACACACACACACACACACACACGCACACACACACACACACACACACACACACACACACACACACACACACACACACACACGTATCCTGCCTTGCCTGAAAAGCTACTACATTGTTTGCTCAAGTAATCCTCTCATCACACTGTCTGTGGCTCATCTCCACATAAGGCTATAACACGTATTATCATAATACTTTTATCTTTTTCTTACCTATATCTAGGTAGCTTCATACTTGACGTCCTGTCAAATACTAGCAAATAGACCTGACTTTGGCTATTTCATATATTGTATTTATATATATTTTGTATTACAATCAATTGGATATCTACGTGCTTTTACTTGATTTGCACAGATTGTATTTTTTTGTTATTCGTACACTTTGCATTGCTGTTATGGGGGTCGGATCATTATTACTATGGTTAACACACATACACACACACACACACACACACACACACACACACACACACACACACACACACACACACACACACACACACACTTGATTCCAAGACATGCTTCATGGGCGTTTCTGTGTGGGCCTCCACTGAAAATGGGCTGCCTGTCCCAGTTGGAATTTCCCAGTAAACAAATGTTAAATAAAATAAATCTGGCAAGCAACCTTCCAGCAATGTGCTATGCACTATTTTGGTAAAAAAAAAACTTAAAAAAATTCAACAGCATTTCTTTTAGCAATTTCGTATCAGTTTGTTAAAATCTTCTACATTATTCTTCACCCTACCACTGTTTATGCCATATACTTCTTTTTAAGAATTTTTCCTTTTACTCTCAGAGTTAGGCAGCATAGGATGGTGGTCTGTCGGATGACGGTGATCAAGAAGAGGAGGAGGAGTGTGAGGACAGTACCAAGGATCAAATGGTGGAAGCTGAAAAAGGGTGATTGTGAGGTGGAGTTCAGGGAAGAGTCAAGATAGGCACTAGGTGGCAGTGAAGAGGTACTGAATAACTGGGTAATTACAGCAGAGCTGGTAAGAGAGACAGCTAGAAAGGTGCTTGGTATGACATCTGGACCATAGGTCTCAACCTGCTCAGAGGCCAATGTGGAACACAGACCATTGCAATGTGTGACAAACAGTCAAAATGTGGAACATCCTATTTTCGCACTGCGCGAAAAGCATACCTTCATCATGGCCATGGCCTTTTAACCAAAATATACACATGGACACACACGCATGCACGTGTACACACACACACACATATGCACATTTAAATTCATACCTCTCAACTGCCCAGAATTTTGCAGAATGCCCAGATGTTTGCCTCATGTTTTTGGTCTGTTCCTCATAAAATATGTAGTTTTCTGGCAAGATCGCAGACACCTTTTTGCTCCTATGATGCTATGAACAAAAGTCATGAGTAAGTTAAGTTCAGTCTTATTTTTTGTGTCTATGGCTTGCAAGGGAACAGCTAGTCAGCCAGCCAGCCAGCCAACCAGCTGTCCATGTATGTGCACCTAAGTTAACTTTACATACTAATGCAGTTATAACCCAGGGTCAGGCAGTAGAAGCTACAGTAGTTGTAGTTACATAAACCTGTGCTGCACAGCTATAATAATTACATTAGTAAGTCTGTAAAATACACCCAAGCACGTCTGTTCTGTCTAGCTAATGGATATTTAGGGTGTTCTGAAACATTTAGTGATGATTACAGGATGTATACGAGCAATGATCAGCTCAGATGAAATTCTAAAACTACTATAGATCTTAAACAAGCAGCTGTTGAGTATCCGTGAATTCTCTGATGTAAACACAATAAAATAAGTAACAGCTGAGTATATCAGGTACTTGGCTGTCAATGTCAACTTGTTTAGGTACAGTGAAAAAAACTGACGCATTGAACTGACAGATAGAAACGTACATAAACAGTAAGTGTACTGCAGTTCATACTACAGTAAACATCTGGGAAACTTACTTCTTAGTCTGCTTTATCTTGACTTTACTCGATATATGTAGTGTAAATGCAGCTAATTTAAAAAATATATCCATATGTCTGCATCATAATATCACTTTTACTGTTGTAAGATTTGTAAGTGCTTTATGTCTGCTTGATAGTCAGTAAAGCATCACATTTTTGTTGATCCATTCCGGAAACAACTTTGCGTTGCTAATTTATAACTATTTACTTATTTATTTAACATTATCCCCAGTCATTGCCGATCGTTATTGCTGAACTACATATAAGAGTTTTACTTATGGAGGGAGTTTCCACTGAAAATAGTCACAAATACCCTCCTGCCCACCTTAGTGAATGCAGCATTACAAAGCTCACCAAACAAGACAAAACTGAGGTGTCTTGGACTAATAATAATAATGACACCATCACTTGATGATGTTGGGAAAGTAGTAGATGATTATTAACATTTGACAAAAATGAATCTGTCAGAAGCAGAAAAGCTTTCTTCGTATCCCTTCTGTTTCTAAAGGAAGAAACTAACTTTTAAATAGGTGTGTTGCACATCAAATGAAACTTGATATGTATTATGCTTACTATTTCCTGGCTACCATACAAAAGCATGTTGAGAGGGTGGCCTAATGGTTAAGGTGTTTGCCTTACAAACACAAGGTGCAGCATTTGAGTCTCACAAGGGATAATTGGCTAGGCTTAAAATGGCTAGCAAGGGTAGTTAGCGTAGTACAAACCTATGAACAAATACATTATGTGGGATACTAAAATGTAAACGTCACATAAATGAGGATCGTTCGTGTGTGCTACCCCAATAGTAAAACCTATATGCATGAATAAGTCCATAGTGACTGCGCCAGTCAGTCAGGTGTGCATACCTCTCAACTTGCAGACAAATTTATTGGCTGTGTTGTATGCCTCCCGATTAGTGCAGGAACAGATGCTTTTGATTGGCTTGTATACCGTAATGCTGGCTGGCTGCTTTAATTGTGATATACAAGCCAATCAAAATTCATAAAGCAGAGCTACCACTGTTCAATGCGGAACAGTGGAACAGTGAGTTAAATCAGTCACAAATGCGGAGCACTCAGCACAATCTGGTGCACTTGAATGCTAAGATCTGGACAGAGGAAGGAGGACAAGGAGACCTGGTGGTGGAATGAGGAAGTACCGGAGATTTTACAGAGAAAGAGATTGGCAAAGAAGAAGTGGGATTGTCAGAGAGATGACGAAAGAAGACAGGAGTATAAGGAGACGTGGCATATGGGGAAGAGAGAGGTGGCGAAGGCTAAGGATAAGGCATATAGAGAGTTGTATGAAAGGTTGGACACTAAGGAGGGAGAAAAGGACCTGTACTGATTGGCTAGACAGAGGAACCGAGCTGGGAAAATGTGCAGCAGGTAAGACTGATAAAGGATAATGAGGGAAACATACTCACAAGCGAGGAGAGTGTGTTGAGCAGATGGAAAGAGTACTTTGAGGAGCTGATGAATGAAGAGAATGAGAGAGAAATGGATGATGTGGGGTTAATGAATCTGGAAGTACAACAGATTAGTAAGGAGGAAGTAAGCACAGCTATGAAGAGGATGAAGAATGGAAAGGCTGTTGATCTAGATGACATACCTGTGGAAGCATGAAGATGTTTAGGAGAGATGGCAGTGGAATTTTTAACCAGATTGTTTAATGAAATCTTCGAAAGTGAGAGGATGCCTGAGGAGTGGAGAAGAAGTATTTTGGTACACATTTGTAAGAATAAGGGTGATGTGCAGAGCTGTAGTAACTACAGAGGGATAAAATTGATCGGTCACAGCATGAAGTTATGGGAAAGAGTAGTGGAAGCTAAGTTAAGAAGGGAGGTGATGATTAGTAAGCAGCAGTATGGCTTCATGCCAGGAAAGAGCACTACAGATGTAATGTTTGCTCTGAGAGTGTTGATGGAGAAGTATAGAGAAGGTCAAAAGGAGTTGCATTGTGTTTTTGTGGACTCAGAGAAAGCATATGCCAGGGTACCTAGAGAGGAGATGTGGTATTGTATGAGGAAGTCGGGAGTGGCTAACAAGTATGTAAGAGTAGTACAGGATATGTACGAGGGTAGTGTGACAGTAGTGAGGTCTGCGGTAGGACTGATTGATGCATTTAAGGTGGAGGTGGGATTACATCAAGGACCAGCTCTGAGCCCTTTCTTATTTGCAGTCGGGATGGACAGGTTGACAGACGAGCTCAGACAGGAGTCCCCGTGGACTATGATGTTTGCAGATGACATTGTGATCTGTAGTGAGAGTAGGGAACAAGTGGAGGAGACCCTGGAGAGGTGGAGATATGCTCTAGAGAGAAGAGGAATGAAGGTCAGCAGGACTAAGACAGAATATATGTGTGTGATGGAGAGGGAGGATAGAGGAGTGGTGAGGATGCAGGGAGTAGAGGTGGTGAAGGTGGATGAGTTTAAATACTTGGGATCAACAGTTCAGATTAATGGTGAGTGTGGAAGAGAGGTGAAGAAGAGTGTACAGTCAGGGTGGAGGGGGTGGAGAAGAGTGCCAGCAGTGATTTGTGACAGACGAGTACCAGTAAGAGTGAAAGGGAAGGTCTACAAGAGGGTACTGAGACCAGCTGTGTTATATGGGTTGGAGGCAGTGGCAGTGACAGTGACAAAAAGGCAGGAGTCAGAGCTGGAGGTGGCAGAGTTAAAGATGTTAAGATTTGCACTGGATGTGACAATGATGGACAGGATTAGGAATCAGTATATTAGAGGGTCATCTCAGGTTGGAAGGTTTGGAGACAAAGCCAGAGAGGCAAGATTACATTGGTTTGGACATGTGCTGAGGAGGGATGCAGAGTATATTGAGAAAAAGATGCTAAGGATGGAGCTGCCAGGTAAGAGGAAAAGAGGAAGGCCTAAGATAAGGTTTATGGATGTGGTGAGAGAGGACATGCAGGTGGTTGGTGTGACAGAGCAAGATGCAGAGGACAGGAAGAAATGGAAACAGATGATCCACTGTAGCGACCCCTAACGGGAACAGCAATAAGAAGAAGAAGACTCTGAGTCTAGCATCTTTGTTTCTGTTTCTGCCTCTGTCTCTCTCTGACTTTGTGTGTAGCAAAAAGAAATCCATGACTTCATTTAGAACAGCATAGTTTAACAAGCAGCAAATAAAACATGTATTTTCACTCTGATTTTTTGGAATGTTTACTGAAGATAGTTCCAACATAACAAACTCTACTACTTGTGTAATCACCTGGCTTGAGCTTCTGTTCAAAAGATAAGTTCATGGACTGTTTGTTCAGGGACAAGATTACATTTTACATTCGTGCACGTTTTTTTTTTCTTTACTTACCTGGAGTCAGATGGAGGAGGTCATGCTGTAGGAGAAAGTACATTTTCTCATTCTGGGATTCCTGGGATTGTGGACACTGGGCAGACCAGTCCCGGACTCTGCTGATGGCCAGAACTTTAGAAGAACGTCAGTCAGGAACTGTAAACAGTATATTCCCAAATCCGCAATGTGATGTGAAGTGATGATAAGCATCCAAGCAAAGTCTCTGACAGCTGGCAGTCTGCCTCATGATGCTGACATCATCTTGCATGCCTCTGCATGCAATGACGTCAGCAACAACTTCCAAAAATAAAAAACCCCGAGAATCAAAGGGGCCACTTGGGAATTCATGTCACCCCATTATGTTGCCCTCAAAACCAGTAAATAGTGAGGGTTGGTGCAGTTGAGAGGTGTGCCTACCTACCATATCCCAAAACATGTCTGACACCAGCCCTCTGCTTAGTATCTCTACAGAGCAGATCATCTCTGCGCTTGCCAAGGCCAAAAACATGGCCTCATTGAGCCCAAATAATATCCCAGATTGTGTACTAAACAATTTAAAACAAGAACTAGTGGACACACATGGTGTTCTCTTTAATCATAGCTTGAGAACTGGCTATGTTCCTCCAGAATTGAAAACAGCAACAGTAATTTCCCGGCAAAAAGGGGGGCCATCAACTGGCCCTGGGAACTACAGACACAATAAGTCTAACCTACCTCATCTGCAAGGCCATGGAAAGAATTATCATGGACCTTATCAACAAGGACATAGTCAACCTCTAAATGCTGGACCCAACCCAGTTTGGCTTTGTTATTGGTAGATCATACTTATTAAACCTTGTAGACTTCTTTGAGAATGTCACCAAAGCCATGGATGAAGGTAAGGCAGTGCACACAGCCCATCCCTACCTTGCCAAGGCTTTTGACACAATCCCCCACTCTGGCATCATTCAGAAACTCTCCAGGCTGGGGATTAACTCTTACGCTTCTAGATGGGTAGCCCATTGGCTCACTGACAGAACACACTTTAATAAACTTATAAACAGACTGACTACCACATTCATGCATGTTAACACTCTGGCTGTTCTCTCAAAATGGCACTGCATGAATGTGGTAGTCAGTCTGTTTATAAGTTTATTTAAGTTTAAGTTACAAAGCCTCAATTCTGATGTGTTTGTGTGTAATAAAGCTGCCTGAACAGAACCCACGAATGTTTGCCTGTTTTATCTTGACCAGACGAGCGACAGATAGCAATCTGAACTTTGACCACCAAGTTTCCACAGTGGTAAGGAAAGCCTTCTTTGTAGTGCACCTCATAAGCAAGGGCATAGCATCCAGGTCAAGGGATGTTATAACTCTACTGTACTCGACCCTCATCAGACACTAATAGAGTATAATGCACCCTTTTACATGTACCTCACCAGCCACCTGCAGCAGCTGGAGAGATCTCAGAGGTTTCTCACTAAGAAAATATAGTGACTCCAAACCATGATCTACATGGACAGGCTGAAATCCCTGTCACTTTACTTAGTATCTTATAGCCTGCTGAGAGGTGACTTGTGCCTGGCCTATAGGGCAATCTCTAACGCTGTTGTAATGGAAATGATGCACATCTGTAAGTCAAATGGCACAAGATTCACTCACTCTAGGATCCAAACCTAGCTTGTGACCTTAACAGATCATGCTGGACAGACAAATATGTCTCCCAGAGACTGATACTTCTATGGAATAGACTTCCTATTCATGTAAAAAGAGTTCCTTACTTACCCTATTCAAATGCAACCTAGATAATTGTATGGGAGACTGCAAATTCACACCTGGGGTGGCACCCATGTCCCTCACAGACAGGGGTAACCATTGTTGATTATAGACGTGGTCTGTTCATAATTTTTTTCTGTGAACTACCCAGAAAGAACAAATGGGGATGCTTAGAATTAAAATGGATAGGCTTGTAAAGGCTCTAGAGAAACTAGCCTGCTAACCTCTTATGAACCTATACCAGTTAAAAGTTTACAATTTTTGCATAATTTGGTATTCACTGCCTACTGTATTCAGCCAAACCCAAAAAAATCTCATAGTTGCTTTTGTGTGACAGGACAAGGTGCTTTTACAATAACCTCAACACTTGAAGGCTGGAGATCTCTCCTCATGTGAAATCAAATGTCCTAGGTACATAACTGAAGTTTTTCTTTGATACTTTATGTCCCTTCTTTGCTAATTTAGTCAACAAATACATGGTATCCTGCTGAAAAATGTGTTAATGTATCTGAAGCTATAAGTAAATCATCTACATAGTGTACTAATACTGATTTGCATGGGAACTGGATTTCTTTAAGATTTGTGAAAAGATTGAGGGACTGTCAACAAACCCTTGTGGCAGTCACTGCCACATATATAGAATTCCCCCATATGTAAAGCAAATAAATATTGGCTATCTGGATGAATAGGAATAGAAAATAGACTGGAAATAAGTCTACTACAGAAAAATAGGTTCCCTATTAGAAGACCAAAGACACATTCACTCAAAAGCCTGAAATGGCAAAATCTCGAAGCGGCTTTTAAGCAAATTATTTCCCTGGGAAAGAATTTGCTTGGTTGCTTTGTTACTTTGCCGTTTTCGGCACTGTAGTGCGGTCTCGGAGTTGGTATATTTAAGTAGGGAGGGTGGGGGGTGAAGCCCCCCCTTAACGTAATGTTTAAAGTATTTTTTTTTTTTTGTTGGAACAGCGATTTTTTTTCCCTAGGAAAAAAATCGCTGTTCTGACAGTTCGAAATTGTAAGCTTTCACTTACATAGGGTCGATTAATCACCGTTCACCTTTTTAAGCATTCGGTGATCTAATATAGACCCAAAAAATAAGTAGCTCAGGGTGGTATGCAATTTAATATAGTTGCCTGATTTGGCACCACAGGATATGAAGGAATAACAACTTGATTCACCGCATTATGTTCTGCACAAACCTATTTGTGTCCCTGTCTGGCTTTTTAACTGGGAGAATGGGGGTATTACAACAGCTGTTGTCTTTGCTATAATTCCCTGTTGCAGTAAAGATTCAGACACTGGTTTAGTTCCATGTTCTGCATCAGCTTTTAAAGGATACGGTGCTGTATGAGGGAGTTGCTTTGTAGAATCTACACATATATTCACAGGTACAGCAGATTTTAACAGGCCTATCTCATTAGAAAATTTTCCCACATGATATCAGGAACATACTGCAGCTGTTGATTATCTGCTTTTGAACATGATTTTCCTGCCTTTTCTTCTGAAATGATGACTACCGTAATCGCTTTTTCCAGTTCAACTGGTACATCTATATAAACACCAGCTGCAGTGCAAAAGATAGCACATTCTAATTTACAAAGCAGATCCCTATCTATAGGAGTGTTGGTAATACCTACAACTGATACTTTTTCAAAAGATACTGGAATTTAGTCCTGGCTACCTATTTTCAATACAGATCGAGTCACACCAGTGTCAGTCAGAAATTGAACATGTTTTTGTCCTACCTTTAACTTAACAAAAGGTCCTTCTTGATCACTTGCATTAATGCTCTTATATGTACCTTATCCTTTTTCACCTGAGAGTTATCAGTACATTCCTCCTGGCATTTGTTGCCACTGTGGGGATGGGGATGATGCTACATTTGTTGTTGTTGTTGTTGTGGATTTGGGCATTCCCCTTTCCAATGTCCCATTTGTGACAAGCCCCCCCCCCCCTTTCCTGGCTTGATTTTGCTGAGCATTTGTTGCTCTTCCTCCACCCTGTCTACCTCACCTACCTCTGCCCCTGCCTCTACCCCCTTAACTACCCCTGCCCCTGCCTCTACCCCTTCTTTCAAAACTCCATATTTGCAGTTGCATGAGTTTATCTTCTGCATCTCTTCTCTTCATATTTACTTGGTCCATGTAGTGCTCTGTGAATTGTAATAACTTATCTATTTCCTCCTCCTGCCAAGTGACCTAGTTTTGTTTTACCAATATCTGCACATTAGGTAAGAGTTCATGCACTAAAGCAGAATAAAACACTGCTTTAGCAGTTGCCATTGGATCTGCAATACCAGAGTGTGCTGTAAAGACTTTCCTAAGTCTGTAAAATAATCAGTTGGTGTCTCTCCTTTGCTTTGCTTACATGCAATAATTTTATCCCAGTTTGGTTTAATAGAACATACAGTCAGACTTTCTTGTAAGAGCTTTTCTGTAACTTTTGTTAATGCCCTTTTCCCTTCAACAGTTGAATAATTTGGGTCCTGTGCTAGATTTGTATCTCAATGTGTCATATATATCAGGTGGAACTATGGCTTTTAGCAACTGTCTTTAATTTGCGAAAGTAGGTTCATATATCTGAATGACAATGCTTAATTCATCTTTAAACTTTTGTGGATTTTGTCTAATTTTAGGAAATGTTTTAACTACAGAATGCAAATAAGTGTCCAAGGTCTATAGACTAGTGCCATGGTACCATCCGGAGTTGGTACTGTTCTGTGGCAATATAAGAATCATCCATCTGCACTTCCTGCCTGGCAAATAAACCTCAGCAAGAGGTGAGCACGGCACTAGATGTAAAGGTTCCTTCATTATTAAACAATATAATGCACTTGTTCATCCCAAACACAGACAGTCAAAGATTCTGGATGCAAAGACATATAGGAAACTTCCAGTATTGGAAAAGATGCCAGGTTTCTTAAAGGGAAAATAGTATTAAAATGTACAGATGTTGCAGTGGTGCAGCGGTAGTGCTGTTGCCTCATAGCAAAAGGCTCTCTGGTTTGATTCTCAGCTGGGGTGCATCCTGTGTAGAATCTGCATGTCATTCATATCGGTTTCCACTGGTTTCTTCCCACTTGCGAAGACATGCATCTGAAGCATTTCTTCCTGGGCCTCTGCTGAAAATTGGCTTTGTTCCAAGGTAGGTTTTCTTGTTTTAAAACCATGCCAAATTTTGTTTTCTTAAAAGGACAATATTCTCTGTGGTGGGGTTCCCCTTTGAGGACCTATCTGGTACAAACAAAGTTGAACATCAGCTGCTGTTTCTGTAAAACCTCTGGGCTGTTTCTTCATGAGGCAGAAAAAAGTCCTGAAGAAAGCTTCACTCTGCAGAGTTTCATCCACTGGGCTGTCCAGTCAACAGAGTGAAGGTGTGGGATGGAGCCAGATTTTTTTTTAAGCTGGCTGGTTGTTGAGTCCTGGGCAGGATACAACCCATACAGCCCAAAGGTTATTGTAGCAATGGGAAAGATGAACATTTATTTTTCTTTTATTGCCTAAATAACAATAAGGGAAGGAAAGAGAAACTAATGAGCTCCATAGCAATTCCTAGTAAACATTCCCTGCGGCTATAGAAATAGAAACAGGAACCAAGGAATGTTTTCTCACTATGCTCTCTTTTCCTGGGAATCTCCCTGAAAAATGACTGACTTATAGAAAGCAAACTAGTTTCAGATACAAGTTCTGTATTCTGGTTAAGAGAAGAACTGTCACCTATCTGTGTCCCTTTCCAGAGACCGGCAAGAGTGGTTCTCCCTTGTCCAGCAATGGCATCATTACAGCTGCAGAGGGCATGTATTTCCCTCAGCTTTTTTTGGTGGCGGCATATGCTACAGCAAGGGGACTGTAGACAAAGATAAATGGTCTAAGAAACAACAACCTGCCACAGCAGAGTCACCCACCACCAGCAGCTAAGGCTAAACAGAAGCTGGCCTGACACCCAAAACTCACTGCAAAGTTGCTTGTTCTTGTGGATAGGGGAAAGTAAAAATATGGAGATTGGTGTATGCTCCATTGGTAAGCCAAGAAACAGAGCAGAAAGTCGAACAGCACAGCCTGCGCAAGTCAGTAAATGGTAAGGTAGAGAACAAGTAAATGGTTCTTAAGTTAGTAAGCCCCAGATAATCCCCCGCAAGCACATTATCCTGCCTAAAAAAAAAAAAAAAAGAACAGAAGCACAAAACCAGACTAAAATTGTAGTCAGAAAATAAACATTTTCACACAGAAATTTCACATAATGATTTACACATTAACTACCTTAGAAATGCAATGACAGTCCTAAAATATTTCTTAGCTAAATACTTTAAACAAAAAACAAGTTTGCTTCAGAAAAAAATTTTTTGTGAAAAGTTTCCCCAAATGGATACTTATCTACTCAGTCTTGTAGGATCACTAGCCAAATGACAACTGCGCTGGGCCTGCCAAAGGATCGCTCTTGGATGGCAAAAACAAGCTCTGAAGCTTTTGGTGTTCCAGTTGCTTGTTTATGGAGCTTCTCTTGAACACCTGACATTGGAGCTAATGGAAGGTGGCCCTAAGCTTTGAAAACATGGCCAGCCAACAAGGTTATAGGAACCATACAGCTTAAGACTATGGCAACAATGATCTACATGTTCAACATCCAGAGGTCTAAAGCTTCATCAGTGGTTAAACAGAGCGATTGGGAAAGGTGCTCACCTAGTGCCTCTACCTTCTCTAGAACAAACTTTTTTCTGCAGGTTACACAATGCAATTCAATGGCTTCCTTCAACTACCCAAAAGGACTGGATAAGTGCTCACAGGTTTACCCTGGACTAACTGGCTTCTCCCTTCCTGAAAAAAAGAAGTAAACCCTGAGGGTGGGTATTGACAAGGTGTACATGGTCTTGGAATGAACAACTTTGAAACTCCTATGAATGTTTTTAAGTTTCTGATGCAAATACTCAACAGGGAATAAGTAGCTTAAAACAACAGTAGTGAGTAAAGGTCAGTTCAGATTTTAAAAAAATCAGAATACGCAGGAGTTAAATCAGAGTCATAAAAATATTTATTACTAGGGAGAATTTCAGAAAGCAAAGACATAATTTCCCTTTTAGCTCAGGAATTTCAATAAGTAGTGGATGTCTGGGAATATTGCAACATAGTGATTGCTGAGCCTGAGGGCACACTGTTGGTGGTGGTATTACATGTCCTGTTTGTGTTTCACTCACTAAGGGGTGCATCATCGAAGAGAACTGCAGAGTTCCCAAGTCATACAGAGCAGATAGTCAAACCAGAGAAAGGCTCCATAGCAACAAATGAGAGGTAGGGGTATCTTGGAGGCTATAATGGCCACTGCCAATGGAAGAAATCATAGGTTCATAGTTAAGTACTAGGCTAGCTGTCCTTGGGGGCCATTTTAAGCCTATCCAATTTCCCTTTTTGTGCTCGAAAAAACTATCCTATTTGGTTATGGATTAGTCTTACCCATTCTTTGGTCAATAATTATATATTGCCCCTAAGGAGAATAAATGGGATCGTAACATAGATAATTTGAGGGGAGCTATGCATGGGATAAAGAATTTAGGAGCTGTCTCTGTCCATTTGTAGTACAGGGGCATGGGTTACGGTTTATGTTTCCCATCCATAGTTCTAAGTTATGCTTGAAAATGGGCAGGGACAGACTTTGCTCTATGTAGATAAGGAGTCTGTTACACAACAGCGGTATCCTCTGAGAGATATACTTGTCCCTCCAAACCATTGTGTTGATGTTGCAGAAGACGTTTAGATCTCTAGACTGAGTATTTCTGATGTGCAGTAAATCCATCAGTAATCCGTCAGAGGAAGCCTTGTATGCCAGACACAAGTCACTTTTTAGTAGTCTGCAGGGTACCGAGTATAGTGACAGGGCTTTGAGTTGGTCTATGTAGGACATGTTTTTTAGGTCTTGTATCCTTTTAGTAAGCTATCTGTATGAGCATTCCAGTTGTTTCATGTGTTTGGACAGCTACATGTCAAACAGGGCATTATACTCAATGATTGGCCTAATGAGGGCTTTGTAAAGGGGGACAATGACATCCCTACATCTGGAAACAATCCCTTTATTTATAAGCTATGCAACATAGAAGGACTTTTTTACAATGACAGACACATTCTGGTGAAAAATTAGGTCACTTGTCCACATATGTTCCCAAATCCCAAACAACTGTCACAACTGTTAGTAGGCAGATGACTTCCCAAAGGATACAATTATGCATTTTGTGACCTTTAAATTCAGTTCATTGTTTTGTCACCAGTTATTTATTTGAGACAAACCTTCCTGCATGATGGATAAGTCATTTTGGGATTCAATGATTGCTCCTAGCTTGCAGTTATCTGCAAACTCAGTCACCCAGACCACTTCTGTATTGGCGTTTACTTCATAAAAGTAGATGCCAAAAGCAGGAGAGGTTCCAGCACAGAACCCTGGGGGACTCGTCTGATGACTGGTCTCTTTGTGGAGGTAACTTCCCTTATTTTGATTAACTGCATCCTATCTGTCACCCAGTTGACAATCTAGCTGGTGACATAGGGGTTTATTCCCAGTTTATTTATTTGTTTATTTTTTCTGCTATGTCTGAGTAGGGAATTGTGTCAAAATCTTTGGCCAGGTCAAGATATGCAGTGTGCACCATTTTGCCTTCATCTATTGCTTTGGTGACATTTTCAAAAAATACACCAGGCTAAGTAAGCATGACCTGCCCTTGATGAATGCAAGCTGAGATGGGTCCAGGGTTTGGAGTTTCCCTATGTCCTGTTTATAAATGTCATGATAAGTGTCTCCATGGTTTTGCATATAAGGCTGATCAGATGTATGGGTCTGTAATTGTCTGGGTCTGTGGAAGGTCCTCCATTATGCAGAGGAATGACTGTAGCTGTTCTTGATTCACTTGGTACAAAACCTGTATTGAAGCTGAGATTAAACAGTGTTGTTCGAGGTGTGGCTAAATCATGCTTCTTGCTATTTAAGATGGAACCAAGGAAATTGTCAGGACCCATCAATGCAGTATTTTTAGCCTTTGATAGCAATTTTAGGATTTGGTCTTTTGTGATAAATGAAGGTTTCAGGTATATCTTGAGGGAGAGATGGAGGGCATAGAGGGAGAGTTAGAGCTAAATTTATCTATTATTTATCAGAATCTTAAACAATGGTTGAAGAGAAGGCTCTCAAGAGAATAACTGTTAAGAAATGCATAATTGTACCCTTTGGGAAGTCAACCATCCCAGCTAATTACCATGTTGATAATACACCCCTAAGAGTTGACCCTGTGGTCAGGGATCAGGGTAAGCACGTAGACAATAGCCTTACCTTTGACCACCACGTGGCCACAGTGGTGAGGAAATCCTTTTATGTTGCACAACTTATAAGTAAGGGCATGGCATCTAGGTCCAAAGACGTCATTATCAAACTGTACTCTGCCTTTATCAGACCAATCATAGAGTACAATACTACCTTTGTATATGTATCTGACCAGGCATATGCAACAACTACAGCAACCTCAGAGGTTCCTTACAAAAAGAATACAAGGCATAACAAACCTGCCTTATGCAGAGCACCTTAAAGCCCTTTCCCTCTACTCAGTTTCCTATAGATTGCTGAGGTGTGATCTATGCCTGGCTTACAAGACATTCACAAACCCCACACTTATGAAGCTCCTGTATATTCATAAGTCAAAGATTACCAGAAATACAAAGTCTAGGAAGCTGAATTTTGTCTGCAACTTAAACAGAACATGCTGGAGAGACAGATATGTGCCCCAAAGACTGCCCTCTTATGGAACAGGCTTCCCATCCATGTGAAGCTGAGTTTATCTATTACCCAGTTTAGGTGCATCCTAGACCAGTGGGTGGGAAATAAGAAATTTACACCAGGCTTGACACCCATGCCCCTTATGGACAGAGGTAGCTTATAAATGCCTGGCGCTCTATTTGGAAACAGGACATCATAGTATTTTGGGAAAACGTATCAAGGCTTAAAATATTTGCTTGTGTATTCCAGCTTGATGCTTTTACACAGCCAACTGCCGCAGGATAACTTATAGCAACCTTCAGTGCAAACCTTTAAGGTCTGACTGTGATGAGCATTAAGGAAAAAATGAATGACCACACTGTTACAAGCCTCCACATAAGCTATAGCAACCTTCTGAGCACACCATTAAGCAAAACCAGTTTTAGACAGGGTGAGACCTATAGCAAAAGGTGAAGATGAGCCCCTCCCCCCTTACTAAGTCTCTCATTATACTACTGGGGCTGTGGAGATCAGAAGCTCCAAAAAGGTTCTAAGGGTCTAGATCCATGCAATGCATTTTCTGGCTACTTTTTTGAAAGGAAATTACTTGTTAACTATTTTTTACTGCTGCCTAAAAGTTATGTAGGTACCACCAATACTGTTTGTTTCTACAGATACATACACACACACACACACACACACACACACACACACACACACACACACGCACACACGCACGCACGCACGCACACACACACACACACACACACACACACACACGCACACACACACACACACACACACACACACACACACACACACACACACACACACACACACACACACACACAGATACTAGTCAGTCAGACTGCATGCTTACATACAGACAACTGGAGGAACACTAGTGTACCTAGAATCCAGAGCACCTGGATAGAATCCAGATGGAGTAAGAAAGGACATACAGACTCCAAACAGAAGGAACCACAACCAAGACAACCAAGGGCTGTGATATAGAAACACTACATGCTGCAGTACTGTGCCAATGACTGTTTGCTTTTATGTACATCCTACCCAGTCCTCCTAATATAGACACTTATTGGGCATAATGTAGAAAGATAGCTGCCGTAAAAAGAAAATCCATATTGCTTCTCACAGATACACATACTAGTCTTACAAAGACACAGATTAATGACTGCATATGCCAAGGAAATTACTTCAAATCACTTTCATTCACAGATGGCCTCTCCCTTCAATTAGTTACAGCTACTGTATTAAGTATGTACATCTCAGAAGACTAGCTGTGTTAAAATAGTAGTTGTGTTAATGTATTTGTGTCTCACACAAACAATAGCCACAGCTTTATTCCTGTTCAATTCATCCTAATACACATCAGTCTTGCAAAATCCAATATTACAACAGCAAACATCAGTGCCAGTTGTTTCGTTTGCAGACAGATCCAGTTTCAATTGTTCCTCAATTGTTTCATTCACAGACAAATACATTTTGCCTGCTCAAACTGCCGGTTTTGTCCTTGCCGGGGTATAAAAATAATGGTTACATTTATGTTTTTTTTTTAATTTGAAATAATCAGTAGTCACAGCTTGAATTCCATCTTGTTTCACTTAAATATACTTTTGCAAAGCCAGAATTATAATAGTAAACAGCATGGCTAACCATTTAATCTATAGACAGATCTAGTACCCATTGCTATCTATGGTATCTGGTTAGACCCTGCCAGGAGTTACCTACTACAACTGAGACCAGTAAAAGAGAACACATTTTAATGAGATTTACTCATATTCTTCTCTTTGCTTCACTAAACCTCTGACCTCCTGCACATACTGTCAAGGCTTTGTGCTGCAGCCTGCTCAAAGAACTGCTTTGGGAGGTATGCCAATATGCCAGTGTTTAGTCCTGAATCTTGATTGACTAAAAATCAGCCTTTGCCATGCTGCCAAAGTGATACATTTGAGTGTTAAGTTTGAAAATGGTTAATAGGGAGCTGTAGTTCCCTTAACCTCCCCACCAGTATATCACTGACTTTTCTGACATGACAATCGCATAAGATATAAAACCTAGACAGTTTTTCAAATGCTGTCATTGTGACATGTCCACTAACTGATTACTTTCTTAGGGATGTTCTGCATATAATCCCAGACTAATTTCATTTATTTATTTATTTACCAGTTGTTGATTGCGTTGGTCCCAATAGGCTAGTAGTCTCTTCTCGTGGAGATACAAGGTAGTATTTATATTACATGGGTAAATTTGGCCAGGGCTAATCAAATGTAACACAAGATTTGCAAGTCTTATTTATCTTTAATTTTCTTTGTGGTTTATTAAATCCAATAGGTTTCATACAGCTGAATGCTTTGCATGTAAAAATGGCTTGTGAGCCTGTTCTACTGAAATTTTACGGGTCTATATCACCACATCGAATGGTGATAAGTTCGAACGCCCTTTGTTTGAACCGAAAAATCCGAAAGCCCTAAACCGCGAAGTTACAGAACATCGATTTTTTTTCCCAGGGAAAAATTGGTGGGCTGTCTTCGGGGCTTTGCTATTTCCTTCACTCTAGTGCGATCTCGGCGTTGGTACATTTAAGTAGGGGGGTTGTGGGGTGTTGGGGACGAAGCCCCCCCCCCCCACTTCAGTTTGTCTTAAAGTTTTGATTTTTTTTCATGACGCTGTGATTTTTTTCCCTGGAAAAAAATTGCTGTTCCGTGAGTTCGCTGTTTAGTGTGAAGGAGTTACGAACTGCAACAATGTTTAGAGGTTTCAGCATTATTTTTTTAATGATCAATTATCCTGATAAATACATATTTATTTTAAGATAGTACCATATAATGTAAATAAATCCAAGCATTTTGTTATAGACAGAATAGGGGTAATGCCTTTCGGCTTTTCCCTGTCAGGGGTCGTCACATCATCACTATAGCATTTGCTCAGTACAATTAGTTTGCAAGTCTGATGTTGCATCTTGATTTGTGATCCCATATATGACATTATGCTACTGAGACTGCATATGGTGATGATGTCTACTGCAACAGGTAATTATTCTTTCTAGGGTTATGTCCTATTTTATAAATACCCTAATTTAGAAGAGTGTTATAGAATAGCCCTTCAGACAGCATCATAGGGTATCAAGAGCTCACCTGACTATTCTCTCATAATTGGGGTTGGGGAGCAAAGATGGAACATAGAGCCTAGCACATTTTGCACTCCACATGTTGTCTACAGATTTTTCTTAGACGAACATACAAATGGTAGATAAGTACTTTATATTGTAAGCATTCCTGTCATTTCTGCTCCTCCAGTTCAGTCGGCACACAGACTGAAGATGTTTTACTTATTTAACTGAATGTATAATACAGTATTACATTCCTCTGAGCTACAGTGTAGGTTGAGAATACAACATTTATGATACATAGTACTCATCTAGAATGTTTATCTTCTGTGTAAAAGAAGTCTGTAGACAACTTGTGGAGTGTACCATGTGCTAAGTTATATGTTCCTTCTTTGCCCCCCCCCACTTATGTAAGAATAGTCAGATGAGCTCTTCCTGCCCAGTGTTGCTGTCTGAAGGGCTATTCTATAATACTGTATTAAACAGTGTTACACATTCTCCAAGTATTGACTTTATTTGAAAAGTAAACTATGTGTTGCTTGCACCCCTTCACATTACCTATAATCCTGACACTGCCTGTGCCTGCTGTGCACTAAAGTAATTCAGCTTTGTAAGCAGGACATGTTATAGGAGCACTGCATCATTCTTAGTACAAAGAATCGAAGGACTTGAACATTTTGTTACTTATCTGTCGGAATGTTCATTAAATAAATGGTTTCATTGTTTTTATAATTCACGTTAACGGTTATGACATAGTTTGATTGTGTCACTCAAACCTTATTAGTGTATTGAATATTCCACAATAAAGACTGTGTATGTGAAAATTGCTTTCTAAATGTGTGTAAGTGTGTTATACTGCTTTACAACTTTTTCAGAATGGTGATTGCATCTAAGTTAAGCATTGATCTGAACTCATTTTTATGCAATTACTTGCTGGTTGTTAATATTAATAAAGATGCAACCAGAGATGGTCTTTTTTAAAGTGTGTGACCCATTTTTTTTAGTTGTTCCTGCTTAACTGTTTCCACTCTTACAATGTATCTTTCCATTTTCATAATTCTGTCTGCCTGCCTAATTAGTTGTGTGTCATCACGAAAGAAAACTCAGTTAGAAACTGTTTTTCAGATGTTTGCGGGAAGTGGTATGGGTGGTCATACAACACAAAAATAGTGCATATTATGCTTTGACAAGAAAAGTTCCTGGAAGGGAAAATGTCATTAGCATCTTGCAGAATAAGTGATGTTATCTTTTCACAAAAAGGGTCTGGTGTGCATGTGATTTCATATGAAATCATGCAGGTTCCTCATGTTTGGTACCAAGTTCAAGAATCACAAAATACCTGCTTTCACTGCATGCCTTTATATTTTAAAGGGTTCATAGGTTAGTACTAGGCTACCAGCCCTTGTGGGCCATTTTAAGCCTAGCCAATTACCCCATGTGAGAATCAAACCCTGCACCTTGTGTCTATAAGGTAACACCTTAACCTTTATGCCAACCTCCCACCCCTCAGACCCCAGCAGATTTCACTGTCTCATAAACCAGAACACTCTCTTTGTTACTGCCAAGTGTCCTCAAACATTATCACATGATGGTGGTGTTAGGGAGTTATGCACACAGAAGTTAACTTCACAGAAAGATTGCCAACAGTAGCAGAATTTTGTGTCATAAAATAGGTGTCTTATCGTAGATGATTTATTATATTTCTTAACAAATTAGGAAGGGGAAAAGAGGAATGAAGAAATGGAATCAGTCTGGTAATTAACAGTATCAGTAAAAGACAAAATAGTGTGTTTTTGAAATAAGATTGCTGACATGTAACAGTGTCGACTGCTTGCAAAGTTCAGAATAATATCACCAGCCATGCGATTATTTCAGCATAAGGAAAGTAACCATAGAATAAGATATTTATTTGAAAATAGATTTTTATTTTACAAAGACCCCTCACTCTGTCAACTAACTTGTTATCACTTTCTTGACCAGCTGGATCAAGATGTGTTTCACATTTGACTTGAACGTTTACTATCTGCCCAGCATTTCTGATCATGGCAGTCAAGGAATCTTCAAGCATGGTAATAAAATCATAATGAAAAAAGCCAAATGCTAACTTGTACAATGTAGTGATAATGGTGAGTATGCATAGCCAAGAAAAGGAATTTAAGGCAGTGGAAAGGAAGACAGAGAGGCAAGGAGTCTACACTGTGTTGTTCAGATAAAAGGACAGAAACACAATTCAGATGCAGACATGTTTCTGTATTATTGCAGCATGGAAACATAATACACTGACGGAAGATTTCTATAGACACAGCAAAAAAACAGTACTGCTCAAGGCATCATTTCTAGATGCATCTTTTTATCCAATTTAGGTAACAGGCATTAGGCAGAGAATCGGTCCTGGATGAGACAATGCATAGTCTTCCTAACACACATTCCCACACTCCCTCTGCATGTGAACTTATAAGTAATTCAGAAACTCATCCATTCAACTATTGACATGTCTGTGGGATCTGTGGGGAAACCAAAGACCATGGCAAAAACTCATGCAGACACAGGGAGGACTCCGCAAAGAAGACAGCCTGACAGGGACCAAAGAAGAACACCAAGCCTTGTGAAGGAATAATGTTACCTACTGCACCATTGTGTCATATATAACCTGCTTACTGATGTTCTTGAAAAACTGAAAATAGGAAACATAGCTTAAACACCTGGTTAAAATGACTGACAAATTTTGTGCAGCAGTTTGTTTAACCAACAACAAAATACTTTCCCCAATAGATATTATCAATAGTTCATTGTAGTATAACCTTAGAATGCATTATATTTATAAAAGTGGAGTGTGGAGGCTTTGCTCCACCCACAGAAAGGAAACATATTTTGATTGAATGCCAGTGAATGACATTGTAATAAAATGAATTCAGGTTAAGTAATATATCCAGTCTGTCTCCTCATAACAAACCTAGCTGTATCACAAACCTTAGGCAGCATCATCATATATTGCACAACCTTGAGTACTAAGAAACCAGGATTTCATATACTCACGTTTGTGGAAAATATCACTCAATGCAACATTTAACAAAACTCAGTTTTTCCACTGGGGCAACTCATCGTGTACCCCCAATCTTTATTATTCTCACTCCGGGGTTGCTGCACCTCAGAAACAAAGTCTTTCCCCCTCCTCTTTGGGATGTATTGTCTGGTATGAAAGCTGATATCAATGGATTATAGCAAAGCAAATTGCTGCTGATTACCAACCGTAGTCTATCAAATCCCATTCTGATACTTAAATTACCTAGTAAAGCCTTATCTTCAATGACATAAAATGCGGTATAGCTTTCTTTGATAAATCTAACATTAACTTACACTCATCATACAGATAATGCTGCACTTAAATCTGACAGTTATCAAATAATTGGGAAAGTTGGATGATAACAGATTCTCATCTGACCACCATGTCTCTGTGGTGGTAAGAAAATCCTTCTACTTTGTACAATTTATCCTTCATGATCTCTGCTTAAGGTCTAAATAAGTTATAATCCCTCTTTATTCCCCCTTTATTACGCCCATCATTGAATTTAATATCCCCACTGGCATAACCAGGTTAAGACACCTCAATATTTCCTCAACAAAAATATCTCATAGCCTTAGATAATCTGATAGATTAAAAGTCCTTTTCTGCTACTCAGTGTTACTTCACAGCAACAAGCTGCAGCAAAATCATATTGCACCAGAGATTTTGTTGTGGTAGTAAAGGAGTAGTTTACCTGGCCCTTTGTGGATAGTGTTCTGCATTTTATATTGGCAAAACTAAGTTGTGTTTTAAAAAAAGGATTTACCAGCACTTATATGACATAAAGAAAAAGGAAGATAGGAATGCTTTATTTAAACACCTGCACACAGATTCAAGTTTATTGTAATTGACCAGGTTGACTTGGGACAGGAGGGGGCCCTAGTGATGATTATTTGAAGTTTTTAGAGCTCAAGTGGCAGTTGAGGACCAATGCCACACTAGCCCCCGGTCTCAACAAGAGCGTTTCTATAAGTAGTATTTTAACATTAAAAGCCTCTTATTTATTTTCTTGACAGGATACATTTTTAAGGGTGATAAGCATAAGTTTGTAAGGCTTTGCAGGTTGGGGAAGAGAAACATAGTAATAAAGGAGTATGTTTACATTGTGTTTTAATTAGGTAAATTACTTTTTTAAGAATAAAAATTGTGTTTTCAATCAGTTGGGTTTTTTTGGGAGTTTTTTATGCATTTGTAGGTTTGTGGTGTTATTATTTTTTATTATTTTTCACTTTATTGTAACAGGGGTATTTATTGAAATTTATTGTTGTTGGAGGTTTATATTCATTGGCTGCTATTCCTTTGTTTACCTTGTCTTGTTTTATATGAGTGCCATGGTTATTACTGCACTAATTATTTAATTATTCAATTATCAATTTTTAAGTTGGGGGCTGGTTGATGGGGTATATAAACTGAATGCTCAGGTGTATGTTTGTTCTGAAGAATTCCACTATACTAACGGATGAAAGCGCTTAACATGTCTTTCAATAAAGGATATAAATTTGCGGTACTGTGCTCTGAAGCCTTCACCTTCCTTGTTGCTTTGCTACAGTGCCACATAAACTCCTGAGGGATGATCTCTGCTTATCCTTTCATATTATTAATGACCCAGCATTATTTACATTTCTTCACTTAAATAGAAGCAATGGTAAAGCAAATCCCTTCTCTAGGAACCTAAACCAATATTACCATATCAATACCACCTAACAGCATTGATATGTCCCTAGCCAAATATATTCCCCATTTGTGGAACAGGCTAGGTTGCCCTAACATATCAAATGGAGTTCTTTTGTAGCAACATTTAAACCCAATTTGGATGACTTAATGGATGGTAGCACATTGTCACCTGAGATATGTGGGGGAAATCAATTTAATGGTGGATATTATTAGTCTCCCATCTGTACTGAGTGATGTGACTGAGCTCCTCAGTGGTCTCCTTGACCATAACATTAGTAAGAACCTGTGGATTTATGAGCATATGATCACTTACAGACAGCGTAAAGTTTGTCTCACACATTCTGTGTGGGGGCTGTTTAACTGACCACCATAGAAAGAAGACACACGTTGGTATCTCACTCAATGTGTCTTGAGAAGTATATTAAAGTGAGCACATCAGCACTTAAGCTAGTACACAAGAGCAACTGGGACATGGGCTCTGGAATTCCCAGAAAGTGAATGTAAACTTTAATAACATGTATCTTTATTTTTTATGACAGAAATGAAATGGAGCAGTACAGCAAGCCAAAAACAAGCCATACTATACTATCTTGGAACAGTACAGTGACCACCGAATGCTGTATTTTGCACATTCATTGATGTCTGTGATAGCAGCAGGTAAGTACAAAGACACTGTGTGTGTGTGTGTGTGTGTGTGTGTGTGTGTGTGTGTGTGTGTGTGTGAGGCTGTGTGCATGTGCAAGTCTGTGCAACAGTGTTGCATGGGTTGGTAGGGGAGCACAATGTTTTTATTCTGAATGTATTGAGTATTCTATTCAGAGACATGCAAATGAGCTAATGAGCTTTTGCTCCATACAGCTTTTATTTTTGAAGTACTAGTTAGATCTGTAGTGCAACTGATGCATGACAGTGAAGCAGTATTAACACTGTAGAGCTAACATCTTCATATACTCTCCAAGCTGTATAACTGTAACTCTAACATCGGATGCCTCATCACTTGTATTACCTTAGTCAAGCTTGACAGTTTGCATTTAATGCTGCTTTTTGAATGTGTGCAACACAGAATAATATGATGCCCAATGTGAAAACCGGTGCCAGGTTAACAAAATGCAAGGCCCATGGTATTACTGGTATAGAACTTGATTTGCAATTAGAATTGTATTGATCTAAGTTATTAATAAAAATAATTTTGTAAGCTGGATATATACATGAGTATTCCATGTATGCTCCAAACTGATGCTGCAGGAAATTTTGGCAAGTATAAAATAAAAGTGACAGCACTGGTATAAGATATGTATTTATCACTTTATGTGAAACATGCAGCAACTTGACCACATTCCTGGAAAAATACAGCAAAATGTTTCAACAGGAAGGGCAGCTAGTTGACTTAAAATGAACTGATGCAAATGTACAGCCTAAAAGACAGAAAGAGACATAATATAAATTACATGATGGACAGAGAAGAAAAACGCAGATATGGGATTCATGAGCATTTGCAGTTATGTAGTTTCGTCACTATCCTATACCACAAAGTTACAAAAATTCAGTTTAGTATAGCACTGGAAAGGCCACAGAAGTACCTCACAAAGAGCATTACTGGCCTCAAACAGATGCCCTACACTGACCATCTCAAAAAACTCCAGATTTACTCTGTAGCATATCGCCTACTCCGAGGACATCTCTGCCTAACATATAAAGCTATGTTAAACCCAAAGCTGTTAGAAATCCCAATCCCTCCGAGCTACATGCTCTAGGGACCTAAACCTTGTCACCACAATAAAAAGGACATGCTGGAGGGATAGATTCCTGTCCCAGAGACTTCTTATACTCTGGAACAAGCTACCCATCTATGTCAAGCAAAGTTCCTCATCAGCACTCTTCAAGAAAAATCTTGATGAGTGGATGGGAAATAGGAAATACACCCTGGGGATCACTTCTGTGGCTCCGCTCGACAGGGGCACAGGAAATTAACTTTATTGGGTGGCGTAAGCCAGGGAACCTTGTTGGCTAGGCTTACTTAGGCCCTTGGGCCGATAGCCTAGTACCTACCTATGAACTTATGAACCTATGAACAATAGGATCCTCATAAGAACAGTACTAGACAAGTGATCACAGAGTCTATAAGAAGCCCAGCTATAGACATCTTTAAGCAGATACACTTAAAAGATCTTGCCACCCTTTATCAGTGGTTAATAGTGTTCACCTCCCAAATCAAACAGAGCTGAACATGATAACCATGATGTAAATTTCTGCCTACTCAACTAGTCATCAAGACTAGCCTTGAAGTCAGACAGAGTAGCACTTTGCTTGACCTGTAGTGGTAACTCATTTCATAAATTAGGTATAGATTGAGTTTGGAACCTAACCCTCCAAATGAGTCTTGTTTTTTTGTTGGTATAAATTTAGGTCACTGGTATGGGTGCTTTGTACAGCAACTGGCTTTGCAAAGAAATAAGAGGTTAGACAGGACTGCATCTTTTACTGTTTGAAAAGCAAGATGCAGGTCACTTTGGGGCAGCCAGTAAGCTACTCAGTATAAGGAGAATTGTGCTAATCTAAGTGGGTAGTTGAAGGATTTAAAACCTTTAATGTTTTTGGTTATAAATTACTGGGGCCTTTCCATTTGAGCAGGTTACTTAGATGAGTCTAAAATGGAGAGAAGAGTACATTGTAAGATGACTTCTCTGGATCTTCCCTTGGAAATCAACTAGGTCAGATAGAAGGATTTCCTGAATGTGGTGGAAATATAGTGATCAAATGAGAGAGTTATCCACATAAGTACTCGGGTCTTGTATGACTGTATCTGTTTGAAAATGAATGCCGCTTATAAAATATGATATGGGAACAGCTTTTTTTTGCTAAGCAGTACTATGCTGTACATCTTTTAAATTTAGCTTAAGACCACTTTCACTACATCTGATATATACATATTCCAGCCCTTTTTGGAATAGTTTAATACCAGTGGAGGAGCAGATAACAGAGCTCAGTTTACAATCATCAGGAAATTTGATAAACCACACTTCAAGAATATTGGTTTGGGGAGTGTGGCCAAGATGGTGAACTGGTAGCAGCACATTCTCTTAGTTCTCTTACCTAAATACTATTTCTGACAGGACTTTCAAGAAATAAGAAGCAAATTGAGGACTATTCTACTATCAATCAACTTCTAATACCTTGGAGCATATACAGAAGAACTTTTTATTACTTGACATCAAAAATTCCTGTCAAATTAAGCAGCAGAAAGCAAACACCATCAGCATTTCAGAATGAGTCATTTAAAGAGCTCATCACAGGACTCTTCTCTTAAGAAGGAACTACTATCAGTTTTATCTAATATCCAGGATGTATCACTAAAAACTGACAAGATTGACAACAAATTGGAGACTTTTAAGGATAAATGTTCCAAGTAATTGGAACAACTTCAAGAAATACTTATGCAGCAAAAAGGACAGACATCAGCTATGGAACAATCACTAAATGACATGGACTCTAGACTCATTGAAGAAGAACACCAGAGTTCTTATTAAAACAAAATACATATGTACTGGAAAAATTAGAAGATTTAGAAAACAGAACAAGGAGGAACAGCATCCAGATATATGGACTACCTGAGAAAAGTGAAGGCTACAACTTAATTAACTTTCTAACATCTTGGATTCCTGATATATTGAAATGACCTGAGGCACTTTCATATGGCATTGAACATGCCCACAGATCATTAACAGCTTTAGGAAATACCTCTGCATCAAAAAATAAACCAAGATTCATAATTATAAAACACAAGATAAAGGGCTTATACTAAGAAATGCCTGGGTTAACTCACCCATTACATTTCTAGATGCTTTAATCAGATTTGACAATGACTACTCCACAAATGTGGTCTCTAAGAGAAGAGAATTTCTACCTTTAATAAAAGCTCTAAAAAAGAACCAACTGAAACCACATCTACTATTTCCAGCAAGACTGAGATTCTTCCTTCCAGAAGGAAGAAAAATATTTGAAACAGTGGAACTAGCAACATAATTCCTTTCTAACAACAATATTTTAACTAAAGAAGAAGCAATGGACTGGACAAACAGTACACCAAAACAAACTTCTGAAAAAAAAAACAACTGGAAGACTGTAGAACAAAAGAAAAAAACTGAAGGATGAATACATATATAACTAACAACTAAGCTTTCTATTATGAAAGTCATCTATTAAAACAGGTACATTTTACAATTATTCAGATACTCACCTAAATCTGACAAAAAAATCTTATATTCTTATCTATGAAGTATTTATAGAGGTACTACCAAAAAAGATTTAATGTTACTATATACCTCAGTTTTGAAATGTAGTCTATATAAAATAGTTATACTAGATTGTCTAGACTAATCACTAAATGTTAAAGCATTGTAAAATGCTTTGAGTGAAATGTTTATTGAAAATAATTTTTAAACACTTTACTTAGCTGTCAATTTGCTGAGGCATACAAATATTTAACATTGACTTCAATAAATATTGTTCTTTTATCATAATATGACAGCAAATAATCCACAAATCTGGTAATTAATTTTCAAGAATAAATAAAATGAACTCTTTAGTCTTACAATAATTTACCATACATTAACAAAGTTAACAAGTTTATGTCCTTAGTACAATACTAAAACTCAATGATCTCATATTATATATGTTGCTTTGATTATTGCCTTGAAGATGTTTAGTTTTTAAAAATGTATGGGTTACATCCGTTTTAGATTGGATCTTCCGACCTCTCTGGGGCTATTTAACAATGTTTGCTTGATGTCTAGTGTATGGGAATGGAGTTGAAAGATGTCTGGGCATTTTTGTCTATGAGTGGGTCAGAATTTGCTTTTTTTAAATGCTTAGTTTGTACCCCAGGAAGTTTGTTGCAGTCTTCTGAATAAGGTCACCGGAGATGCTTTGTTTCAGTGACAGGATGGGCATGTGTGTTTTTTTTTTTGTGTGTGTGCCTGTGTTTGGAACATTTGGATGGGTGTGATGTGTGTCCTGCTGGTTTTCCTGAGTATGCGAGTTGCTGCAAATTATTGTCTCAAGCCTTCCCTTTGAAGACCAAAATCTTCAATTCACTTACCGCTGAACCCATGAGTCTGCTCACGTATAAATCATTGTTCTTAACACTCAGGCTCTAGTTGGAGGCACTTTGCTGACATAGCAGTTGCACAATGACTGATGTTAGCCAATAGTTCAAAGGATACAGAGTAAGGAAGAGGAAGGAAGGAAAAAAACAGCTCCAAGTGAGCTTAATGGAAATGTAACAGCAAGACCGTTTCTAACGGTCACAGTTAGAGGACTTTTCACTGCAAATTATAACAGCAGAATATTAAAAAATTATTGCTCTTGATATATTTATTCATTTCTTCTCAGGTGTACCTCATTGCAAGGAATGTTCCTCAGTCGAGGCCCAAAAACGTACATGTTCATTAAAGTTCCACATTGAAAGTATCTGTTGCACATTCAGTGTTAGGGATTTATTTAACTCATATCCATGATATAAAACACTGAATTGTATTAATCCACCAAAATAAGTTTTTTTATATGTGAAAAATAGCACATTTTATCCATCTTATAAGCTTTCCAGGTGATATTGCTGGTGAGCTGTTGATGAGTGTTCCACATTTTGCTCATTTGTCACACTTTGAAAGAGGTAGTGCTCTTTGTTTTGGAGATACAGGGTTGAGAGCTATGTCCCCAATTCTCACACCATGTGGTATCTGGATTTTGGTTAGTATACTCAATAAACAAAACACCTTGCATGAGACCTTTCCAATGCCGCTACTGTAAATGTTAATGACAGAATATTCATTGCATGTGTATCTCTTTAGGCAGTTAATTACCATTTAACACTATATACTTATCGTATTACATTGCATACTAATCTCTGTCTTACTTTTATTGCCCTTTCATGCATTTTATATGTACAAATTTTAGTTTACGCCATTCTAAATATTCTGTGCAGTTTGAATGACTAAAGTTTCTAATAGATGCTCAAAAGAGGAAGGAAAAGGGAAAAAAAAGTAAAAAAGTACTCACTTGATTACACTGAGAATGCCTACTTCCACTCTTGATAACCATAACATGTATTTCTTAATGTCAAGTTCTTAAAAGTGCTATTACAAATCTGCAATCATTTTTAATATATAACTATTTCTCTGAATGATTTTGAATATTGTACAGTTAGTAACCTTTATACTTTGATAAATGGATAATAAATTAGTAGAGTCCAAGATTGTATCTGCTATCAGCATTTGCTTTCCTGGATAAGAGGCATTTAGCTACATAGTCTGGCAGTACTATTAAAATACATATGACACACTCACACATGCACAAACACATACATGAAGTGAATGGCACAGAAGAAACACCTAGTATACCTCCCATCATTACTGCACGTTTATCCTTAAAAATTTATGGTAGGCAGCAATACAACAGAGCTGGGGCAGTTCAGAAAATATTTTGGAAATAGATAGCTGTGTATAGTCTTATATAAATATACATTTAAAATGGATGGTTAATAATGCTAAAACAAACAAGAATCTATAAATCTTAATGATATGCAAAATATATAAATTATAAACAAAGAAAACACTTGATACACAGAGATGGATAATAAATTAGTCCTGGGACCCCTCTTGTTCGGCATTTATTTCTCAGATGTGAAAGCAAACATGGGAGGGTTGTGGCTGACAAAGTTCGCAGATGACTGCAAACTAGGCACCATAGTCGATACACCAGCTGACACATACATCCTACAGAAAGGCCTCACTGAAACGGACAACTGGTGCCGGAGTCATGGCCTTAAACTAAATGCCAAAAAATGTATAGTCATCCCCTTTGGGAAAAACAAAGTGCCCACAAATTATCACATAGGCGGTAACCCACTGAGTACGGAAAAAGTAATCAGAGACCTGGGGACCCAAGTCGATAGTGACCTCTCATTTGACACCCACGTTGCCAAAGTGGTCAGAAAGTCTTTCTACCTTGCCCACCTTATCATGAAGGGATTCACATCCAGATCAAAGGAGGTCATTGTGCCCCTGTACTCCTCCCTTATCAGGCCCATGATTGAGTACAATGCCCCATTTGGTATGTACCTCACCCGGCACTTGCAACAGCTAGAGAGACCCCAAAAGTACCTCACCAAGAGGATCAAGGGTCTCCAACATATGTCATATGCTGCCAGACTAAAGAAACTCCAACTCTATTCAGTAGCATACCGCCTACTCAGAGGTGATCTGTGCTTGACGTACAAGGCCATGTCCAATCAGGAATTGATGGACATGCTCCACCTCAAAAAATCCAAATCCATCAGAACCAAGAGAGCTAAAGATTTGAACCTCAGCACAAATATGAATAGGACATGCTGGAGGGACAGATTCATAACTCAGAGGCTTCCTATACTCTGGAACAGAATCCCAGTTCATGTTAGGCAGAGCCCCTCACTGACTCTCTTCAAGAGAAATCTTGACGAGTGGATGAGAGATCATAGGTTTACCCCAGGGGTCATCTCTGTGTCACTACTAGACAGAGGCACAGTAAACTAATTCTATTATGTAAGGGGGTCTTCACTGTGTCACTACTAGACAGAGGCACAGTATTCTAAATCTATTCTGTACACCTTTGTACCATTACTTGGGGTGGCGAAAGCCACATCACTATGGCTAGGATTATAAATGCCCCAGGGCAGATAGCCTAGTACCAAACTATGAAACTATGAAACTATGAAACATCCTAGATAAAGCAACCAACCAGATAGTTGTAGTGTACAAATATACCTTGACTGCAAGCATATGACATTGTTTTGTTTTCCCTACTGAGATGATATTTATTATTCTAACAACCTGATTTACTACTGGATTGACTGCCAATTAAGACATTTGTGTTAACGTACCTTTCATCTTTAAAATTTTTCTGATCATATTAAATTTAAACTTATAACATAAAATAGAATACTAAAATTGACTTACTTATATTCCTGTAATAGTTATTACTTCATACTAAGGCAGTACTAAAGCAGTACAGGAACTTAATTGAATTAACAGAGCTAAATATAGATCTATATCAACTAATATAAATGACTATACTTTATGTATTAACAATGACTTAACTGCAATGAAAAAATACAAAGGCACAAAGCTGTATTATAATATTCTAAGTTGTGATTTAAGTTTAACTACATGACTCACTTGCAAATTTGAATATATTCCTGTGATAATCCATTTTGTGATACCTAAAAACTTAGATGTTTACAAAGTGTTTGCTAACTGAAATAGTTATTTGAATGAGTAATTGAATCAGAATTAAATCTTATACCTTTAATTTATGCTGACTATATCTAAGCATAACAAAATCTGTGAGAATTAACATAATATATAATGTAAAGAGCATTTTATTTACACATATTAGAGTTAGAGGGTTTGCTTGGGTAGTTCTACTAGTCAGGCAAGAGGTTTATCACCTCATAGTGTTGAATAATGTTTTTTACATTAACATTTTTGAGTTCACAAGTTTTTTGTTATTAGTAGTTTGGTGTCTATCAGAAATGCACAGAAATTGTATAGAAGAAAATATTTGAACCATTTTCCTAATACATATTCAGTCGTCAATGTTATACATATATATTGTTATACACTTTCAAACACAGATTAAAAATATGAAGTCATAAAAATCCACAAAGAAATGGTGAAGCAACCAAGGCACAGAATGTCCTAGTTTAAACACAGTCCAAGGATAAATAAAAGGTAGGTAAAATCCAAGGTAAATTTATTCACTCAGGTAAGTGCTTTCATGATACACATATCACTTCTTCAGACCTTCAAACAAACACTTCCTACTCAACTCTATTTAAACAGTATTCAAACCAATCAAATCAAACCAATTAATGCTTGAAGTAATTAGCACTTAAAGTAAAACCATAGTCATACTGGAAAACATTTCAAGTATAGATACGTAATAAATATTGTAACATAAAATGCATTAGTTAAAAATTAATTAGTTAAAAATGATTAAAATATATATTTAATATGTCTTTTATTAAAATAATTTAATTTCATTTGAACAACCTCCTATTCTTCAAAACTGAAACCGCTTAACTGAGTGAATAAATTTACCTTGGATTTTACCTACCTTTTATTTATCCTTGGACTGTGTTTAAACTAGGACATTCTGTGCCTTGGTTGCTTCACCATTTCTTTGTGGATTTTTATGACTTTATTGTACCTTGGTGGAGTACTTATCCTAGCTGTTTCCTATCTAGCATTTTCTTAAAAATATGAAGTGTTTATCTATCAGTGTTAATGGTCTGAATAATAGCATTAAAAGGAGAAGCTTATTTAAATACATAAATCTGCATAAACCTTAATTAGTATTTCTACAAGAAACACACCTCCTGGACAAGGATATAAATAGTTTAAATATCAGTAATTACACAGTTTTAGTGAGTTCCCAATTTAAACAGAAAAAGAGTGTAGTGTCTATTTTATATCATAACACAACAATTACACCTAAAATAATTAACACATCAAAATTATTCTGATATGTTTTTCTTAGTAACCATTGAAATAAATATGAAAATATACACATTAGTTAATCTATACTGGATTCCAGGAGTTGGGGTTAAGAAAGTAAATAATCACTTTGAAGATATAATGCATTTAACAAAGGGCAGTTTAACATTAACAGGAGATTTTAACTGTATAACAGATGATAAAGATACAGATTCAAAAATAAAAAGAAGAAAATCTCCCACATCAAAGGTACTGTTAAAATTTACAGATGCAGCATACATAAAGGATATTGGTGAGTTTATGGACTCAAATTCACCATTTTTTACTTTTTATTCACATAGACATAATTCTCATTCTAGAATTGATAGAATATATGTGTCATATGGTTTGATAACAAAAGCAGATGGAGTTAAAGTCATGAATTGCCCTCTATTGGATCTCAAAGCATTAGTTTTTGAGATAGACCTAATACCAGTTCATTCAATCCCTATTACTAGAATACCTTCATATATAACAAAATTGACAGAGTTTAAAGAGTTTTATGAAAAAGAAATAAAAACCTTCCTTGAAATAAAGAATACAGTGGGTATATCAGAAATATATATATATATATGTATATATATAGGATGCCTTAAAAGCATATACCTATGGCAAAGTCTTATCTTGGTATATTAATAAAAAGAAAATATGGAATAAAGATATGGTGGAACTTCAAAATAAAGCAGACAAGCTTAAACTAGAAATTTGAAAAGGTAATACAGATCTAGTACCAGAACTTGTTCAAACTAATATTATATACTCTGAAATACTACATCATAAGATTATGATTAGCCTAGAGAAAATCAAATTAAATTCTTATACTATAAACCGTACTTATCAGAGGCAATTAGCAAATAGACCAAAAATGATTATTAAATTTAAGCAAATAAAAGAGCTATATAATCCCCAAACAAAGAAGAAAGTTAGTAATTTAAATAGCATTTTGGAGGCTTTTAGATTTTATTACAATACACATAATTACTTGAACCCTTCTTGACCTATCTTTCAAGGATATTAAATTATACCTCAACAAAAATATTCTTACCAGGTTAACACAAGAACAAATAAATATTGTAAATAAATCAATTACCATGACTGAATTAAAATCACAAATTAAAAAACTTAAGATAAACAAAGCCCCTGGTCCAGACAACATATTGCCAGAGATGTATAAACTACTACCAAACCAAGGCTTACCATTACTTTTAAAACTATACACTACAGTTAAACAAGATGTAAATATACTTCCCTCTTGGAAATATTCATTAATATTCACAATAATAAAAACAGGTAAAGATGAAAACCCTTGCTCTTCATATAGGCCCATAACCCTACTAAATATAGACTATAAAATGTTTGTGGCAATTTTTGCAGACAGGATCAAACATTTTCTGCCCTCATTAACACATGAAGATCAGATAGGCTTTATAAAAGGAAGAAATACATATGATAATATTTAAATAATTTTGACAATAATTGATTATAATAAGCTTAAATGCTTATATTTAGCCATAATAGCCTTAGACATCAATAGTGCCATTCATTCTGTTGATTGAAACTCTATTTTTAGTCTTAAATGAATATAGATTCCCTCCAGCTTTTAATAAATTAATCAAATCCTTATATGAAAACTCTATAGCATATGTCAAACTAGGATCCCATAGATCAGGACCCATTTTAATTATGAAAGGGACCAAACAAGGCTGTCCCTTGTCTCCCTTTTTATTTGCTCTGCTGATAGAGCCTTTTGCAAATAATATTAGATTAGATAATAAAATTAAAAGTATACAAATTAATAGAGTATTAAACTTAAAACTCCAACTCGTTGCTGATATACTCCTGACTTTATTTGATACTAACCATTCCATACAAGCATTATTTAATTCTATGACTATATATTAAAATATTTCAGGGCTACAATTTAATGAAAACAAAACTAAAATCTTAATCTCCAATTGTAAGAAAATATACATAAGTAAGAAATTTGCTAAATATATAGTAACAGATAGCAAACTTCCTTATCTAAGTATTTATCTATTGGATGATTCAAATGACTCACTTATACTTAATTATAATATTAGATAAAATTGAACTAATGATGTCCAATTGGAATAAATACCTATTTACCATTGGAGCTAGATTATTTCTTATTAAAACAATAGTTTTTCCCAAGGTGCTATACCTTATACAAGTTTTCTCCCTCCCTCCCCCCAAACATATTATTCAAAGATTTAATAAATTGATAGTAAACTTTCTATGGTTTCCATATAAACCCCGAATTTATGTAATTGCAATAATTGCATCTGCCACATTTGTTCATAGACCCTGACCTGTGGTTTGAGTAAGAGTTACTGCTCTCAGATATGTTTTTCATATTCTTGCCTTTCCTATATACCATAATTGGTTGCGGTCCTATTAGTGGTCTGATGTTTTTATCATGTCTCAAAATAGACCCGTTTTTTGTTAAGATGTTTCTTAGTATGTAGCTATCTTGAGTGAATAGAGTGATGAAAGAAGTCTTATAATCTTATAATCATTCTTACTTGCAACAATGTTAGTTTCTTGATTACTGGTGGAAGGACCACTGTCAATCATATTGCAAGAAAGTAAAGGTACATAAAACCCACTCTCTCTCTTGTTAACCACGTCAATCATTATATCACTAATAAACTTACAAGGATAGCCTCTTACTCAAACCACAGGTCAGGTTCTATGAACAAATGTGGCAGATGTAATTATTGCAGTTAAATAAAAGAAGGCAATATTTTTGACGTCAATAATATCGAAATCAGAATCAATTAGAAATACAACTATAACTCAGAGAAAGTGATTTACTGTGTCATGTGTACCACTTGTTCTTGCTTTTACATAGACAAGACTGATAGAAAGTTAAAAAATCGCATCTACGAACACCTATATGACATAAGAAATAAAAAAGAAACTAATTTGCTTAGCAAACATGTTTTGGAGTACAATGACCACAAGTTCCAATTTTTTATTATAGATAATATCAGTACCAACATGAGGGGTGGTTAATGGTCACTATTACTTGAGAAAAGAGAATTATACTGGCAATTATGTTTGAATGCTGGGAACTGGCCAGGCCTGAATGAACATATTTCCTTTAGCCCAATTTTAAAATTGAAGGGATTGGAAAGATAAAAAAAAAAAAAAAAAAAAAAAAAAACATATTTCTTCAGTATGTATTTTAACATTTTAAAAAATTCACATGTTCAGTATTTATTATGTTAATGTGTATTTATTTCTCTTACTATTTTCTGCTATATCTAGTTTTTAGTATTTAATTACACATATTTATTGTTTTAACATATTCAACATATTTAAATATTTATTGTACATTGGCATTTTATGAAGCAGCGCTTGTATATAGTGTGTTTTTAGGGTGGTGTGTTCCATGAACTTTTTCAGTTTGTATATTTTGTCTGCTTTTTAAATTCAGTGGCTGTAAATATTGTGCTTTTAATGACATAATTGATTAGTTCATAACTGGGTGGAACTTCCTGTTTGAACTGTATAAAAAGGAGGTAACTATGTGGGGTAAATTGCCTGATGAAGTCTAGATCTTTCGGGATGAAAGCGCTCATCCTTCGATTTTTATGTTCTGAAGTTAATAAAGTGGATTCTGCATTTTACAATTGAGTGGTGATTTGCAGCCTGCATTACTTTGAGTGGGTTCAATCCAGCAACTTCTTCTGGCTTTTGTGTTTGTCTGCTTCAGTTTGTACTTTGTGACTTTTTTAAACACATCTTACTTTCTCATATGGAAACAAATTCATGGACAGATATGGTTAGACTATAATCACTCTCAAAAACAAGATTGTTTGTCCATATTATCAAACTCCCTTACCTGGATGCTTAAAGACTATATCCAAGAAAATAAAAATATTAAACTACCATTGCAATATATAAACTTTATATTATCTATCTTTCAGAAATCTGTAAATAAAAATCCAAACGTCAAGTAGTGTTTTTTTCCTATAGCCTTTTGTTTGTTTGTTTGTGTCTTTCGGCTTTTCCCGGTTAGGGGTCGCCACAGCGGAACTCCGGTCCGTTAATCATTGGCAGTAGAATTTTACGTGCTGGCTTGCCGGGCCTAACGCACAACCTTCAACGAAGGAACGCCCATTCATGCATGTCGCCACACAGAAGACGCTCTAACTGAGAATCGAACAGGCAATGTCTAACTGTGAGGCGACAACGCTACCGCAGCACCACCACCGCAGTATAAACAATCCAAACACATAAAATAAATGCACTTAAAAAGGAAAGTTTATTCTTTTGGCATCAATTAATAGCATTAGGAAAAGTTTTAATGACCAAATAATAAATAAATACAACATAAATAAGGCTTCGTGGCTACTTCTACAAAGCCTGAGGCAGTATCTTATAAACAAAATGGAATTAATGCAAACTTCTGTTAGACAAGATACACCTAAGTTTATTGAATACTTTATAACTAGTATAAATCAACCCTATCAAGGTAATGGTTATTTACCTAACGTCTACAAAATTGTTAAAAAAAAACAAAAATATACTATACCAAAACATACTGGAATTATTATACAGTAATAAATGATCATCCCCCATCTGAAGATGATAAACAATATTCTTAAATCATCAAAACACTCAAAACTATCAATTCATTGGCAATTATTTACTTGGAGATTTTTTTTACCCCCCACAAATTAGCATTAATATTTACCAATGAGGAACTATGTTGGAGATGAGAGATAAAATTAAAAGCAGATTGGCAACATATTTTTTATGAATCTAAATGCCTCAGTGTATACTAGAATAATATGAATTATCTTTTTCAGACTATCTTTAATGACAACTTCCAGTTAACTAAATCAATGATCCTATTTGACTCACCCATACACAAATGTGTTCCAAAAAAGATTTATCAATCATTTGGATATTATTAGCTATAGCACGAAAGATCATCACCATTAATTGGAAAAGTGTGACTTCTCCTACCTTCAATGAATTCAAAAATCTTGCCTTAACAGTTGTGCATATGGAAATCTCTACTTTAAAGAGCAGAACCAACAGACCTACATCATACTACAACACCTGGATGAGAGTAATGGAAATACTTGAGAAAATGGACAAAAATACATGAATTATGATTTATTTTTTACGCAATGTTCAATTATGTCATAATCTGTATAGACACCAATGTATATAGTTTACAATGTTATGAAGTTATTTAGTTTTAAGATTGTATGTATGTTCTGCATTACTTTTTTCATGTACTGTTTTTAAAAGATGTTATTTTAAATGAAAACAAATAAAGCTTGAAAGTAAAAAAAGAATATTGGTTTGGATGTCTGAAAAATAAATGCCAAATATGAGAGGGCACAGCACTGATCCCTGTGATATTGCTATCCTTGCACTTCTGTGTTCAAAGTGAATACCAGCGACTTTCACTACTTGGAATCTGTTGGATAACAGGATTGCAATCCAATGGACAATGGAGGCTTTTACATTAAGTTTGTCTTTTCAATATCACCAACATGGATGATAATGTCAAAAGTCTTGACCAGATCAAGATAATCAGTGTACACAGACTGACTTTTGTCCGCTGCCTCTGTAACATCTCCAAAACAAGTTTACTTGGTTAAGGAGACAGGACCTGTCCTTCACAAAACATAACTGAGTTGTGTCTGGATCAGTCATGTTAACTATGTCTGCATAAATGACTTGTCCTATGACAGGTTCCATGGTTTTGCGTCTGATCTGTTAAGGCTGGTGAGCTTGATCAGCCTGTAATATCCTAGGTCTGTAGAGAGATCCCCTTGTATAATGGAGTCACAATGGCTGCTCTCCAGGCATCAGGGACAAACCCTGTGAAAAGGCTTAGGTTGAACAGCCTACATAGAGGGTCAGGTAGTACATACCTGGCAATGATGAAAATGAAGCCTGGGATGATATCCAAGGGACCCACAAACTGTGCTCCTAGAACTTTTGACTTACCATGGACAAAACGCATTACCAGATTATAGCATGTTACAGAACTCTCTCCATGTCTTCAGATGATTATTTTAAATTTCTGGAAGTTTAAGAATTAAGTGCTAAAGGCAATACCTCCATAATCCTAGGTGATTTCAATTTGCCAACCATAGACTTGAGCACTTACACCCGTAACATAGGTTATATGCAGAGATTTTTGGATTTGATAAATAGAAAGTCCATGAATCAAATAATGAGTGAACCCAAGAGAGGCCAAAATATTCTGGACATAGTCCTCACTACTACTTCATCTGCCTAGTCCACTCCCTTAGTTTCTCCCTCTCCAGTTAATTTGGACCATAAATAGTGGCATTTACTCTCAAAACTACCATACTGTCTGTTACAAACATCACAGTATTTAAGGACTTCAAAAGAGAACCGCATGCAACTATATTTTGAAAATTCTAAGTGTATTGACAAGGTTTGCAGGTCTTATCAGTACTGGGTCAGTGGATGAGATGCAGGAAGAGAGTCCTCAGGAGACCAAGAGGAAGGAAAATCCTATGTAACAATCAAAATCAACCCTAGATAGGATGCCGGTCAAACATTTTCCACAGTTCAAATGAAAAATGGAAGAAAAGCAAAGAGAGAAATGCAGGACTTTACTATGAAAGTAAGAATGTTGATGCAGGAAGAATCATAGACAGTATTCATGGAGAAAGAAGGGGCAGAGGAAACAGAGAGAACTGTAAAGTTTAATTTCTCTCTGTCCAGCCCTGGAATCAGTGCATGGTAAACATTAATTAATGTTCAACAGTTGTTTTAATTTGTGTGCCTGAGATATACATGTTTAGAAATGTACGTACACGGTAATATTTCAATGCTGTCTTTATCTTAAAGTATAGGACAGTCATTCATATGATGAGCTAGTATTGAAAAAAAACAACTCTAGTAAAGGAAAAGTTGAGTAAAGGAGCTTTCTCTTCATAGCTAGTTTGCAGAATGAGAGCTGGGGACCGTCTTTAAATCAAAGTACAAAGTCACCATTGAAAATGAATGCAAGGGTAGATGGGGGGGTAGAAGATGTGGGGGGTAAATGAAAAGAAAGATGATGATTGGTTAGAATGAAGGTAAGCATATGTGTATTGCTGGAACAGCCAACTGGGCGGTGAAACCAATATAACACAAGGGTGGGGAGATGAGCTATGGCACACCGTACGCTGTAGTTGAGGTTGCTTTTGCCACAGGTTAAAGATTTGCACATGAAACACCAAGAAATATTTAGAGGCATATCAGCATTACAAAATCTCTCCAACAAACATGCCAGGAACATGAAATGCATTATATCAATAATAGTGTGGTCACCCTGCAATCTTAAAGATTTAAACTCAGCAGAAAGATTTGAAGTACAGGATGATCTGCTCAGGAAAAATGTGACATTATGGTGGAAGGGATCCTGTCATTTAAATGATAGCAAATGAACTATTGGAAAACAGTAAATAAAAGTTATGTAAGAGATTGGGGGGTGGCAGGGGGAGTTCTCAGTTATGATTGTTGGGGAAAATTAATAAGAGATTTAGTCTGAGTACATAAGGAAAAACAACCAAATAAGAGATTAAATTAATTCTACCAACCTTTATACTTAATTTTTTTATAAAAGGGCAAGGGTGAGTATGCAAAGAAACATATTAAAAAGACATGATCCAGTGTAGAAAAGAGGAAGATGAGTGAGGGGAGGGAATCATTCAGAATAAGAGTGAGGAGACAGTGGCTTATGTGGGCACAAACCTACCAAAATAAGAGAGCAGTTGCAGTATTTTTGGAAGATAAGGTTGGTACAGTGGCCTTGTATATCATTTTTAAGTTGGGTGTTTTTTAAGTGTTGGTTTGCTTTATTTATCTATTTACCTATGTATCTTTGTTGATTGGGAAAGTCTGACTGAGCAGAGCCAATTTACAGTGGATGCCTGGGGAGAAAATCTCCATCACAGTACACTTATATTAAAAAGTGAATTTCAGACAGTTCTGAGAAAAAAAAAACTGCAGATAAAATCTTATACTGTAGAAGGGAAACATCGTAGTAAAGACATTTAGTGTTCTTACCTTTTAGTACAGAAAGGTTTGTAAAGAAGTTCAGTCAGAGATGCTGGGTGGGCAGATTGGTGTGACGAGGGAGATGATTTTATTGAGCTATGATACAGAATTATAATTGCCTAGCATGGTAAAGCCTTGCTGTCTGTAATTATGGTGACTCCGAAAAAAGCAATTACTAGAAAATGGAAATCAGAATCTTTACCAACTATATTAGAAGTAATGAATATAGTAACAGAAATAAAACAACTGGAATTAAGGTATTTAGAAAAAGGTAGAAGCAAACTACATAGGAAAAAATGGGAATTGTGGGAGCAATACACACAGGGCAGGAATGAGGTTTAAAAGAAGCCAGGACTTAAATGAACTATGTAATGTTTGAATAAAAATGACTGGGCAGATTATAAGTGATGTATAATGTTTGCAACTGGGGAGTATGTCAATATGGTTTGTGATGTAAAATGCTTGCAACTAGGATTGTGTCGGTGTGATTTGTTTTCATTTATATAACTGTATAATTGCTTATGTAGTAAGTGATGGTTTAAAAAATATTTTTCTTGTTTAAAAAAAGGGGAAGGAATTGAATAATTGATGTAATGTTGCTTAGGTTATATGATAAATAGGAATATATGTGAGCGTAACATTTGATAATTTTAACTTGTTAGTACAGCTTGATTACTTTTATATAAATGTAAATGTGCCTATGTCACAAGTGATAATTCAATAAAGGTGTTTAAAAAAGAGATATAATGAAGTTATATCTCTTTTTTAAACACCTTTATTGAATTAATAAGTTAAAAAATTATGTAGGAGCAGAGATTTTAGTATTGTGTGGGTATGTAAAGAATTCACGAGATATAATGAAGTTATAAAATTATGTAGGAGAGGAGATAATAGTATTGTACAGGAGGAGAGTGGTAATTGGATTTGAGTGAAACAGCAGGGTATGGTATTAGTTCTCTCTAGGCTGCCTGTTCCAGATTTGGTATATCTGGAAGATTTATAACTTAGAAGTACATAGAATGCATGAGTTAGGTAGCTTGGTGGATGGGCACAGTTAGCAAAAAAAAAAAAGGTAAGAAGTGGTATTTAAGAGGGGATAATATTATTGTTAAGTAATAAGAAATATATGTTTTCACTAGAGGTCTCAACCTGGTGATAACCATGAGCATGACCAAGACTGGATAAGGTATTGTTTGAGCTACATTTTATAGCTTGGGAGTTGAGATTGTTAGTCAGTTTTACTTGGTAGGGATGGTGTTTCAGAGTTTTGGAATGTAACAGTATTATTAGGAGTCCCCTGATGACTTATGTGCTTTCATACAGCAAACTTAGTTTTGTCATTTAGTTGAAAAATTAAAAGGGAATAATGGTAAAACGAAGAGTATTGAGGCAGCAGCTAAGAATTTGTGTTTAGCTAAAACATTTAAAAGTGGCAATGCAGACACGAAGATCTTAGAATGTTAGCAAGGGAAAATTTACTATATATAAAATAGAGATGATTGGATTGCGAATTATGATGTGAAATGTAAATGGTTTGACTAGGCAACGCAAGCAAGAGAAGATAATTACATATATCGATCTCTGTGTGTTAGGCCGTGTGTTCCATTAGTCGACAACCAGAAGTGCAGGGTTGTTTGTTCAAACGTCTGGTTTATTTAACAGACATTTTATGTGTTGTATGCTTTGTTGTAACAGGTAAGAGGGAGTATATTACAGGTATGAGTGTTTCTGAGTGAATATGTGGGAGTTTGGGTGAGAGTAAGGGTTAGGGAAGGGGATAGATTTAATATATGTGCGATTGTGTTTGTTCTAAAGTTAGGTTAAGGTTCAGGTAAAAGGGCAATTTTAGTGGTATATGTATATATGTATGTGTTGGGAGCCTGTCTGTGTGTCTGAGACTCTACTGTTTTATGATAGCGCTACTGAAAGGACTCCTTATTGTAATGTCAGCATTTGAAATACCGAGTGCCGACAAACCACAAAAAAAAAAAAAAAAAAACACACAGGAAAAGAGCGAATCTTGAAAATTGCTCTTCTCCTTTAAACTTCTTTTTGCAGTGGGCAAGCCCCCCACACCCCATGAACTTATATATACCCACCCTGAGATCACCATAACTTGGAGAAAAGGAAATATTCTGAGAAATGGAATCTTGGACTTAATATATATAAGTCCATTCTTTTGGCCGTTCAGTTTCTGTATTTTCAGACTCGGTCTAGTGGGTCTCGACATTTCAGATACCTACTGAAAGTTTTTTTTTTTAATTAAGGCATAGAGTTAGGGTTAGGTGCAGGGGCAGGTTAAGGGTTAACATGCATTACTAATGTGGTGAAGTAGGACAATGCAAGCTAACCCTAACTTAACCCCTATATCTTAAAAAAAAAAAAAAAAAAAAAAAAAACTTTCCGTAATATTGCTGCTAATTAGAGAAATTAGAGGTCAGTGTTATGGATGGATTTAAGTGTAAAGATTGCAAAAGAAATGCCTTTTCTTTTTGTGATCTTTAGTAGGTTCAATGCTGTGCATTTTTAACAGTCCCTATTAGAACCTCGAAGGTCCACTTACCTGAATATGTAAATGCCAACACATCTTCATTGAGCTGCGAAAATATCGATCGTCTTGAAGCACAAAATCCGAAATGTTGAATCATCATGGTTGACCTTTCTGCGGTATAGCTCCGTAAGGTAAGTGTGCGATAGTTACGGACCTTAAGGTTAGGGTGCGGGTTAAGGTAAGTGCATAGATGGTAATGTATGTGAGATTTAGTGTAGGGTTAGAAGTAGGGTTTTGTTAAGTGTATGTGTGCGGATTATTTATTTTGTTTGGGTATAGCTTCTTAAGGTAAGTGTGCAATCGTTACGGACCTTAGGGTTAGGGTGTGGGTTAAGGTAAGTGTATACATGGTGGTATATGCAAAATTTAGTTTAGGGTAAGAAGTAGGGTTTAGTCTAGGGTTAGAAGTAGGATTTTGGTTAGTGTATGTATGTGGTTTATTTATTTTGTTTGGGTAGGTAGTATGCAGCGAGCGGTGGGGTGGGACAACTAAGACGGTTCGAGTTTTTGAATTTCGCGGTTTAGGGCATTCTGTGTATTTGCAGTTCGAGGAATATGTGTCGGTGTTTATGTATTCGGTGAATAGGACTTTCACGGTTCCAATATAGACCCGTTTTTAATAGTGTAGTAGTTTGAAATATTGTGTTTGTTGCTTTACATTTGATTTAATGATACTTCAGTCTACCATACTATATTCATATATAACAGTTCAGGACAGGTAATACTATACAAAAACACATTTGCAATGAACATAAACAACTTTAATAAACAGAGAGTGGAATGACATGCTATAGTGCAAAGATGAGAGACAAAAGAAAGAGGAGATTACAGACCCTCATAGAAAAGAAGGTAAATATTGATGTGACCGATCAATACATGATACTCAGGGAAGATATATCGTAGCTCAGGGAAACTGTGAAGGAGAAAGATTAACAGGAGCAAATGTGCACATATCTATGAAAATAAAGGAAAAGGAATTTAAAGAGATACTGGGAGAAATAGAGGCAGGCCAGTAGGGTACGTTAGTACTAGGAGGTGATTGGAGTTTAATTACACATAGAACAGATGTATCTGGTGGCCTTAGGAAACACAAAATAACTAGATAGGCTAGATTATTAGGTAAAAACTTGAAGGTATTTGGAATGAAAGATGTTAAGGAAATATGTGTTGGCATAATGGTTATGGCCTTTGGCTCTGATATACAAGCTGTTAGGTTTTATCCTAACCTCTGGCCAGTGACTATTTGGAGTTTGCATGTTCCCCCTGAGTCACTGTGGGGTTCTTTCCACCTCCAAAAAACATGCCAAGTGTTTCCATCTCAACTTACCAATGACTGGAGCTGTGGGTAGCAGCACATACTCTACATGATGCCCTAAAGAGGAAAAGTTGGATAGCCAACCACTTTGGGCTTCTACTATGGTGCACAGTATCCTCAAGATACAGACTACAGACTGCACAATGCGCCAGGCTAGCCAATTGAAAGTGTAAAATATGACTCTAGGTGATTCAGTCATGTTGACTAATGTCACCAAATAAGCATGGATATTTGCTGGTGATAAGTGGGTTGAGGACCCGACCTACATGATGGACCTATGCTAATGGTGGAAGGAGGTGTAATTGCCCCTGTTGGAAGTGTGTGCCTGCCATAAAGCCCAGCTGCCCTGAGTCAATAAGCTACTGGCCAGCCAGTTTCCAGTTGCCCAGCCTGGGTTACCTGGAATAACTCTGTTGAGTGAAAGTTGGATATAAAAAAAATCAACCTGCCAAACACGAACTAAGAATACCAAACAGCAGTCTAATCATGACAAAACTAAATTTAGAACAAATAGCTCACTGAAAGCTGGAAATACAGGCACCAGAATTGTACTTGAAGATTCCCTTAAATCCTTTTAAAATCACTGCTAGTAAATTTAAAATCAAATGCTTTTATTTATACATAAAATGATGAGCACTTTCATCTTTTTACATAAAAGACTTCATCAAACAAAAACTCAGATTATACTCATGCTTAAAAAGTATTTTAGACCAATACAATTCCCTTAATGTAATCATGTGGTTTTCAAGCCTTTCAACAACATGCATGCATGAAACACTTTTAGATCATAGCAGTTTACAAAACAGAAATAACACACTCATCTGAGGTTAGCTTAGTAGTCAAGGCATCCACCACACAAGCAAAAGGTGTAAGGCTTGCCTCCCATCTGGGGCAGGCAACCAGGTTCCAGATGCCCCACCACAGCCCCCAGCCCACCATTAACCCATAAAAAACTACCTTTTGAAAATATAAAGTCAAACTTAACACTGAATGTTGCTCCTCAATAAAACCAACTTAAAAACATTTACTACCTAAATTGAGTTCTTAGTTTTAATAAACAAGCTATTGATACATTTTCATTTAAACCTGGATAGAGATCAGCATTCAGATAAAGTTGCCAAGTTCATGCTTTTCAAGGGTTAAAGTCCAAGGTCCTCTTTCATTCACTGCAATTTGTTCAAGTATGATGAATTAAAAACAATGGGTGGGGTTTTGCTGTTTAAACAGTGCACTTGTAATTTTGTTTTTTAGACTCTCTACCTGAGTATTCTCTCTATCTTACCAGTGTAAAAGCATGTATATGCTGAACAAAGTGCACAGTATATCACCTGTTTTGTATTGTAGTCAAAATGCCATCTAACTGTGATTTCATAGGTGGAGATAAGGCAATTCTTCTTCACAAGAATATGCTGACACTGAGGGCAATTCCTGCACTTGCACATTCCAGGGATGTTGGTGTTATAATTACTTTGGGTATACTCAATCCTTTTTTGAACATTGCCTTTAAATTCTTTCCCCTTTTATATACCACATGTGGGCATGAGACAACACTTTCGATTATCCCCTGCTCACTCCTTAAGATGGGCCAATTATTTTACCATAATGTCCTTTATTGCCATGCTGTCTGTTGTAAAAGTAGTAATAAAGGCACACTTAACGGTACTCTGATTTTGGGGTGTAGCTGAAGTCTGGATAGTAGTAGGCTCGATCCCCTTACTCCAATTCCCGTTATTGTGGCAGATAGCCTTCTTATTTTCCAAAACTGGATTAAATATCTTTGGTCCTTGCTTATTCATGGTTTCATACATTAAGTTGTCAATTAAGTCATTTGGTTCCCCCATACATAAAAATGTCCTTCAGATGCTGACATTTTCATCAGCTGTCACCATTCTTGTGTCCTGAACAAACTGTCCCTAGACTACGGCTCTCTTTTGAGTTAACAGGCGAGAGCTGGCAAAGTGAAGGAAACTGTTAGAATAAGTGGGCTTTCTATAAATTTCAGACAGAAACATCTAATTTGTTGTGTCTTTAATCAAGAGGATATTGAGATAGGCAATCTGGTCATTGTTACATTCATGTGTGATATTTAAAAACTCTGTAGTTGCATTAATGTACTCGATAAATGTTGTGATGTCTTCTCTCTCCCCATCCCAAAGGATAAACATATTATCCAGGAATTGGGTATAAAAGCTACAATGGGAAAACTATTCTGAAGGTAACAAATATTTCTTCTCCAAATATAATGCACATACCAATAGGGTTAAACAACTTATAAGACAAAATTGGTCTATATTATGTACATCTAATGGTTAAAGAAATTCATAGGTTCATACGTTCATAGGTGTGTACTAGGCTAATGTTCCTAGTGCCTTTACAAGCCTAGCCATAGGATTACCCTGGCATCGTGCCACCTGACCTTACTTCCCAGTGCCTTTGTTGAGTAGAGCTGCATCGTGCCACCTGACCTTACTTCCCAGTGCCTCTGTTGAGTAGAGCCACTGGAGTGATCCCTGGGGTGAATTTTCTATTTCCTATCCACTCAAGATTTCTCTTGAAGAGGGTCAGCGAGGTGCTCTGCTTGACATGTATAGGAAGTCTATTCCATAGCATGAGCAGTCTGTATGTATGTTCTGTTGATTGTGGTAATGAGCTTGAGGTCTCTGGAGCATGTGGTGTGGAGGGATTGGGATTTCTTTAGATGTAGTATTTCTAACAGAGCTGGGTCAGACATGGCTTTGTAAGTCAAGCAGAGATCGCCTCTAAGTAGGCGATATAAGACAGAGAATAGTTGGAGTTTTTTGAGTCTGTCCATATAGAACAAATGTTTCAGGCCTAGGATCCTCTTTGTGAGGTACTTTTGCAGCCTCTCCAGTTGTTGTAGGTGTCTAGTGAGGTACATGTCAAATGAATCATTGTACTCGATAATTGGCCTAATGAGGGAAGAGTAGATGGAGATAATGACCTCTTTCTTTCTGGATACAAAATCCTTAGTAATGAGATGTGCCACATAGAAGGATTTTCTGACCACAGTGACAATGTGGTGATCAAAAGAGATGTTGCTGTCAACCTGTGTTCCCAGATCTCTTGTAATGCCCTCTGTGTTCAGTGGATTACCATCGATGTGGTAATACATGGGAACTAGGTTTTTCTCAAAGGGGATGACGACACATTTTTTGGCATTGAGCTTAAGGCCATGGTTCTGACACCTGTCGTTGGTCTCAGAGAGGCCATTCTGTAGGATGTCAGCATCACTTAGGGAGTTAATAATAGCTCCCAACTTGCAATCTTCTGTGAACTTTGTCAGCCAGAGTCCCTTTGTGTTGGCCTGGACTTCAGAGAAGTAGATACAAAACAGGAGAAGACCCAGGACCGAACCCTGTGGGACTTCACTCATGACTAGTTGGCAGTCTGACTTGGAGTTAGCTACTTTCACACTGTGGGTTCTATTTGTGAGCCAGTTTGCAACCCACTGAGTGATATATGGTTTGATGCCTAGCTTAGTGAGTTTTTCTATGATTCCTGAGTGCAGAATGGTATCAAAAGCCTTGGCCAGATTGAGGTAGGCTGAATGAACCACCTTGCCTTCATCCACAACTCTGGTGACTGACTCAAATAAGTCAACCAAGTTGAGCAGGCATGATCTATCCTTCACAAAACCAAACTGTGTAGGATCCAGAGTTTGGAGATTCCCTATATCCTTGTTTGTTACGTCCATGATGATGTGTTCCATAGCTTTGCATATCAGACTTGTCAGGCTAATAGGGCGATAGTTCCCAGGGTCTGTAGTCACTCCTCCGTTGTGGAGAGGGATGACTGTAGCAGTGTGCCATTCAGAAGGGACAAAGCCTGAGGCTGTGATTGAACAGGGCACACAGGTGAGGTGCCAGTTCACTATGTAGTTCATGTAGAACACAGCCAGGGATATTGTCAGGTCCCATAGAAGCTGTATTCTTGGCCTTGGACAGTGCTGTTTTTACCTGTGCAGCAGTAATACTGGGTGCTTGGCAATCTACTGATATTGTGATTGGTCCTTTGGGGGGGGTAAAGGGGTAAAGTTGGCACTGAATCTGTCGGCCAGTATATTGGCAATATATATTGGCTCGGTATTGGAGGTACCATTGTGCAGTAGCTCAGAGCAAATCTGGGTATTGCCATGGAGATTCTTTGCATAACTATAGAAAGCCTTGTGGTTGTTTTTACTATCTGCTGCAATTCTGTTTCCATAGCTAGCTTTAGAGAATTTGATGAGGCATCTCAACTTTTCATTGAGGCTGATAAGGGAGTTCTTCCAGTCTTGGGACTTCACCTTATTCAGCATCAGTTTCCTCCTTCTGCTGCAGAGGTTGTTTATGGCAGGGGACTACCAGATTGGCTTACTTTTCTTGGAGGAGAGCATCTTGGTTCTACTGGGTATGGCGAGATCCATGCATTTGTGTATATGTTTGTACAGTGCACTGGTGTATGATTCAGCGATCATGCAACTATTCTCCATTTGCATGAGTGCCATGAAGTTAGCCACCTCTGTTTTTAGGAGCCCAAAGTTAGCTTTGGAGAATTTTTTCATGGTGGCTACTTTTGCTAGGGGGTGGGTTGTGTGTTGGAGGTATGTGGATTTCCAAAGTGATTAGTTTGTGGTCAGGTCTAACCAGGGAGGAGTTGAGTACTGGTGTAGAGCTACGGTCACCTATGTTAGTAATGACCAGGTCAAGGATGTTGCTACCTCTAGTGGGGGTAAGAACAAGCTGATCCAGAGCATTGGAATTAATGAATTCCTGGAAACGTTGGGTAAGTGTATTGGTACATGAGTAGTTTTCCCAGTTAATGGAGGGGTAGTTGAAGTTGCCTATTATGAGAGTGTTAGGTTGGACCCTAATATTCTCCAGGGTGCTTAGGAAAATGGAGTGTGAGTCTTGGGACATGGTTGGGGACCTATAGCAGGCTATGACGTGAATCTCTGTCTTACCCAATGTTAGCTGCACCTGAAGTATCTCTGATGGGTTATGTTGGGCTACCAGTCTGGAGGTGTGTGCATCCTTTATGAATATGGAAATACCGCCACCTTTGGAGCTTTGGTCCATGTTCTGGGGCCAAAAGGTGTGGAATGTGTTATAGCTTGGTAGTGCAGAGGTGATTTCTGCTGCCTTGAACCAGGTCTCTGTGACAGCACAAGTGTCAATGTTCTCCATTTTAAGGAGTGCTTTGAGTGAGTGCATTTTGAGATTTAGACTTCTAGCATTGAGCAGCATGACCCTCAGATTACATTTGTTTGTAGCTGTTATGGTGGTAATTTGGTCTTTAGAACACCACCTAAAAAAAGCACTATATGGGGTGGCAAGAACCTTGGCCAGTACCCAGAAGCCCAGGGGTGACAGATGCAGGCCATCTCTGGCAAAGCATCGAGGTCTGTCAGTCATGTCATCCCAGCCAGACAGATACTGGATCTTCTTTGAATGACAGCCGAAACTTAGTCAGTTGTTGAAATCAATTATTTTCTTCTTGTACTGTGGTATCATTCTGGGTGATGGTAGGATGCTGCTCAGGCATAGGGGCATACCCACCTGGGCTACATAATCTGAGAGCTCCTACATGTAGTCCAGGGAGGTATGTCTCAGGTCATTCACACCCACATGTACAATGACAGAGTCATATTTGTACCTGTTGTTGAGGGACTTAGAAGCTTTCCATCTAATACAGAAAGGCTTGGGGGCTCAGAAGCTTACATACAGTCCTGGATACAGCATATCTGTATCTGGACTATACTAGTTACAGGAAAGGCTGGAAAAGTGCAAACATGGGCTTTTAAATCAGAAAGTTAAAAGAGATGGAAAAACTGCCCAAACGGCCAATAAACTACAATTTCTGGGCCAGAAACTACTCCTCTTGTGATAGATAGGCTACCTAGTAGGTACCACTCCCACTGATAAGCTAGAAGGCTTCTCTCCAACACAGAAAGGCTTGGGGGGCTCAGAAGCCTACAAATAGTCTTGGATACAGCAAATCTGTATCTGGACTAGACTAGTTACAAGAGAAGCTAGTTTTGTTTTTAGGAAATGTAGGAATCTGAAACAACAGCTGTTATAAAGACCTACAAATGTGGTTTTAAGAATGCCATAAAAAAGACAAAATACTGTGCCTTGCTATGATTGCCAGTTTAGTCACTATATAAATAAGAACAGTGTTTTTTAGTCCATAACACAAGTAAGATATTTTATTTTCACGTCTGCCACTTGTAAAACCAAAAACATGGTTTACTTAGCCACCTATGAAAAATGCACTTCATTTTATGTTGCAAAAACAACAGGATGTTAAAAGAAAGAATAGCCCAACACCTATCTGACATATGTATGGAGGTGGAGAGTAATGCCTTAGCTAAACATATCATAAGCTCAGATAAAATGCATAGTTTTACATTTAGGGTTATAAAAAACATTGAAAGAAACATTAGAGAAGGGGATATTGTGCTGAATACTGAGAATGTCGAATACAGATGGATTAATTACTTTCAAGCAGATGTGCCCCCTACGCTAAATGATACTGTGCGTTTAAAACCTGTTCTTAAGAGATTTCTTTTTCCATGGAACAAGCACTTCATTGTTTATTTTAATTATTTTATTCTTGTTGTACTGCTATTGGTTTGAATTTGTTCATATGGTGTATATATGAAAATGTGATTTAGTATGATTTTTAAGTACTGAAGAAGTTTTATCTCAAAAGCTTTACTATTAAACTTATTTTTACATCAATTTGGGAGTTCCTTTTGCTTTTACAGATTATTCAGATGCTCATAAGCCTAGTACTTATTATACAGCAGGAACTTCTTATTGTAACATTTGTTAATGTCTGTTATGTACTTCACAGATAAAGATTCTAGTTGTCTACTGATGCACTATGTTCTTCATCTGTAAATATGTTGTAATTAATTGCTATGTTAAATTGCTAATCGCTATGTAATCCAATGTAACTACTGTCTGTTTATTTTAACTGTGGAGCTTTTCTCCCCGGGCCTCCGCTGAAAATGGACCTACATCCAGTCGGACACTCCCGATTAACAAATGTAAATAAATAAATAAATAAATAAATTTTTAGTGTTGGACCATTTTGTTTGGAACTCTATATTGTGTGTTCTCCTATTTGGTTTTATGCTTCTGGATTACCATTACCAACAGTTCAGAAAACAGATGCGAGGAAACCAGATATAGTAGTCCATGAAAAGAAGACAACAGTAGCATTGGTCACTGAAATTGTTACACCCAATGATTACAGTGTCTTTCGTATAGAAAGACGCAAAGTGATAAAATACCAGGGTTAACAGAAAGAAACGAGGGCAATTTGCAAGAAAGATACCCAGACAGTTCCAACAGTAGCAAGAGCAATGAATCTCATAGAAAAGAATTTATAGTCATGTTTAGATATGCTATTAGTTCATGTAACTGTACGAATTACAGAAGGAGTTCTTTCTGGGCACTTTGTGGGTGCTGCAAAGTGCACTTTTGGCTAACATTAAAGATTGAAACGATACTAATTTCTTGAACTTTAATCATACTCTGACTTAGGAATGGGGTCTATTCCCGTCATGGTATTAGAAACTCAAAAGATTGGAGAAATTAAACTGAGGAGGTTGATGGAAAGGAGGGTTCAGCAGGTCTGGGTGGTGAATTAGACAGAGGAGGAGACCATGCAGATGCTCACTGTCTATGCTGAACATTAGCAGAGGATGCAAGCATGGCCCAGGAACTTTGTGATGATCAATATCTTGAACCAGATTGTGAGGGACAACTGTATATGGACTGGGATCTACTAGACTGATGTGCAAGTCCACCACTGCTATCAAGTATGCAGAGATCTGATGCCAGCCAGCAGACGCCTATAGTAAATCACATAATCCACACCTACATAAGCATATGTGTCTCTGTGAGTATGTGTTCATAGGATTGTAGGCAAGTAATAAGCTAGCTGCCCTTGTGGGCTCTTTTAAGTCTAGCCAATTTTCCTTCTAATGATGAGAATCAAACAGTGCATCTTCTGTTTGTGAGGTAATACCTTATCCATTATACCAACCCGCAACCCCAAGGAAATGGCCTTATCTCTAGGTAGAATAGTCAGACTATTATTAAAGTCGATTAAGCACCCCAGAAAGACAAGTCTTTGTGAAGGTGTAAAACTTGACTGCATGAGGTTTAATTGAACCCTGGATATGAAAGTCAGGATGACAAATTCTCTTGTGATTTCAAACACCTGGGCAGAGAATCTACACAGATAGGCAAGTCATTCAAGTACAAAGAAAGTGAATGCCCAGAGCCCATCAATGAGCCACTACCAGAGCAAGGCATTTGGAATGCACTCATGTTGCAGTGGATAGCCCAAATGGCAATACAGAAAACTGAAGCAGAGACAAAAAAAACTCAGATATCCTCTGTGATATAAAGAGTGGTATCCATCAAGACCAGGGTCACCATGAGGGTTTAGGTGCCTCAGCAGCAAGACATTTCCCTGTAGTAGATTTGGTTGGGGACACTAGGCTGAAGTGACATTCAGCTTCAGCGAAATATGGCTGCTGCAAATTCCCCAGTTGGCAAAGAGAAGCCATGCCCACAGCCTTAATAACCAAAGGCATGGGGCAGAAGAGGTTATGAGTGTTCTGCTCAGTGTACAGTACATGCTTATGTAACTACAACATGCAGAAGTGTGCTGTGCTTAGGTATACATTTTAGGTAATGTTCCCCTTGACACCGTGAAGTGGGTAGTGGTCCACACAAACCAATTATAAAGGCATTGCCCATTGTGCATTACATTTTTACTGCCATTGACATGCTGACTGGCCGGCCTGCTGTTGATTCCTGCCATACTTCCTGCTGTCTCATGTTATTTTGGGGGCCATGGACATTATTTCCCCCTATACATTTGATTATTGAAGTTGTGGACATGACACTGCATTCTTCTCTTTCTCCACAGCAAATACTCAACAGCCATATTTTTCGGAAGCTGAATGTCACTTCAGCCATATATTCCCAACCAAATATACCACAGAGAAATGTCTCGCTGCCTGGGTGCCTGAACCCCACCATAATGCAGTGGATGAGACACAGAGGAAGCATTATCTTCAAGGTTTGCATCTTGAATTTGGGAACCTTGACAAATGTATTCAAAAAAGAAAGGTCTCACACCAATGTGTATGGCTGCTGTTTGTGGGGAACCAAGAAAATAATAGAGAAGAAACCTTTCATTTTTCTGAAGAAGGAACTGGTTCTATGACCCGAGTCTAGCAATTTATGGAGAACAGGAGTAAATAACAAAGTCCTATCCAGAAGATGAAGGTTAACCCAACCGATATGAAGCGGAAGATCTTTCCACTTCCATCTGAAACCACTCCCTAGAATGTTTAGTACCCATCTGTCAGAAAACACTGATGGCCAGGCAACCTTGTAGATAACTGACTTGGAAGACAATGGGAACTTGATAAAGATGGGTGCTGCATCTCAGCATAGTCATAAGGTGGAAGGAGGATATCCTTCAAGGAAGGGACCCTTCCTGTTAGGCTTGGCAAAGTTGTCATCCTGCCATTTTCTTTTATTGCCTTTGATATTGTTCGGCTGAGACTTCTTCTCATTAGGCCATAGAGACTTATCTTGCTTAAAGGAGGAGAACCTGGGAATATCAAAATTTTTGACACTCATTGCATCAATTTACCTCTGCATCCCAGTGTTTAAGGATCTGATTAGTGGTTGTACCAAACAAACATCAGACTCTAAAGGAGAATTCATAATCTCTTTTTTTTTAACTCAACAGAAGAATTCTGGGATTGCAAACAAAAATACCTGTTAATCAGCACTGACAATGGTACAGTTCCAGAAAGTCTCATCCAAGGCACTATTTAGAGTATGTTTTGGCACCCAGGAAACATTAGAAAGAATATCTTTAACATAGACTTTTTGCTGTATAGGCAATAATGCAGCAAACTCGTCTAAACTATACATTTTTCTCATCACAAACTTCCATATAAAACACTGGTTGTTAAACACTTTAAAGGCTACTGTGCTGAGCTATGCCAGCTACTTTCCCTAAGATTCTAACCACTTACCCAGTTAATCTGAATTAATGGGCACGAAGAAGACATTGTCTTCTTATTAGCAAAGGTTACTGTGGACAATGAAGCACTGGGACACATGCAGCTTCCTTTGCACTTTAAAAAATGTCCATACATTTTCTTTTCCCTCACTGGTCAAATGTGGTTTCCTATCAGATTCTATCCTCATTGATAATCCACAGTGACTAAGCACATGGTTGAGCAGATAAGCATTTAGTCCATTTTGTAGATGTATAGGTGACAACAAGTACTGATTACCCCCTAGAAGGCCTGGTTACTGAGCCAGTCCCATCAATTTGAAGATCAGACCAAGGCATTGTGATTTCTCCTGCCTGAAGGGGTGCCCTGTGTCTAGGGGAAACGGCATGGAACATGCAACATGTTATACATCCCTGCATGTATTTAGTAACATCACTGCATATGTGAGTTCAGTAAGCTACCTCTTTCAGTATCTCATAAAGTCTTCTGTCACCCCTATTGTCTCCTGTTGGTTCATTTTGTGCATGCTGTAGCATGACACCTCTGTGCCCCAAAAGTACTACCCACTGGAATCTATGTAAGGTATCACCTGTCCTAAAAAAGAGGCCATCCTTTATCATAAACTTATCCTTTAGGTGGTATATTGCCTTGAGATCACAGTTGCCTTGTAGGTCACTTTCAGTAAGCTTATCTACAGTTGGATTCTGAATGAAATGATAACACTTTCCTATAGTTTCATCTTCATAGGTTCATAGGTTGGTACTAGGCTATTGGCCCTAGGGCCTATACAAGCCTAGCCATAACAATTCCCTGGCTATTTCTTCCCACACTATTTACTTCCCTGGACCCCTGTCTAGCAGGGTGACTGACTTGATCCTTGGGGTGAATTTCCTTTCTGCCATCCAATCATCAAGGTTCCTTTTGAAGTAGGCCAAAGAGGTGCTCTGCTTGACATGTATGGGCAGTCTATTTCAGAGTCTAGGGAGTCTCTGGATCAGGAACCTATCCCTCCACCATGTTTTGTTTATTGTGATGACAAGGTTTAGATCCCTGGAGCATGTGGCTCTGTGGGATTGGGATTTTTTAAGTGTAGCATGTCCAACAGCTCTGGGTTTGACATGGCCTTGTATATTAAGCAGAGATTGCCTCGGAGTAGACAATATGCGACAGAGTATAGCTGGAGTTTTTTAAGGCGGTCAGCATAGGGCATCTGCTTTAGGCCTGTGATTCTTTTAGTGAGGTATTTCTGTGGCCCTTCCAGTTGTTGCAGATGTCTTGAGAGGTACATACCAAATGGGGCATTGTATTCTATAATGGTTCTAATGAGGGATGAGTACAGTGGGACAATGACCTCCTTTTTTCTTTATGAAAAGCCCTTAGTGATGAGGTGTGCCACATAGAAGGATGTCCTGACTGTTGTGGCAATGTGGTTATCGAAGGTGAGATCACTGTCCACCTGTGTCCCTAAGTCTCTTATCACACTTTTGGTGTTTAGTGTACTGCCACTTATGTGGTAATTCACGGGTACATGTTTTTTTCCAAAGGGGATAACTATACATTTCTTGGCATTGAGCTTGAGCTCATGTCTCTGGCACCAAGCATCTGTTTTTGTAAGGCCCTTTTGTAGAGTATCGACATAATTTGAGGATTCAATAATGGCTCCCAGTTTGCAGTCATCTGTGAACTTTGCTAGCCAGAGTCCCTTAGTGTTGGCCTGTACTTCAGAGAAGTAGATGCCAAACAAGAGAAGTCCCAGGACTGAACCCGGAGGTACTCCACTTGTCACTTGTCTGGAGCTGGATTTGGAGTCAGCTACTTTTACAGTGTGGGTTCTGTCAGTAAGGTAGTTGGCAACCCATTGAGTGACGTAGGGATTAATGTGCAGCTTAGTAAGTTTATCTATGATTCCAGAGTGGGGGATGGTGTCAAGGGCCTTGGCAAGGTCCAGATAGGCTGTGTGGACTACCTTACCCTTCCTGTTGTATTTGTACCAAGTCAAAATCAGGCTTGTTACTATACAAGTAAAAAACATATTCTGTTCTTGCCTTTTCTTTTGACAAGGAACTGCATCTACCCTTGCTTGTATTGGAGTAAAGTCACTGGTTTCACCTTTTAAGGCGCGTTTCTTAGCCAGATTATCAGTTAGCTCATTTCCAGCTTTGTGTGCTTCCAGCACTTTTGAGTGACATTTGACCTTTTCCAGCACACTATTAAGATATGATCTTGTACTAACTGATCTGTTTCTAGGATTAGTTCAGCATGCATAACTTTTTTTTTCCATTTAGAGTTAAGCATGCTATTTACTTTCCAGCCTGGCAAATGTGTAAGGAGGCTATGTCTAGCATAATCAGAGTCTGTACAGGTTACCAGATGCTGCAAGTTGAACTGGACTGTTGCCTGTAGAGCTACATATACAGCTGCCTACTCAGCTTATTAATTAGTTTGGTATCAAAGCTGGTACTTGATAGGTGGACATAGTTTATCTTCATACCATATGTGATGACATACCACTGGACCAGTAATCAATATCAAGTGCAATTAAGAGCACTCAGAGACCACAGTGAGTCCAGGGCTGGTATTTCCCTCTTTCTCCAGATCCATAATAAGACTCCTCACTGGCACAGCTATAGAGTTGAGATCTCAGCTTAGTAACCAAGCAAAGACCTACCAGCACCATCTCTTGTCCAGCCAGCGCTTTGTGTCCCTGCCAAGTAGCTGACACAGGCTTTGAGGTTTGATTTACACACACATACACACACACACACACACACACACACACACACACACACACACACACACACACACACACACACACCTGGGAGAGGCTGGCACAGGTTTAATAGCTATGCTCCCTTCTGCCCAGACTATAAGGTAGTTACCGCTGCCACCAGTCAACTCCTTATCAGCTACTTTAAGGCCCTTAACAAGGGGTGTCCAATCTTACTGTGTAATATTAATATTAATACAAATGATAGTTTGAGCAAGAGCAAGGAGTGGTCCACACAGTGTCACCAAATAAACATGCAAGTACTCTCAAAACTTAAATATCTCTACACAGATCAGCCATAATGAAGGGTTTAAATATATTTAATAATACATAATAAAAGAACAAGACAATACTAAATACTGTATATATCCAAAGTGGCATCAGAGTTTAAAACTACATGAAATATTTAAAACATCATTGCAGGACAGTCTCAAATAAATAAAGAAAAACATCTAAACTAACATTCACTATATTCCTGATTGAATCTAAGAGAATTATTATACCCTAAGAACTTACTAATATAGAACAAGGCAGAAGTTGTGGTGAATGGCTCTTGTCAGGGCCAAGACAGAATACAGAATGCCCTGTCTCTCTAAGAGACGTCTCAGATTAATATCTCAAATATTACTTTTTGGAAAGCTTGCAGAACAACATAATTTCTTGTCATACCCCCACTGCTGGAAGCTAGCAGTATTTAGCATCTACCTGTAAAAATACATATACCTCAGATCTTTGGCAGATGCTGAAAGTCATAAAACAATTACATTCCTTCATGCTTTCAAAACTAGTAATTAGTTCACTCTGAAGACATTACAGAAAGCTTCTCAGCACCGCCATTGTGTCTCTGGCCTATCCTATAAAGTAATTTAATTTCAGTTATTTTTTCTGAAGTTAACCTCCTGTATTTAAGTTTTCACTGTTAAAATACATACATTTAAACAGCTACAATAGTGCATGTACATTTCTGTTCTTTTCCAGTAGGGCACAATGTGGTTACATTTTAAGCACAAGTACTTTATAAAATAACTTTTTGACACACATGTCTATACAGACCAGTTTGATATACAGATAGCATGCCGTTTTAATACAGTTGTAATACAAGCATCTTATATAAATCATGTTGATATTCACAAATGACATATAATTATTTACAACATTCCAGATAGCTTTGCTGGCAGTATCCCACTCTGTCACACCATACTATCCCTAAGTCACTGAACCTGATTCCCCTTGACTAAAAGAGCAGCCATCCTCACATGCTTTATGAAGGTCTTTGCACATATTTTCATAATACTGGCAGTGTCTGTTTTGCTGCCTAGGAAGGTCTAATGTGGAGTCCGGATGAGGTGGTTGCTTAGTTTATACAGATTCTGAGCAGTCATGCATTTGCAAATCTGCCAGCCCTTGGGTAATTGGGCTTTTCTTGTTTTTGGCATATTTTATTTCTAAAGGTTGGTGATGGAGGGCTAAATTCCAGAGCACAATTCAGCTGCTAGATACATTATCATCCATTAGTTTCTGGCTTCCCAGGAGGGCAGTGGGCTGATGTGTTTGTACTACAACCTTTTTACCACAAATATAGTTTCTGAATCTCTGTACTGCCCACATAGTAGAAAAAGGAGCCTTTTAACACTCAGAGAACTTTTTCTCTACCTCACTTAGGGTCTTGCTAGCCAGTATACCCTATTTCTAGATATAAGTCCTTATCCATCTATGGATAAGCCAAGCAAGTCACCTGTCTGAAGTTATCCTTTAAAGTTTGCATGGCCTTTTCTTGCTCTTCCCCCCATTCACAGGGTTCTGATTTTTTAGTAGCTTGGTAAGGGGATATGCCACTTCTGCATAGTCCTGAATAGACTGCCTAGAGTAATTGCTGATACATAGGAAGCTTCTTAGCTCCTTCAGGTTTTTTTAAGGGTTGATTTTTGGATAGCCTGTATTTTGCTGTTGATATCAGAATTACTTGAGCTTGTGAGTCTATTAGGGCCACATGCTTTTAAGATGTTTTCCACATTTACTTCAGAGTAGAAGCTATCTGCACTTCCCTTAGGGATTAAGTGGCTCAAGTAGAATTTGCATTTGTTCTATCCCTTGTAACAAGGCAGTATCAATCCTGCTAACAGTAAAAGTTTTAGGGGTTTCCAGTGAGCGGTCACCTTTGGTGACAATGGCTTGTATTACCTTTACTGTGCATGCTTCTTTCAAATCAATAACCATCATTTACCTTAGCAGCCTGAGAGGAGACAGAATGAACTAATCAGTTGTTATGGGGATTACCATTGTCAGTAAGAGTAGGACTGCTGGGTACTCCACTCCTAGGAGAAGGGAAACCAGAAGGAAGTGAGGACTTTTGGTTCCAAAAATTTTGGAACAGGGACTTCCATTTCTTCTACCTGTTCCCCTATCTGTTTGACCTTATCCTGTGACCTGATTATGTTTTTCTGGTTCCTTCTTTGCAAGGGGAATTAGGTCTCCTTCCAGGCTGGTCCCTATTACAGTGCTGGCATCCTCTGTAGTAGTCCCTGCCAGATCCATGTATCTGTCTGTCTTTATATCTGCTGTCATGATGAACTGATACTAGAAGCGTTAAGAGTTTCCAATGACAGATCACCAATTGGCCCCCATATTCTGTATACTGTCCATTGAATATGACTGAGGGGAAGAATAACGTTGTGGAGGTCTGGGCTGCAGAGGTAACTCCACTGGAGTTTGTGGAGCAGGAGGCATTTGATGAGTTGTACAAGAACTGACACTGGCTTGTGATGACAATGGGGAATTAGCCTGTCTAGGTTTATTTTTGCCTGGTTTGTTGCCTTTTGAATGAGTTAATTCAGTTCCCTCAATGCCATGGGTATCAGAAGTTTTTACTTCTAGTACCTGGGCTTGGGTAGCAGGTAAATGTCCCTCCTTTCTCAATGGCAAAGCTTTATCCTGTTTAGTGGATTCCCAGATATCTGCAGCCCTGCCTACAATTCACTGCATAGTTCAGGGTTCCTTCCTAAACTTTAGGGATGACTGTGTCCTAATATGGAATAGTAGGCTCTGGACGTACACATTTTGAAAGTCATCTCTCTCTGTATATGAGACATTATCAGCTGCAAAATACACATCCTTCAACTGATTATAGAATTATTGGGGAGTCTGATTTGTATGGCATTTCAACAATTTGTCTGGCTTCTCTCCTACAATGATACCTTACAAGATCTCTTTTTTAAAACTTGTACAAGCTTTATGGTTCAATTTTATCTTTTTCAGATACTCTATCCCAGTCTATTTTCCCATCATCTATGGACCACCAGATTATGAAACTTTGTTCCCATTTAGTTATGGATAATGTGGCAAATCATTCCTTTAACTTTCTAATGTTGTATCTTTCGGCTTTTCCTGGTTAGGGGTCGCCACAGTGGAACTCCGGTCCGCTAATGATTGGCAATAGATTTTTACGTACCGAGTTGCCAGCCCTGAAGTACAACCTTCAACAAAGGTACGCCCATTCACGCATGTCTCCACACAGAAGACGCTTTAGCTGTGAATAAAACAGGACAACGTCTTACTGTGAGGCGGTAATATGCAGGGAAATATCTTTTTTTGCCCTGGTTGAACTTTACTGCCAAGGAGCTGTACGACCTACACAGCAATTTTAGGAGTTACAGTCCCTTGTTCCCTTTTGCTCACCCTTTTATTACTGGTAGACTGGGAATCATCAGTTTCAGAATAAGTCACTCTGGGAGTTAGCTCTCTTCTTAGCTATACATTTTCTGGGTAGCTGCTTATTGGGGGTACAAGACTTTCTAAGGTGTTTGAAATGTTGTCCCTCCCCCTCACTACAACTACTACAGTCAGTGCTTCTTTCTGTTCTGGCTCTCAGCTCTGACTTCATTTTATCCCTTTGCTGTGTTAAATGTCAATCTGTCTTCTCTGTCTTTGTTCTTGAAATTCAGACTACCACTTCTTAAAGTAATTTATATTACTCTGAACACCTTTCAAAAGAAGTTAATTTCTAAAAAGGCAACCTTCCGAATATTTCATTTATGCTAGTGGCATGCTTTTTATGGTGACTAAGCCTTTCACACCTTTCAATTTGTAGTTCAAGTTGTGTTTTTACCTGCTAGAATTTTACAGATATCCAATTTTAATGTCTTAGCCTATCTGTCTATCTGTCTGTCTTCCTCCCATTCTATAGGGGTTGCAGGGCAAGATGGAGACCCAGAATTAGTTCTCATACTAGTGAATGCAGCATTTTCCAAATGTGGGGACCAGAGTGATACTGCCTTAGGTTCCCTTGTGGGCATTCATGCAATGGCTGGTTTGCATTTTTCTGACCAGTCTCCATAGTCACTGAAAGGTTAGTCACATACCTTTCAACTGTACTGAATTCCTCGGTATTTACCATTTTTGTGGGCAAAATAATGGGTGCTTTGAATTCCTGAGTGGTCCCTTCAATTCCTGAATTTCCTGTTTTTTTTGGCAAAGTTGTTGCTGACGTCTTCACATGCAGGGGCATGCACAATGACATGAGCTTCGTGAGGCAGACTGCCATCCTGTCGGAATTCGGCTGAGGTCTCGAGGGGTGTGTCTGTACTTTGTTTACCTTTTTCTACTATATACATACCTTCGTACGTGGTTGAACAACAGTGTGGAATTGATTGCCTCGAGTGGATTTTAAGTAGCAGCAGTCAGCAGCACACAGTGGAGGACAACTTTTTTGAGTCTAAAGCTATTTTTTTTGTTTGTTTTAATATTTAAATTAATGGTAATGGACTCCGGATCAAGCAGTACTAGTGGTACTTACTACTTACGTAGAGCAGTAGAGCTGCAGAGTTGGACTGGTCTGACCCAGCATCTATGTCTTTCACACTCCCACTGACAGAATGAGAAAATATATCTCAACTTCCTCCAGCTCCTCCAGGTAAAAGAAAAAAAAAAAAACGTGACTAGATTCATCAGACATAGTTAGCCCAGCGTCCAGATTTATGTATAGTTTATTTCAGAAGATTTCACAAACCTACTATTTGGATATGTTGCTTGAAGTAGTAGTTTCTAGTATCACACACACACACACACACACACACACACACACACACACACACACACACACACACACACACACACACACACACACACACACACACACACAGTAGCCAGTAAAGCAGCATGTTTTTGCCAGCTGTGATAACTAAAAAAAAAAGATAATTCAATACTTTGAGTACAAAAGTTTCAGCCAACAGATCTTTAGTACTTAAGGTTTGTTTGTTTTTTTGACAGAAAGAGGCATGAATAGCAAACATTTTTGCACTTTTACAATCTAATATGCATAACATAAATAGGATTATTTATGCTTTTAACTGCATATTAAAGCTTGACGAGACCACAGCTCTGTCTCTTGTGAGTTAGACAGAAATTAGAACAGGTTAATTAAGGAGCCACACATAAGTTAGGACAGGTCAGTTAAGGTTAAACATCTGTGAACTGAGGGGGTGGAGCTAGGAACCAAACCTTCTATATAAGGGGTAAAACAAAACATTTCAGATCTTTACTGGAAAGGGTGCAGCGGTAGTATTGTCACCTCACAGTAAGAGGTTCTCCCATTCGATTCTCAGCTGGCGTGCCTTCTGTGTGGAGTCTGCATGTCCTCCCCATGGTTGAGTGGCATTCAAAAGATATGCGTGTATGGGCGTGCCTTTGTTGAAGGTTGGGTGTTGGGCTAGCACCTCGGCACCATAAAAATCTACTGCCAATCATTAGTGGACCGGAGTTCTGCTGTGGCAACCCCTAACTGGGAAAAGCCGAAAGAAGAACAACAACTGGAAAGGCTCACCCAGACTCTGCTACAGTTTGCTGTGTGGGAAAAGGTTAGTTTGCTTATTTGTTGTATTTTGTATTACTTTATTGACTTTTTCTATTTAGTATACTGTGATTTGTTTTCTTTATACTGTGTTTTACTTGTGTTCTGCTTGTAACTGCATATTAAAACTTGAAAAGAGACCACAGCTCTGTCTCTTGTGAGTCAGAAATTTTTCCACCCTCCCATACGGTTACTGTTGTGTTCTTAAACACCACTGTCTTTCTAGTTGCCTGCCCCCATGTTAATTTGACCATATATCTCATTTCCTCTCTGCTTTTACTGGCTGGGTGAGTAAGCACAAAATTATCATTTTGTGAAATCACTCCCCTTCAACTATTTAAATTTATTGGCCATCCAGCAATCTATCTTGCTGTTTTAAAAAACTTAACTTTTTAGACAGGTAAAACTTAAGTTACCTACTTTCACATCTAACTCCTCTAGTGCACACTGCAGTGTTTATGATAAACCATTTTTTTTCATCTTACCATTAAGCATCTATTGCAAGACCACTAGTTATTATTGAGCCCACATTCTGCCTCTCAGTAGTCATCTTGGGATTAGAGCTTCTGTTTTCTCCTGGTGAGAGAAGGAGTGCTGTTACATTATTTCCTGGACACTGCTGATCATCAAAAAGCTTATTAACTTCTTTATAGGTGACAGCTTGGAATCTGTGCTTATATTCTGATCCTGGTGAGAGTAGAAACAGAGTGCATTGATTCCTGACTCTTTCTGGTTGAAGAGTGAGTGTCTGTGCTTAACGTACCTGATTGGTCTGGTTGCTATTCGAAGCATCTACCAGGAAAAGATTACAAGCCTGCAGACTCTTGCATCATCTGGGACAAGACTATGGATCAACAAACAGGTCGTGGCCTGCTTCTCTTCTTGGGATTGGTGCTAACATTTTGCTTCTGGTGAGAGAAGAAGCAAAGGAGTATTGTATCCCAACAGAGTGAAGCTGTGCTGAGACCAGCATTAGTAGTAGCCAGGCAGTAGCCATTCATGTGACTCCCCTCTTTTCATCATTCTTGACAAGCTAATTCATTATTTTTCAGTAAGTACTGCTTGATTTCTTTCTAACTTCAGAACATCTGCATAAATACTTTATCCTTAAATTTTCAGGGTCTATGTATTAGTTTCCCCTCAAGTGTTTGGCAGGGTTATGTACAGACTCAGAAGCCTTGAGTGACATTTTCCTGTAACTGTAAAAGGAATATATAAGGAAACAGCTCCAGTACTTAGTAATAATGACCATCCCTCCTGGCATGTCTAAAGGTCAGTAACTTGTGCTTTCTCCTATCAACCTGGTGAAGTTTGGCATTCCGAGGCAGTGTAGCAACTGCCTCATGTACACAGAGAACCCTCTCCTCTTACCTCCCAACACTCAGATTTGTGAGAGATGCACTTATATATCCAAACTGGAAGCCATGCACTCTCAAGCCAAGACTGAAAGAGCTGGTCAAGAGCAGAAGGTCAACACCTGCACCACACCACATGCAACACATAGTTCTCCAGAACACCTACCATCACAGCTCTCACATAAAAACACAAACCACACACCCACCTTTGTGGAGGCTCTCAATAGAAATCTACCTAAACAGCAGAGACCTCCAAGGCAGAAACGCACTCGACCACCACATTATAGCATAAACCACAAGGCACATAGCTCACCTACACAGTGTGCCCCTCAACCTAAGCCCCTAAGGCAAAATAGCTTGCCCAATACACTAATCATAGGTGACTCATTAGTGAGGCACACTGATGTCCCACTCACTAGGTTGAATAAGGAGAAGGTAACAGTCAGCTGTCTATCAGGTGCCAGAATCCGACACATAACACACACACTCAGGTCACCCCACAACAAGTACAAATATGACTTTGTCACTGTCCATGTGGGTGTGAATGACCTGAGATGCACCTCCCTGGACTACATGAAAAGAGACATGGAGGAGCTCTTGGATTATATGGCCCAGACAGGTATGACCCTAGCTTGAGCAACATCCTACCGTTGCCCAGAATGATAATGCAGTACAAGCAGAAAATGATTGACTTCAACAATTGTCTAGGATTCTGGTGTCATTCTAAGGGGATCCAGTATCTGTCTGCTTGGGGTGACATGACTGACAGACCTCAATGCTTTGCTAGAGATGGCCTGAATCTGTCACCCCTGGGTTTTTGGATACTGGCTAAGGTTCTTGCCACCCCTATAGTGCCTTTTTTAGGTGATGTTCCAAAGACCAAATTATCACCATAACAGCTACAAATAAATGCAGTCTGAGGGTCATGCTGCTCAACGCTAGAAGTCTAAATCTCAAGATGCACTTGCTCGAAGCATTCCTCAAAATGGAGAACATCAACATTTGTGCTGTAACAGAGACCTGGTTTAAAGCAGCAGAAAGCACCCCTGCGCTATCAGGCTATAACTCATTCCACACTTTTCAGTCCCAAAACATGGACCAAAGCTCCAAAGGCGGTGGTGTCTCCATATTCAGAAAGGATATGCACACCTCCAGACTAGTAGCTCAGCATAACTCATCTGAGATACTTCAGGTACAACTAACATTGGGTAAGACGGTGATTCAGGTCGTAGCCTGCTATAGGTCCCCAACTATGTCCCAAGACTCTCACTCCATGTTCCTAAGCACCCTGGAAACTATTAGGGTCCAACCCAACACTCTCATACTAGGTGACTTCAACTACCCCTCCATCAACTGAGAAAATTACTCATGCACCATTACACTGGCCCAATGCTTCCCGGAATTCATCACTTCTAATGCTCTGGACCAGCTCATTCTTACCCCCACTAGAGGAAGCATCATCCTTGACCTCATTATTACTAACATGGGCAACCATTGCTCTACACCAATAGTCAGTTCCTCCCTGGTTAGATCCGATCACAAACTAATCACCATGGAAATCCACATCTCACCCACACCCAAAGGTAATCACCATGAAAAACTTCTCCAAAGCTGACTTTGGGCTCCTAAAAACAGAGGTGGCTAACTTCACTGCACCCATATCAATGGAAAATAGATGCATAACTGCATCATACACCAATGCACTGTACGAACATGTACATAAATGCATGGAACTAGCCATACCCAACAAAACCAAGACACTCTTCTCCAAAAAAGGAAGGCAATTTGGTGGTCCTCTGCCATTAATAAACTCTACAACAGAAGGAAGAAACTGTTGCAGAAAAAGGTGAAGTCCCAAGACTGGAAAAACTCCCTTATTATCCTCAACAAAAAGTTGAGATCCCTCATCAAAACCTCTAAAGCCAGCTATAAAGGCAGAATTGTGGCAGACATTAAAAACAACCCCAAAGCCTTCTATAGTTATATCAAGAATCTCCACGGCAATACCCAAGTTTGGTCTGAGTTACTGCACAATGGTACCTCATATACTGAGCCAACATATATTGCAACATACTGGCCGACAGATTCAGTGACAACTTTGCCACCCTCTCCCCCCTAAAGGACCAATCACAATATCGGAGGAATGCCAGGCACCTAGCATTACTGCAGCACAGGTTAAACCTGCATTGTCTAAGGCCATGAATACAGCTTCCATGGGACCTGACAATATCCCTGGATGCATTCTACATGAACTACAAAGTGAACTGGCACCACATCTGTGTGCCCTGTTCAATCACAGCCTCACCTCAGGCTTTGTCCCTATCAAATGGTGCACTGCTACAGTCATTCCTCTCCATAAAGGGGGAGCGACTACAGACCCTGGGAATTATCTCCCCATTAGCCTGATGAGTCTGATATGTAAGGCTATGGAACGCATCACAATGGACCTAATTAACAAGGATATAGGGAATCTCCGAACTCTAGATCCCAAGCAATTTGGTTTTGTGAAAGGTAGATCATGTCTGTGCAACCTGGTTGACTTCTTTGAGTCAGTTACCAGAGCTATGTATGAGAGCAAGGCAGTTCATACAGCCTACCTTGATCTGGCCAAGGCCTTTGATACCACTCCCCAGTCAGGAATTATTGATAAGCTCACCCAACTAGGCATCAACCCCTGTATCACTAGGTGGGTTGCAAACTGGCTCAAAGATAGAACCCACAGTGTGAAAGTAGTGGACTCCAAGTCAGACTAACAACCAGTCACGAGTGGAGTCCCACAGGGATTGGTCCTGGGTCCTCTCCTGTTTGGCATCTACTTCTCAGAAGTCCAGGCCAACACAGAGGGACTCTGGCTGACCAAGTTTGCAGATGACTACAAGCTGGGAGCCATTATTAACTCCCCAAGTGATGTAGACATCCTACAGAAAGCCTCACTGAGACCAATGACTGGTGTCAAAACCATGTCCTTAAGCTTAATGCCAAAGAATGCGTCATCATCACCTTTGGGAAAAACTCAGTTCCCACTAATTGCCACATCAATGGGAGCCCACTGAACACTGAAGGCATTAGAAGAGATCTGGGGACACTGGTTGATAGCAACCTCTCCTTTGACCACCACATTGCCACTGTGGTCAGAAAGTTCTTCTATGTGGCACATCTCATTACCAAGGGATTTGCATCCAGGAATAAAGAGGTCATCATCTCGCTCTACTCTTCCCTCATTAGGCCAGTCATCGAGTATAATGCCCCATTTGGCATGTACCTCACTAGACACACGCAACAGCTGGAAAGGCCACAAAAGTACCTCATGAAGAGTATCCTAGGCCTTAAACATATGTCCTATATGGACAGAATCAAAAAACTCCAGCTATTCTCTGCCTCATATCATCTACTAAGAGGTGATCTCTGCTTGACTTACAAAGCAATGTCTGACCCAGCTCTGTTAGAAATGCTACATCTAAAGAAATCCCAATCCCTCCACACCACACACTCCAGAGACCTCAACCTCATTACAACAATCAACAGAACATGCTGGAGGGACAAGTTCATAATCCAGAGACTGCCCATGCTCTGGAATAGGCTTCCCATACATGTCAAGCAGAGCACCTCACTGGCCCTCTTCAAGAGAAATCTTGATGAGTGGATGGGAAATAGAAAATTCACCCCAGGGATCACTCCAGTGGCTTTACTCGACATAGGCACTGGGAACTAACGGGTGACATGATGCCAGGGCACTTCTATGGGCTAGGCTTGTAAAAGCTCCAGGGCCATTAGCCTAGTACACACCTATGAACCTATGAATTATGGGTGCTGTGAATGTAAGTTTTTCTTCATTCAACTTTCTATAAAACAAGTAACATTTTTACACAAATGCTATGACCTTTTTCTGTAAATGAAGCAACAGCTTGAAAAAAATAATTTTCCCCATGTTTATCCAAACACATTTGAATAAATTAAAAAAAAATAAGATGTTATGCTGGCATTTGGTGTATGTATTTTTCTTTTGTTATATTTTCCTTTTATTATATGTTTGTTTAGTTTCCATATGTGTTACTGCAATGTTAAGTGTGCTATTTATTTTTAGTTATTGGTATAGAAAGGTCAGCTATTTAATGGGCATTTTACAGTTTATGTCCAGTATGAAGAAACACTGAATACAATACTAGATAAGTTAGACAAAGATAGATATTCAGTGTTTGAATGATGGGTGCTCTGATAAGGCAAATGGGGCTAATTCTGGTCTGTTAGGTTTGATTATGAGCATCTCCTTGCATTCATCAACCCTAGTAAGTTCATTATGGGATCAAGTAGTTTGTTGAAAAACTAATGAGCTAAAAAGCCCTGCTAAACAAAGCAGAATGTCCTAACATTGGGGGTACATTAGAATTGATGAAGTCAAGGAATTGGTGGGTGAGTGCATTAGTGCAGGAATAGTTCACCCAGTCTATGGTGGGGTAGTTGAAGTCACCAAGGATCAGGGTGTTAGGGGGTACCTTGATGGAGTCACGTAGGTCCAGGTAGGAGGAGTGGGTGTCCTGTGTCATGGAGGAGGGTCTATAGCTGGCTATAACTTGGATGGGGTTTTGCCAATTGTCAGTTGCACCTTGAGTAGTTCTAGTGCATCATGCTTGTAAATCAGTCTGGAGGTGAGCTTGTCTTTAATGAAGATAGAGACTCTACCACCCTTAATCTTCCCAACCTCATTTTGGGGGCATAATGTGTGGAATGAGGTATAGCCTGGTAAGGCAAAGGTACTTTCTGCAGCCTTGAACCAAGTTCTCATGATTGCACAGATGTCAGAATCTTCCAGTGCGAGGAGAGCCTCCAGTGAGTGCATTTTCAGGTTAAGGCTCCTAGCATTAAGCAGCATGACCTTCAGTTTTCTTTTTGACAGATCTTTTATGTTGGAAGATTTACCTTTGGGACATTGCCTAAAAAGGCAGAATGGGGGAGGCAAGAGCCTTGGCCAGAATCAGGAAACCCAGGGGTGACAGGTGGAGGCCATCTGTGGAGAGCATTGAAGCCCGTCATCCATGTCATCCCAGGCAGACAGATACTGGATCCCCTTGGAATGACACCAGAAACTAAGCCAATTGTTGAAGCCAATTATTTTTTGTTGGTATTGTGGTATCATTCTTGGTGAGGGTAGGATGCTGCTTAGGTCTAGGGTCATACCTGCCTGGGACACATACTCGAGAGCTCAATTATGTCTCTCGTCATATAGTCCAGGGAGGTGCATCTCAAGTCATTCACACCAACATGGACAATGACAGTCATACTTGTACCTGTCATGGAGAGACTTAAGTGCATGCGTGATGTGGCTGATTCTGAGAACTAACAGACAACTGACCATGACCTTCTGCTGAGCCTGGTGAGGGGGACATTGATTTGTCTCACAACTGAATCACCAATGGCTTGTATGTTTGGCTTATATTTATGTCTTATGGGCTATATCTTGGACTACACCAAGTAGCAGGTAGGAATACCTTTAAGCTTTCTATTTGCCTTTTAATTTTATGGCAAAGACAGAATGAGCATATTTAGATCTGGATTTATTTGGAAACGGTACCTATACATTACTCTGTTCCCTCTTACCTGATCATGCATATCTGACATGGGACATCTAAACTGTACTTCATAAGAGAATCCCTCAGATCTGGGACTATGAACCCTTTACTCAAAATAGCAGGAAAATTTTGACTGGTGGGTATAGCAAATAAAATAATTGATTGTGGCATTTAAATCTGAGGCCAGCTCTCCATTTCTTGAGTGGGCTGTTTCTGAGTACATAATTTAAGTATATCTCGAATGATGGCTACTGGTCTAGAGTTAGGTGGACAGTTGAATGCATAGCAATTCTAGGGTGCTGTCAGTGTTTTCTTTGTACAGTAGATAAATAAGGAGGGACGTAAGGGATTATATTTTCCCCTGCAAGCTAAGGCACAGCAGATTCTAAATTGTGAAGTGGCAGCTGCACGTTGGAGGCTTAGGTACTTTTTTCTGCTAGTGTACAGCACCTAAAACCCTAGCAAGATGGGTTATTTTGCAATCCAGTGGACAAAGAATCATCTTCCTGTATTGCACTAAGATGAAAATGTTGCTGTCAGTCTGTCACTTAAAAATATGTTTGACTTGAAAGGTAAAAATGTTCCAGAATCCAGACTCTGGACTAACTCTGTTAAAGCAGAACTTGAATGCTCACAGAACTGTAGTTCTGGACTAACACTTAGTTCCTTGTGCATGAGACGTGATCAGTGGAAATTCTTGTGATGCAGGAATGTCAGCTTTTATGACTTTAAATATTACTATATTTTCAACAGAAAAAATAAACTGTTTACTGACTTGTGATTTTTAAGTGTTCCGTACATAGTATGTTAACAGTGTCGGTGGCGATTAATTATTTTTTTACTGCAAATAATAAGTTGACAAAACAAATGAGCATTATAGTCATACTAAAACTGATCACCACTATAGTTAAACATGCTTACAGTTTTGTACTAGTTCAGATGACGTTAATATAAACGAGTTCAGATGTTAATATAAATAAAACTGTTTTCTTCTGGTTATACTTTGTGTTATTTAATATTAGCATAGAAGTAGTTAATTTTATTTTTATAAAGCAAAATTATATTTTAGTTTTGCACAAGTTCCAAGTTTGATACAAGTTCCGATATTAATATAAATAAACCAATATTGTTCTTCTGTTTATTTTGTGTTTAATATTTTGTCTTTTCTTCAGTTTGTGTTTAGAAAGTTAGTATCCCATGATGACACTGGAGTGAGAGAAGGTTACATAATTATGTAATCAAATATTATGTTAATCGGCATGCAGATTTTTGGCCAGTTGTACCTATTTTTCATGGGCCTTTGTCCAGATTTTTTATGATTCCAGGTTGAGAGGTATGGTTAGCCATATTATCTAAAACTTGACAGCTGCAATAACTCAGATTTTAAAACAAGAAAGTTGAACTAATAAAATATTCTAGAACAGTTTTTTGCCAGTTAGGAATGTGTTCTATTTCTAAACATTTATAAGGTACATGCACAGTTTTCAGTTATTACTTCCAATTCCTTCTTTCTGTTTTAATTAGTGTGTCCCAGACAAACCTCCATTATACTATCAGAACAATGTCTGGAAAATAACAATTTCTATTAAAAGCAATGCATTTGCATGTGGGTAAGAAAAAGCTTGCACTTAACTTATTTGTCCCCTTTTCCAAATCCTATTTTTCTAGGTTATAATCAAGCCACAATTAAAACATCTAAGATGCACCAGGTTGAATTTTGTATAAAAATAGAATTTGTTAACACATAAGAAATAAGCTATTAACTTAATTTCAAGTTGACATCAGTTAATAAATTGCAGTACAGCATGAATGTCAGAAAAACATCAAATTACTGGCATTGTTGTAGAATAGTCCCTCCCTGGTCAGTCTATGCAGAAGTGGGCATGCCTTGTGTGATTGAAATGCCAAATGGCTATGATGCTGTATGCAAATTATGCATGACTGACTGTCATGCAGATTTGATAGTGACATCATGCATACATTGGTTGCTGATTTACATATCTGTGAATCACTCATGTAAATCTGTGAGTGTTCAATGAATTAAAGGCTGCAGGTGTTCAATGTAAGTTGTTTGGGATCCCTGTCAGATGACTGAAGTATCAAAACTTAGAGAAATTCATATGGTTGAGGCCATATGATTTAAGTTTTGAAACTACGAATGTTTTGAATGGAGATCTGCAGTACAGTAGAATGGAAAATGTGCTCTTTTCCTCAATATGATCTCAGAGCTGGTATATTTAATTTGAAGGGGGTGTTGGGGTGCAGGGGGGGGTAAAAAAATATTACTTGGAGTTATGATGCTGTTTCTTTAGCATTAGGTAAATGTAGTGCCCCCTTGAGCTAATGTGCCGAATGCCTGATGAATATTCATGTGGCCGGTGAAGACATCAATATGAATATTGATTTGTATTCAAACACATCACGGGGTATTGGGCTGTGGGTGGGTTTAGGCGGGACTTGCTACTGTGCACCTGGGGGGGTAAGGGTTGCAACATACCAAGTGGTCAAAAGAGATTTAAAAGGTCCAAAGCTTAAAGTCTGTTGTTCTTTGCAGGGCACCATGGAATAGTTCTACATTCTCTGTCTACTCTCTCTTTAGGGAGATACACAAAACAAGTGATATTTCCTGGCGCTTGGATGCTGGCTCCTTTAACAGGTTAAAGTCCAATTCATTTGCAGAGAATCCTGGGTAACTGCTCTTGTCTTGCACACTCCACTTTCCTTCACTGAGAAAAGATCTACCTTTCTGGATTTTCCAGTTTTAGACTTGGCAGGATTCAATATCACAATTTTTGATTCCTTCTCCAGAGTGTAGAAAGTTATGTCAATCCTTTAGCAGGGCCCTTTCAGCATCTGTTAGCAAACAGCAGGCAAGTATGACTGGAACAAAAAGAAAACATATCTGAAATTCTTGGAATTCTCTGGCTGACTGGCCCAAAATGACTGAATGACCAAATGACTGAAAGTCAGAAAAAAAATGACTGACGGCAGTCAGATCTACTGCAGTATATATCTTTACAGGGCAGAGAGGGCTTGGAATTTCCTTTGTTCTGTGTCAGCAGTCGATGAAGTCCAGTCTTTGCCTTAGCTGTTTATTTCATCACATTTTATATCTCTTTGATTAAAAACACATCTTGATAAAGGAGGGAATTGCAGAGGTCACTTTGTTTACTTCCTGTAAGTTTATTACCCCTTTTATAACTCTTGACATTTCACTGTCTGAGAAGCAAGATGACACATAGTTATATGCATCAGTCTAGTGGTTGGATGTGTGTATGGCACCTCTTTGACTGGCAGAAGACAGGGTACTCAATTTAGATGTTAGGCAGAGTTTAGCAGATGGACCCCCTGTGTTTCAAACTCATGTTGTATATTTGCTTCTGGACATTCCAGAAGCCTATTTGCTAGGAAAACAAAACGTAATTGCATGCCTTTTGTGGAAGCTAGGATGCATCTTTTAAATGTCCTATATTTTCCAGAATTTTTGTTACAGGATATACCAGGAAATAGCAAGATTAATACACAGCCATATATGAAGGCAGAATTACTAAATACAGACAAGATACAATAAGAAAGGTACTTTGCATGCAGCACTCAATGGCATTAACAACATAACAGATATAGCAATAACAATAATACTAATGGCAACCATGGCCAACAGTATGCATAATACAGGTATATATTTTCCTATTAAAAGGGCTATTCCTGCAGGGCTGTCCTGTTCCTGCCAGGTGATCGATTCTTCACCCTCAAAGACAGGCAGCTGGAAGAGTTCTGAGCTTTGACAGACTGACAGAGGGAAGGTAACAGGGCACGACTAGCCATATACCAGTAAGGCAGTGTGTTGAACATCAAACTACATTTTCAGTACTTCAGTAATTAAACTCTGCTTCCCCTGAAAAAAAAAAAACATTAAATTCTAGATTAAAGTCAGAAAAAATAAAACTTCAAAAGGGAAATCTGAAACCATACTTTTGCCAAAATCAGAATGTTTAGACTGAGAAGAAATTCATTAAGTAAAACCATCCCCTTCAATTCCTGCTCTCCTAACTGAAAATGCATATCAGAAAGAGATGGGTGGTACAGCTGGTTACATTACACTTCTCCATAACACTAGATGGTCAAATTCCACACTGCTGCCTTTAGGCTTTGTCACGCTGCCAGCCCAGCTATCTGGAATTTTGTAAATAATTCTATGCCATGCTGAAACATAGACATAGATCAACTTGCAAAACTTAAGAATAGTTGAGGCTACATTACTTGATAGCTGGGCCATAAACAAGAAATGTTATCTCCCAGTTTCAGTGCAGAAGTAAACATGATGTCTAGAGCTAGAAGTTTTTGCATTGTCTTGGAGGAAAAGTAATTACTAGGTTTAATATGTAAAGTGTTTTATTGTTTTATGACTTTCAAGATCTGCAGACATCTGAGCAATATGTATTTCTCATACTGAGATGTTAAATTCTGTTAAGTTTCTGTTTAGCCAGGGAACTGAAGTCAGGTTCAAAAAGTGATGTCATCCAGGCTAACTAGGGTTGCCACCCCTTCATTTTTTTCCGGACTATCCGGAAATCAAACTGATTCTCCGGTAGTCCAGAAAACACTGTATTCTGTTTCAAAAAGGAAACAGACTATCAAAGTTTGTAAATCGGCTGATTTACTATTTTTTTTTTCAGAAAAGCATAGGAAATCAGCCAAAAGGAGGCAGCAGAAATGGAAAAAGAGGGTGTTCCTCATAGAATAATGCCATTGTGACATCACAAAATGGGCGGGATGTGGGAGGGGGCTGTGCCAGTAGGGAGTCTTATTGGGGATCTGGAGAAAGAGATAGAAACCATCCCCAGACTGACTGTGATCTCTGTGGGCTCTTAAGGGTAATTGCAGTTAATTGTGTATTTGTCATCCTCCCAGTGTGTATGTCCCTTAGCTGTTGCCAGTGGTGAGATTAGGGCTCCTTGATTACTGGGCCAGTGCAGAGGCATCACAGACTATATGGGTTGTGTCCTGTCCAGGGCACAATACCTGGTCAGATTCCAAAAGTTGTGGCACCCTCCCACACCTTCACTTTGACTGATTATTGGAAAGCCCTTGTGGAGGGAAATTAGCAGTCATAGTGAAGCTGTCAGGTAGTTTCTTGCCCAAAAGAAAAGAAGAAGAGTAGCATCCTAACCTCTAAAAGATACACATTCATCTATATATATATATATATATATATATATATATATATATATATATATATACATATATTTATACTTTTCTTTGTTGAAATTTCATTATTTCGAAAAAGAAAAGTAGAGGACCACTTACGCAAAAGTGTACTTAAACGAAAGTGCACTTTCGTGAATATCGGTTCAACAAACCAATAAAAAAAACAGAAAAAAACAGTGTTTACTTAAATATACTAACTCTGAGATCGCACTATAGTGGGGAAACAGGTAAATTCCCTTTCCTTACTGTAGTGTGCTTTGGTGCCGCAGTGTTTCTTAGCGGTTTGTTGAACCATTATTCGCGAAAGTGCACTTTCGTTTAAGTGCACTTTCATGTAAGTGGTCCTCTACTTTTCTTTTTCAAAATAATGAAATTTCGACAAAGAAAAGTAGACCCATATATATATATATATATATATATATATATATATATATATATATATATATGCATGTATGTGTGTGTGTGTGTGTGTGTGTGTGTGTGTGTGTGTGTGTGTGTGTGTGTGTGTGTGTGTGTGTGTGTGTGTGTGTGTGTGTGTGTATATATATATATATATATATATATCCAAGAAACACAATTAGTCTAGCACACAGCTAAACAAGGCTTCCACGACCATACCACACCTATTCAGGTAGAAAAAACGAGTCTGGAGACACTTAGGCCTGCTGAAAAGTTTCTTTACTCTGCCATCATCATAACAGTGGAAAACAAGTGATCGCCTGATCAGCAATAGACAACAACCACAGACCGGTAACCGATTTCACCACCTATATGGTTTAATAATCCACAATCCAGACAATGAAAGGCACAACACAAGTTGCTGGAAAAATACAATGGATTTCTTAATTTTAACACCACAAACATGAAAAATACACGCGTTTTCGTCCAAGTAACCCTCAGACTTCCTCAGAACAGTCACTGAAATGCCATGTTAATTGATAATTTATACGCACCTCAATTAAATAAATTGATTGATGATTAAAGAATTAAAGGCACAAGTTTAAAAGCAGAATGAAATGCAAGGTTGTAAACACTAAGAAATCATGAAATATCATGCATTAATATAAAAAATGAAATACTATAAACATGACTAATACATAAATATCTAAACACAAATAATAATTTATGTTCAAGTACTGAGTATAAAGCCAAGAATGTGAAAATATAATATTATAAAAACATTTTTTTTAAAAAAACTGTATAAATACAATAAATATAACACATTCAGAGACCAGATGTTATTAGTTAAATGTTAAAACTCCTATCAAATGTATGAGAAGGTTATAATAAATATAAAAATTCTACCATGTTTGAATAAATCCTATAATTTTGCTTCCTCAGTTTAAGCAAAGGTACCAATGAAATATGGTCATTAAAACCAGAGGATTTATTAGATTCCAAAAATATCTGCCAAAAAGTTTCTCTATACTCCAGCCTGTGTTCCCAGGGCCCTCCTCTCAATTCTTTAGGGACAGTTTCCAACACAAAAAAGGAATAGTTAGCAATGGAACATGTTAGTGTGTTTATATAATGCATTATTGACATTACATTTACTAACATCATTCATATGTTCATATATTCTACGTTTTAACTGTTTGCCAGTTTTGCCAACATAGAAACTGTCACAACAACCACAGGTAACTAAATAAACAAGGCCCTGGGAATTACAGATGGTATAAGTTTTGGCAGTTAAGGTCCTTTGCCTGCATGATAAAACAATATGTTCTTTGTTGGAAATATAAGAACATTGATTGCGGGCCTCACATTTAAAGGTGCCCTTCCTTCTGTGGGTAAAGACGTTATCATGTCTGACTGATTCAAGAATATTTTTGATGTTTTATCCCTTCCTAAACACCACCTTGATTGGTTTACCTTTCAAATTAGGTAAATCTGTAAAATCTGAAAACTTGTCCCATTCTCTTAACACAATGTTATTGATTTGGTGGGCATTGGCACTAAAATTAGTAACAAATGACCTATTGTAACCTGTCTCATTGAGAATCCTTGATCCATGTTAGTTAGAAAAACTGCCTCCCATACATAAAATAGGACTATATGCAGTTTTCCTTCCTTGTGTAACCTCAAGCTGAACAGAGTTAATAAGTTCAATGGGATAGCCACGTTCAAGGAACATCTGTTTCAAAACAGCACACTCAGATACATAATCAGGGTTGTCAGAAGTCTTATGACAAATGCGCATATATTGTCCTTTGACGCCTTTTTCTGAAAAAATGGATGTGTGCTGTTGAAACTGATGTAAGTGTTAGAGAAGGTGGGCTTTCTAAATACAGTTGATTAAAAACTGTTATCTACCTTGTGTAAAGAGACATCTAAATAATGTACACTAGAAACATTAACTTGATGAGTGAACTTAAAAAATTCAATAGTTTGGTTGAGATATGAGATAAAATCATCCAAAAATACATCTCCCCCCAACCAAAAAACACAAATTTCGTCCAGGAATCTGGAGTAGAAGTTCCAATACTGAGAATAGGAACTATGGTGTACAAATTTTTGTTCCCATACAGAAACTATAATATCTGCAAAAGTGGGGGCGCAACTGGCCCCCATAGCAACCCCAGTTTCCTGATGATAAAGTTCACCCTCACCTATATGCTTTACTGTTAAAATATCGAAGTTAAAAAAAAAAAACGGTACTTATGAGTGAACTATTTCATCATAAGTTCACTACCTAATGGCCCTAATATCGAAAATCAGCTGGTAATGTCAAAAATGATTTAGTGGTACTGTAGAGGTAGCTACATGGCCCTCCTTACATACCTTCACAAGGATTTACATACTGGATTTTTTCTAGATTGAGGACAGGCTTTGCTAGGACCACTTTCCATGCGCGTCTGAATCCATATCCTTCATCCTGTCAAGTTGGTTAGACTTTGGTAATCAACCCATATAGGCTAAGGGCTACTGTAGCAGTGTGAGTGAAGAACAAAGTGTTGTGTGAGGTGCACTTACCCATAACAGTAAATGTCCAAATTCCTCACTGCTGTAGAAGCCGTACTCACCCACCATCCTCCTACTTCTGTATATAATTAATTGCTGGGATATAAATTTATTATATATATATATATATATATATATGGGTCTCCTTCTATTTGTCGAAAGTACACTTCATCGACAAACAGAAGGACAAGCCCACTTCCACAAAACTGCACTACATTGAAAGTGGACTTCCGCGAATCGTTACAGTGGGGATCCATATGGAGGGGGTTGCTCCCATGCATAAATGTGATTTAGTGTTTTTTTTTTTTGCGTGTGTTTGTTTTTTTTCCGTTATTTTGTGTTTCGCGAAAGTGCATTTTCGACAAAGTGCACTTTCACGAAGGTGAGTTTGAGGGTTTGCATTTCGATGAAACATAAATTATGTTACAGTGTCGATGTAGCATTGTATGCCTATGAACTATTCGAACTACAGATGTTCGAATAGTTCATATGTGTGCAAGCTACATAATCGAATGTTACATATCTGAATGTACTGTGCATTCGCAAATATGAACGTTCATTTATGTACAAGGATCGCGGTACAGTGCGGTAAGGGAAATACATCCCTTTCCTCACTGTAGTGCGATCTCAGAGTTGGAATATATAGTTGGGGGGGTGTGGGGGGTGCAGGGGGGCCTGCCCCTCTGCAGACACAGGATGTTAGATGTACTAGTTAGGGAGTTACGGCAAGGCTGGAATTGCTGTTAAGTGCCGTAAAATGTTGTGTTCGACATTTTTGACATCCTTTTTAATTTGCCATCCAAGGGGCCAAGGATGTGGTAGAGTAAGCCTTTATAATGCATGGAACTAGTTTACTGTGGTGGGCATAACAAAAAGCAATAGCTGAGGACAGCCACCTAGAAACAAGTGTGTTTTGATATGGGTTATCCTTCCTTTGTCCCAACAGAAGAAACACATAGCTGAGCTGCTTTTCTAAAGGACTTATTCCTGTCAATATAGTACCTGAGCTGCCTATGCATGTCTAAAATATGTGGAGTCCTTCTTTCCAGGTTCTGAGGATCCAGATTGAACATTGAGAGTGCAATGGTTTGATTCATAGCAACTCTGATACAACACTGGGCATGAATGAGAGAGTTGTTCTTAATGTGAACCTGTCTCTATGGAGAACTAAATAGGGTTCACACACAATGAGGGCTTGTAAGTCAGATACTCTTCTTGAAGATGTCAGAATAATGAGAACAGTTTTCCATGTAATGAACCTTAAGTCTGCTCAATGAGCAGGTTCAAATGGAGACATGGTTAACTTTTCCAGCAAAACGATGAGATCCCGAGAAGGATTAAACTCTTTACAATGAGGTTTAAGGTTTATAACTCCCGTCAGAACCTGTTTAACAACAGAGAAGAAAGTGGGCAATCCAGGGGAAGACATGCTAAAATGTATGCTAGATGTACCTTGATAGGGCAATAAGAGAGACTAGAAGGTATCCACAGAAATATTTAAGAACATTTGGTACATAATCCCTGATGGGACCCTGGCTATTGGCTATGCACCAATCAGAAAATATTTTACACTTGCCAATATGAGATTTCCTAGTAAAAGGTTTTCATATCCCCTTCCATAGCTGTTCCACATCCTCAGGAAGGAAATGTGTCTAAAAGAAATCAGTATTGAATCATCCAGGTAGTTAGTTTATGATGCCAGATTGTGGTGTATCAAACTCCCTTCCTTGTGTTTGTAGGTCCAGGTTGTGAGGAAGCTTGTTGTAATTGCCCTTAGCTATGTCCATAAGAAAGAAAAACAATGTTGTATGAGCCAAAATGAGGTCACCACTGTTATCTTCAGGAATCCTTCTGAGTCTTCGGGATTACTCTGAATATCAGTGGAAAGGGTGGAAAGGCATGTAGAAACATTCTCAACCATGGAAATGAAAAAAGCATCTCTTCTAGGCTTGCTTGTGAGGAGTCCTGGAGTAGAATTTGTTCAGTTGTCTGTTTTGAAAGGAGGCAAACAGATTTACTTAAGGTGTTACCCACAACTGGATCAGTTCCAGGCAGACCCCTTGTTCAACTTCCTTTCATGAAGGCCTGTCTTGGTCCTGCTCAGCTGGTCTGCCACTATGTTTTGATTTGACAGAATGTCATATGCTTGGAGAGGGTCAAGGAGTTCTGAAGAGCTGCTTCTCAAGGCATTACAGCCTGCCTGCTCAGAAAGTATGACTTGGTCACCCATTGCTTGTTTATGTATCACAGCACTGTGGTGTTTTCTGTAATTACCTGAAGATGTCCAGGAGACCAGAGATGATGACAAGATTTAAAGGCATGGATAACAACCAACATTTCTTTGAGTTTTACAGGCCTTGCAACTTTCCCTCCATAGAAACTACCTGCCAAATGAAATCTGATGCTTCTGTAGCTACATATTGGCTTGGAGGCAGAGGAGAAAAGGGAGACATTGATGTGGTTCTTTCTGTAGTCTTCACCATTGCAGTTCCTTTTTGATAAAGCCAAAAACTGGAATCTAAAATTCCAGAGGATGCAAATGATTGGCCCATGTATTGTTTAGGAAACCACTGAAACGTCCTCATGTATAACATGGTGAGGGGAATCATGAGAATCATAGAAGCCATAAAGCCCAGGATCCTAACATACTCTCTGGCTGAACTCTGAGACTGATTTGAGAAGTTCAAGAAAGTTTCCAGATAAAAATCCACCTTTTCCTGTGTCAAAAAAAGCCTTTTGCCAAATGGTGTCTGTAAGACAGCCCAGAAAGACAATCCTATGTGACATGTTCGAGGAGGATTTCTTAACATTTATCCGGAATCGCAGCTTGATCATAACAGAAGAAATGTATTGTAATGACTCTTGACATCTGGGAAAATGAGTAAGTCATCTAAATAAGGAAATGAGTGAAGAACATTCAGTCTGTAATGAGCTATGCCTCGAGCTAGACACTCTGTAAACACCCCTGTGAAATGGTCAATAAATAACCCTTGATAGAGGTGTAAGAAAACAGGACAGTAACTCAGACAAATACTGTAAAAGCAAAAAACACTAGTGCTGGTCATATCGCTGACACCAACTAGAAAACCTTTTCTATTTACTAATATACAATTTTCTAATATCAGGCTTTCTTGCCTGCATTAGTACTTGCTGTACATCCTCAATATACAGGTACCTAAGAGGAAGGACCCTATCATCCAGACAGTCAGCCGAAGCTGATTGGTGATGTGGTGAATCAAACACCTCGATCTTGTGTGAGCAGATCCATTCTTTTAGGAAGTTTGTGGTAATTGTCACAGCCATTTCCAAAAGAAGGAGAATACACCATTGCCTGGGTCAGAAGAGAGTCATCACAATGATCTAGGGGGATTCCTTCTGAATCTTCAGTAGTGCCCTGGATATCATTGGAAAGGGTGTAAAAGCATACAGGGACATTCTTGTCCAAGAAAAGGAAAAGACATCTGTCTTCCAGGCCTTCTTGCATGGAGTGCTGGAGCAGAATCTTGCCAGCTGATTGTTCAGAGAGGAGGCACTCCCCACAGATGGATCAAATTTTGAAAGACCCCTTGATTTAGTTTCTCTTCATGAGGGTCTACCTTTGTCCTACTCAATTCGTCTGCCACATAGTTATGCCCTGATGGAATGCAGGTTGCCTGTAGAGTGAGATTGTGCTTTGAAGCTATATCCAAAGCTAACATGGCTAGTCCACAAAGAGGAAACAATCTTTTTTCCTCCTTGCTTGTTGATGTATTACATAACGCATTGTTTGTAGTAACTCAAAGAGGTCCTGTGAACCATAGATGATTCATAGAGCTGAGTGCCTTGATCAGGGTAAGCATCTATTTTATATTTATCTGCTTGCATCTGTCCTTGGTACCCACACACCTTGCACATTTCTCCCTCTTGAAACTGCTTCCTGTGTTGCCCATTGAGGAGGCCTCAACAGCTGCAGGGGGCGTGGCTCATTTCTGATCTATAGTAACTATAGGTGCTGCACCAGAGATATCCAGAGTAAATGTAAGTAGTCTGAGGAGCAAGTTATAGCCACAGCAATGTCACCACCTGTGGCTAAAGCAAATTGCTAGCCTGCTGTGTTGGCAAAGGTTGTTTGCTTAACTTTTTGTTTTTGTGGCTGGAAGAAGGACCAGCTGTGGGACCAGTAGTTTGTTCCATGGTCAAGCTGAAAATACTGCCACTTTCCTGGGGAAAACAAGCAGCAAAGACTACTAAATGTTTAGTTTCCCAAAAACACTTTTTCAAATAAAAACACAGTAAAAAGCTCTTTAAAACACTATTACAACCCAAAAAGTTAAAATAAACACAGTGCCTCCACAGTAAAATTAGTTTAAACATCTTTTAAACTGACAGGAAAAAAGTGCACTCTTGTTTAAAAGCACAGTTAAATGTCTTGCCAGTTCATTGAAACACAAACTCCTATCTCAAAAATGTCTCTTAAACAAGAAATTACAATTAAACAACATTTTTTATATGGAAGGCTTTTCTGCAAAGAACACTTATCTGCCCAGCAAAGGAACAACATAAGCCCACTGTTGATCCTCGAAAGCCCCCAGAGGAGCACTCCTTCTTCAACAGTAAGAAAGCTCCGAGTGGCTTGGCACCCAAACCTGTCTTTTTAGTCAGCTTAGCTTGAGCAGACTAAAAGATTGGGTACAGGAAAGGTGCCCTGAAGTTTGGAAGCTGTCTGGCTGTTATACCCTTGGCAAGATATAACTTGTATAAAGAAGGTTACTGCAGCAGTGATCAATATCGTGAACATTGTATAGAACCAGTTTCTGGGACAGATTTTGAGAGATAGGGCAGGACTGGAGGGAAAGGTAAACACAATGATGTATAGTCATTCTGATGTGTTAAACTGTCTCTTTTTAGGAAAAGATCCTTGTTTCCCCAACTACTATCTCTTTTTGGCTCTTTGCTTGGCTTGAGAAGTCAGGCATTGTTTGTTCTTTTTTAGGAGGAAAAGAGGATTTTCTTGATTTGTAAAATGGGGCCTGAAAACTCCCTGAATTAATTTTCCTCGCTCATCAAATTGAGGATCTGAGTAACAGATGGACCAAACCATACCTCATTATCTAAAGCTGAATGTGACATTTCAGACTACCTTATCAAAAAACTTCTGATTACTTACCCAGACAAATCTCCTCAAAACTGTGGCGGTAGCAGTTGCCCTAGACACAGTATCTGCACAATCATACGCACTATTTAAAGCATGTTTTGATACTTGAGAAATGTTAGCAACAATAGAATTCAGATAGGTACTACCTTCAAACGAACGTGTTGTAGGAACTTATCTCAAATTATCTGCACAAAAAAAATAGCAGACTTCCACATATGACTTATGAATTCTATACACCAAATTAGAAGAAGATTTTCTCTTACTGCATCTATCACATACCTTTCCCTCTTTGTCTACAGGAGATGGACTGGAAGAAAACAAGAGTCTGTTCCCAGATTGCAAAGATATTGTTTTGGCTGCAGGTTCAGGCCTGAGGTGGGAAGATAAATGTTTGTCAGTTTCAGAAACTTTGTAAATTCTGTCTTTTGGAAACTGAAGGTTAAGAATCAGGTTTATTTCAGGCAGCGTTAAATATATCCTCCAAGGCTGGCATAATAGGAGGTTTGGAAGTGGAATCAGGGATATATATACTTGTATCATATTTCCTAAATTCAGGGGGAACATCCTCCTCTCCTCATAAAACACCTTATTCATCTTGTAATGCAGGAAGATTCCTCCAAGGGGGATTGAGTGGACCAGGTTTCCTCTGAATCAAAGATTTGGGCTTGGGAATTTGCAGAACCCTGTGTCTGTCTATTTCAGAATCCTCTGACATACTTTCCTCAGAATATCTCTGCTAACAGAATTTTCAATTAAGGATTTCTGAGCACCTTGAACAATTGCATGGTTGATGTAAGTAAATCATCTTTTCTGATGGATACCATGTCTTCAAAAGAACAATGTTTAACCTTTTGTTTTTTTTTTTCTTTACAGGTTTGCATGAAGACTGACTCAAAGAAGGCTTTTTTTACCCCACTAGGAGGTCTCCATCTACATTGAACAACATCTCATAGAGTTCTCCCTGATGGAGAGGAGATGTCTCTTTTATGCCTGTACTGGACACTGTAACAGCCAAAAAGGACAAGGCAGACCCCTGGTTTATGATAGCTGAAAGGACTATACCAGAGGAAACAGGAGTGGTAAGAGAGTGGCCTCAGGAATGACTATTGTCCATTACAGATTTACTCCCATTGGCTAAGGCATTGACTGAGCATGCAGAATCAGCAAGTGCCCTTTGATAAGCTGTGTTTTCTTTCTAGGTACGAAGAGATATGGAACAGTAGGAGTAGGCTAAGTATCCATGGTCTAACCAAGGAGGATGTCTCAGAGGTGGTACATTTTGCTGGAATGAGTCAATCAGAAGGTAGGTTGTTAAAAACTATTCATAAGCAGCAATCGTCCACTTACTGTGAATGATGACTGTGTATGTAAGCATAATGTATAAGCAGCACATTAAATTCCTGTCAGAAAACCCCTTTCCAAAAATTCAGTCTGACAGAAATAAATGTCAGGCACATTGTCACAAAGTGTACATAAGCACTAACCTTCCCTGTAATAATTCCTGCCCATATGAAACACTTCCCAACACCAGGCTTTTCACAAAAATATCCCCCAAATTACTGTCTCTGACAGTAAACTTTTCATGTTGAAAAGAATGTCAGGTTTCATAAATGGGAAAGACTGCTAAAAAGCCCTATTTAAAAAAACATTTTTTTTCTGAAAAGGGCAATATTCTGTGTTGAAAGGTTCACACCAGGGTCTTATAGGTTCATAGGTTCATAGGAGGTTACTAGGCTAATGGTCCCAGGGCCCTTAGAAGCCTAGCCAATTTCAACCGTTATTCACAACAGTGTCTGTTTCAAGCAGACACTAAAATAAGCACCTGTTGCTCCTGTCCAAGAGGGTCACAGGTGTAACTCCCTGGGGTGAATCTGAGGTCACCCATCCAATCGTCCAAATTATGCTTAAATAGGGTTAACAAGGGGCTTTGTTTGACATGTATTGGTAGTCTGCTCCAAAGGCGCAGCAACCTCTGTGAGACAAATCTGTCCCTCCAGCAAGTTCTGCTAATGTCACATACCAGGTTAAGGTCCTTAGAGCGAGTGACCTGTGGGCCATTTGGCTTGTGAATGTGCAGCATTTCTATGAAAGCATGGTCAGATATTGCTTTATATGCATAGTGCAGGTTGACTCTTAGTAGTCTGTATGACAGAGCAAAGTTATGTTGATTTCAATCTGTCCTCATATGACAGATGCTGAAGATCCTTAATTTTCTTTGTAAGGAACCTTTTTGGTCTGTGCATTTGCTGCAAGTGTTTACATACAAAAGAGAGTGTTGTACTCTGTTATTGGCCTGATGAGGGAAGAGTACAGGGGGAGTTATCACATCTTTATTTCTGGAAGCAATACCCTTACTTATGAGATGAGCAATGTAAAAACCATTCTTACCACTGTGGCAACATTGTCATCAAAGGTAAGAGTGCTGTCAACCTTTGTGTCCATATCTCTCACCACTGAATGCATGCTAAGGATATTGCTATTGATGTGGTAGTTTCCAAGAGCATCACCCTTGCCAAAGGGGATGATAATGCATTTCTTTGCATTGACTTTAAGACCATGACTTTGGCACCAATCATTAGTCTGTGTAAGTCCCTCTTGCAGGATGTTGACATCATCAGTGGACGCAATGACCGCTTTCAGTTTGCAGTCATCAGCAAACTTTGTCAACCACAGACCTTTATTTTTTGTCTGTATTTAGGAGAAGTAGATTCTGAACAGTAGGCATCCCAGAACCAATCCCTGTGGAACACCACTGGTTATAGGTCTGCTGGAGGAGGTGAAGTCCCCTATTTTGACTTGATGAGTTCTATCAATGAGCCAGTTTGCAACCCATCTGACAATATATGGGTTCATACCCAGCTGGGTGAGTTTATCAATAATGCCTGAGTGGAGAATTGTGTCAAAGGCCTTGACTAAGTCTAGGTAGGCTGTTTGTACAGATTTACCCTAGTCTAAGGTTTTGGTGACTGTCTTGAAGAAGTCCACCAGGTTTAACAGGCATGATCTCTCCTTGACAAAGCCAGACTGGGTGGGGTCAAGTGTTTGGAGATTTCTCATATCTTTCTTGATAAGGTCCATGATATCTCTCCTTGACAGAGCCAGGCTGGGTGGGGTCAAGCGTTTGGAGATTTCACATATCTTTGTTGATAAGGTCCATGATGATTCACTTCATAGCCTTGCAGATAAGGCTGGTCAGGCTAATGGGTCTACAGTTCCTGGGGTCAGTGGATGCATCCCCTTTGTGCAAAGGGATGACGGTGGCTGTTTTCCATTCCACTGGGATGAAGGCAGTGCTTAGGCTGTGATTGAATAGAACACCTAGTGGTGTTGCTAATTCCTGTTTTAACCCATGTAGAACACAGACTGAGGTGTTATCTAGTCCCATAGAGGCAGTGTTTTTGGTCTTGGAGAGGGCACTTAATATCTGCTCCTTGGAGAAACTAGTTGGGGGACAGGTGGTAGGAATGCTTTGGGGCATGTTTGGAGTGGACAGAGGAGTGCAGTTTTCACAGAACCTGTCAGCCAGCAGGGTAGCTATATCCACTAATTTTGTATATGTAGTACCAATAACTATAATTTCATCTCAAATCTGGGTCTTTCTTTTGAAGTTGTGGATGTAACTAAAGAGCACCTTATGGCTGTCCTCAATTAGAGAAGCTAATTTGAACTTGTAGTTCACATTGGAGGGCTTCAAAATTAGTCTTATTTGCTTGTTTAAGTAGAGGAGGAGTATTTCCAGTTTTGATACCATTTCTTTCTACTCTTAGACAGCAAAACGTTTTTTCCCCTCTCATGTTCTGCGGCATAGTCAGTAGTCTCTAATTCCTTTACTTGAAATGTCTTAATATTGTATTGTTGTATATTATGCTTCTTCTGTCTCTCATTCTGATCTGATATTCATAATTTTGTTTAGGTTTGCACATGTGTAGTCCTAAAAGAGAATGAAGTTTGCTTTGAATCTTTGAATTTCTTTCTGCTATTGAATGGCCTGTTAATTGTAGACGTCTGCCAGACAGGTTGAGTTAATACAATTGTACAGATGTTCGTATAAAGCATGGGTGCATAACCCAGCATAGGTGTTTGTTCCATCAGTGGGGGGAAGGGCTATGAAGCTATTTATGCTGTGACATCCTTGCTCTGGGCCAGTAATCAAGCACGCTCAATCCTCATGACTGACACTGGTGAGGGATGTTCACTTGGAACAAAGATAGATACATACACACTATATCTCCAGATGCAGGTCTCTGCACCAAGCACAATTTATCTTAAGAGCACACAGGGAACACACTCCCACCCTGGAGCTGGGTTTCACTCTCTCTCACCAGGTCCCAAATAAGACTCCACACTGATGATAGCTGTAGAATTGAGTCCTCAGCTGAGTGTTCCAAGCCAAGTCCTCCACCACTATCTCTGCAAAATCAATGGTCTATGTTCCTGCTCCAAGTAGCTGACACACACCCACTCTTTAAGATTTGACTTTAACACACACACACACACACACACACACACACACACACACACACACACACACACACACACACACACACACCTGGAAAAGGCTGGCAAAGGTTTACCAGCTATTCCCCTTCTGCACAAACTATAAGTTATATATTGCCATCAGAACACTCCAAAACCAGCTACTCTAAGGCTCATACAAGGGTACCCAATTATACTGAGTAAAATTAATATTAATACAAACAGTTGTGTTTGACCAATCCAGCAAGGCTTTCAGAAGTGGCAACAGTGTCACCAAATAAATATAAGCACTCTAAAAGGTTAAAATATTCCCTACAAGACAAGCTACATTGAAAAGTTTAAATAATTTAATAATAAAATAATAATATAATATGAAAATACTAAATATCTATTTACAATAAACACCAAAGTTTCACTCACAGGAAATATTAAAAATAACACAGATGGAAAGGTTCACACAGATACAGAAAAGCAATACTTAACTAATCTCACTATATTTTCCTGACTGATCTAAAGAATTACTGTCCCCTAGTTCATTTATTAGAGCAAGGCAAGATGATATAGGTGAGTGCTCTTTCTGTGTCAGGTTTTACAAACAGACTGCCCTGAGACATCTGTCTCATCTAGTATTAAAGCATCATTTCAGTGCTGGCTTACAGAATGACATCACACACACATCTGGTCATTTGACTTCTGGTTCCCATACAACCCCTTTACTAGAAAATGAGCCAGAATCTTGCACATATGTGTTACCATATATACATAGAGCTTTGCTAAGATGTGTTATAACATCTGGAAGCCATAAGACCATTTCAAAAACTTCCACCCTTCCAGGGTAGCAATTAGTTCACCACTAAAGACAATACAGTAGGATTTCTGGTCCTGGTTTTCACATATGTTTTGTCTCTGGCTGCAATCAGAACTGTAAGATACAATATTTATGTCTTAAACCAGGTAATTTAATTTCAGACAATTTTTCATAGTTAGCTGAACTGAGATTAACCTCTTCTCTTCCAGTATCCTCTGTTACAATATATTAATTTCAACAGTTACAATACAGTCTGTCATACTGGTGTATTTCTTTTCTGTCCAGCAGGACCCACTTTTGGTACATTTTTAACACAAGCAGTTTTACAAATACATTTTCAACACAAGCACATGTACAAATCAGTTTGATATACAAATGGCATAGAATTTATTACAAAACTCCAGCTAACTATGCTGGCATATCTTACACATCCACTACCTTAATTCTCCTGGCATAGCTGGCAATACCTCACATCATCACATCTCTCCCCTCTTTGAAGACTAAAGCTATTTTTTCAAGTAACCCTTGAGAAACATGGCCTGAGGGACATGAGCTTGTCTTGGAGTGCATTAACCCATACCCTGTCTTGAGAATCCATTTGCATTGGCATTGCTGAACCCACTACAGTACTGCACTATCATGTAATATGCCTACAACCCTAGGCTCCACCTTAATAACTTGGCATTTTGCTGGCTGGCTCAATGTAACCATAGATTTCCTTCAGACACCTCCTGCCACCTACTGCAAATACTCAGCACCAGGGCCTCCCTATCATGGTAAGGCTTCATCATGTTAATATGGTACAATTTGTGCCCCTGCCTCATGCCTAGCAGGTTTACCATTTTTGTTAACATCACCGACCTTCCTTACCACTTCGAAGGGTCTCTCCCAAGCTGCCTGCAGCTTATTGTATTTGACAGGAATGAGAACCATACCCTGCAATCCCTCAGCATACTCTTGGGTTTGAGCATTCCTGTCATACCAGACCTTTTTCTGCTTTTGGACTCCTGCCATGTTCTTCTGGGCCAAGCCCATGAGCTCCTTAAGCCTTGTCCTGAGGTTTAGGACATATGCCACAACAGACTCCTTGTGGGATTCACACTCGCCCTCCCACACTCACGAATCAAATCTAAAGACCCCCCCTCACCCTATGCCCATAAAACAACTCAAAGAGTGAAAAACCCGTGGATTCCTGGGGTACCTTTCCCTATGCAGACAGCAGATGGGGCAAATATTTGTCCTGCTCTCTCTTAAACGGATTTGCAAATGCCTATATCATGGCCTTTAGTGTACAGTTTAACCTCTTCACAAGACCATTAGTCTAGGGGTGGTAGGGGGTGGTCTTTAGGTGCTTCACCCCACAGTGCCCCTCACACAAGCCAGCACGTCTGACATGAAATTGGCACCTCTGTCAATCAGTATTTCTCTTGGGAAATCTACCCTGCTGAAAATCTCTAACAAAGCATTTACCACCTACTCTGCCTTGATGGAGGACAGAGCCACTGCCTCAGGGTATCCAGTAGCATAATCTACTACTACCAGGATATACCTCTTCCCTGTGGAACTTGGGGAATCAGAGGCCCCACAGTATGCATAGCTACCCTCTGAAATGACTCCTCAGTTATTGGCAAAGGCATCAAAGGAGGTTTGACCTTGTCTCCTGCCTTGCCTACATTTTGGCACTGCTCCCAGCTCCTGCACTACCCTGTTACATTTCTTGCAATCCCAGGCCAACAAAAGTTCTGCATAATTCATATTTTGGTACACTTTATCCCCATATGACCTGCAAAAGGAATGTCATGAGCTATGGCTAGAAGTGCCAGATGGTAGGCTCTGGGTACTACCAAATGCTATACTACCTCACCCTCTAGCCCTATCTCAGAGGTCCACTCTCTATACAGTAACCCTTTGTTCTCTCTCTTTTTAAGTCCTCCAAATCCTTTGGGTTTCTCATATCATGACAGGAATGGATCCCATTTCTAAGTCAAAATATGATTAAATTTCTTGAAATTAGTATTGTTTCAGTCTTTGATGCCAGCCAGAAATGCCCTTCACAGCTCCCGTAATGTGCCCAGTAATGACTTCTTCTGCAATTCATATGGAGTTAGATGTATTGGTAACATATCTAAATACGATCAGAGATTCTTTTTATAAGACCCATTGCTCCTACTACTATTGAAACTTTCTGGGTATCTTTCTTCCACATTGCTCTCATTGCTGCCTGCAAATCCTAACATTTTATGACTTTGTGTCTCTCTCTGTAAGCAAGACACTGTAATCACTGGGTGTAGTGATTTCAATGATCAGTGCTTTTTGTTTTCTTTTCATGGACCACTATATCTGTTTTTTTCCGCCTCTATCTTTTGAACTGTTGGTAATGGGTGATCCCATATGATGTAGACTTCATCGTTTTCTATGATGCTTTGTGGCTCATGTTTTCAGTATTTTTCAGTTACTTCAAAATTATGTTTACATAATCCCCAGTGTAACAGTCTCGCCACATTATTATTCCTCTCAGTATATAGTCCTTCTGCCAATAGTATGTCACAACCAGCAACAAGTTGTGCAACTGTTTCCAATTCTGTTTTATAGAACCTACATTTGTCTGTTTCTCCCACATGTTCAACAGACTTTGTAAACCAATATGTATGCAGGCCACTATCTTGGGCTGCCAACATTAACCTTTCATCTTTTGGTGACAAGACAAAAGAGCAATGGTGACAGAGAGTCACCCTGGAGTATCCCCCATTTGGATTTTTATCCCAGGAATAATAAATTGTCCTTTATCATGGCTTAACTATAAATTGGTTTGACACTGTTTCATGGTCGCTGTGATGTAATTTATCAATGTAGGGTGTATCTTATACATTTTTAAGCATTCTTTTATCAATGAATGTGGGATACTGTCAAATACTTTTTTGCAGTCAGTCCACGCCATACTTAGATTCTTCCTCTTTTTTACAGTTCTCCACTATGACTTCATTTACTAACAAATGGTCCTTTGTTCCATATAACTTTCTTTTATTGCTCTTTTGTTCTATTGCCATAATTGAGTTTTCTTCTAAATTACTATAAACTGTCGGCATCAATTCCAGTGTATAGTTTATATGTCATCAGAAGGCAAGTTATTGGTCTATAATTTTTAGGGAAGCTTTCAGGTTTACTCTTAAGTAGGAGCATTGTTTTTCCTGTTGTTAGTCAGGTTGGTGCCTGTTCGGGGTGTGCATATAAATAGTTCTTACTCATGGCTAAATCTTCTGCAGAGATGTTAATACTTTTAACCAGAAGTTAGGTACTGCATCTGGGCCAGGGGTTTTCCACTAAGAGGTTTTTCTTAACTTTATTTCACTCTCTCTGGCTGCTACTTTATCCCATTTCATGTCCTGTACCTTTGAACTTCTTATTCTTTCTTTTACTTCTTCTATCCATTTAGCATGTTAGTTATGTTCCACAGGATCTTCATAAATATTTCACCAAAATATATCTATTTCTTCATTTTTGGTGGTCTTCAATTCATTTTAAATTGTTCATAGGTTAGTACTAGGCTAACTGCCCTTGCGAGCCATTGTAAGCCTAGCCAGTTATCCCTTGTGAGACTCAAACCCTGCATCTTGTGTTTGTAAGGCAAACACCTTAACCATTAGGTCACCCTCCCAACCCTTGTTTCCCAATTTTCTATAAAACTTTTTTGGGTCATCAATACATTGCTTATTTTGTACTTTTCCTTTATATGTATCTGTGTATCTTCTACGTTTTTCTCCCTGTGCTGATATTTTTAGTTTATTATTTATAATAGTGCATGATAAATCTTGATCCATTATAATACCATGCATTACTGTTATCACGTCTATCTTTCTGAGGTAGGTACTAGGCTATTGGCCCTGGGGCCTATATAAGCCTAGCCAAAAAGGTTCCCCTGGCTTACGCTACCCAAGAAAATTATTTTCCTGTGTCCATGTCAAGCAGCACTGCAGAAGTGATTCCCGAGGTGAATTTTCTATTTCCCATCCAGTCGTCAAGATTTTTCTTAAAGAGGGCCAATGAGGAGCTTTGCTTGACATTAATGGGTAGTTTGTTCCAGATTATGGGAAGTCTCTGGACAGGAATCTATCCCTCCAGCATGTTCTGTTCATTGTGGTGACAAGGTTTAGGTCCCTGAAGCATGTGGTTCAGAGAGATTGGGATTTCTTTAAGTGTACCATGTCCAACATCTCTGGGTTTGACATAGCTTTGTATGTTAGGCAGAGACCATCTCTGAGTAGGCGATATGCGACGGAGTACAGCTGGAGTTTTTTGAGACGGTCTGCGTATGGCATCTCTTTGAGGCCAGTAATCCTCTTAGTGTGGTATTTCTGTGGCCTTTCCAATTGTTGAGGTGTCTTGTGAGATACATGCCAAATGGGGCATTGTACTCTATAATGGGTCTGATGAGGGATGCGTAGAGAGGAACAATGACATCCTTTTTTCTAGAGGAGTACCCTTTTGTGATGAGATGTACCACATAGAAGGATTTCCTCACTACTGTGGCAATGTGGTTATCAAAGGAGAGACTACAGTCCACCTGTGTCCCGAGGTCTCTTATCACACTTTCAGTTTTTAGTGAGCTATCACCTATGTGGTAGTTCATGGGTACCGAGTTTTTCCCAAAGGGGATGACAATGCACTTCTTGGCATTGGGCTTGAGGCCATGGCTTTGGCACCAAGCATCTGTCTCTGTGAGGTCCTTTTGTAGAATGTCTACATTATTAGGTGATTCTATTATGGCTCCCAGTTTGCAGTTGTCTGCGAACTTTGTTAGCCAAAGACCTTCTGTGTTAGCCTGCACTTCAGAGACATAGATGCCGAACAGGAAAGGACCCAGGTACTTCACTCATCACTGGTCTGAAGTCAGACTTGGAGTCGGCTACTTTACTATGTGGGTTCTGTCAGTAAGCTAGTTGGCCACCCGTCTTGTGATATAGGGATTTATGCCCAGTTTAGTGAGTTTATTTATAATTCCAGAGTGGAAGATGGTATTGAAAGCCTTGTTTCCTCTTTGATAGCATTCTAACAGTGACAGTTCTTGTCTTAATTGCTTTATAGTTTTCTATATTCAATATTTCCATGATGGTATTCAATTTCTCTCCTTCCCTTACAACCCTGTGTTCTTGTTATAGATTTTATTTGTTATTAAATTAGCTGCACAGTAATAAAGCTTGTTTACTTCTGTTATATAACACGGATCTCTATAGACAGCCCTAATTACTGTGTTCATTTGTTTTATCAAACGTCTAACCCTTTGTTCCGGTATACAGACCCACCTTTTCCTTGAGGATCACATGCCTCCCTAGCTACTTCTCTCAAGCCTGTTAGTGTAGGGTCCGAGAGCTGAGCTTGTCTCAACTCAACCTTTGTGACCCTTCAAAGCTCCTTTCCACAGGAAATCTACTATCCTCTGACAATGGTGTCTCACTGTCACCCTAGACACTACCATTCACCTCTGACCTTGCAGTCACTCTGTCCAAGGGAACATCAGTACCTACCAGCAGCTGTGGCTCACCTTTAGGCTCACTGCAGGGTATCACCCTCCCTGAAATAGTCCCCTCAACAACCCTGGCTTCAAGTGTGGGGTCTGTCTGGGTCTCCCCAGGCTACCAGACCCACATGCCTGCCTTCAAGCCTGACTGCATGCAACTGCATGCACACAAGGTACTGCATTATCAAAATCATTCCCTATCAGGACATCTGCAGGGATATCCTCAAACACATCTATTTGCTTGCTATCTTTTCCACCGTCCCAGTCAAGGTGAACCCCGGCCAAAGGCATTTGGAATGGGGTCCCTCCTAAGGCTCTGACTAGAGTGGACTGTCCAAGCAAGTACTGCTCCTCTTTAACCACTGCAGGCTTCACAGTGGTTATGTTGGAGGCTGTCTCTCTCTCTCTTAACAGTGGCCTGTTTTCCATCCAGTAAGATAGGATATAAGCTCCACTGATAGTCTGGTACCCCTGTTGTCTCTAGACAACTTACCACTGGCATAATGTTATTCCCACTTGTTGGTTCCCCCGTCTTTTGTTCCCCACCTTCCTTCCATGGATATCTGTATGCTACATAGTCCCACTGGTTACATTTAAAACATCTAACCCTTGTTCCTGGTTGTGTACCTGAACTAGTGGCTTTCCCTGTTACTGATGGACTCTGTTGGGGTAGTTTAGGCTGCCCATCATGGTTCCCTTATATCCACGTGTAGCACTGGGCATCCCCTTCTTGTGCAGTGATGCCCTCTTTGCTAAGTAGAGATTACTTTTCCCCCAACTCATCTGTAGAGTTACACTACCAATATGCCAACCAGATTCTCATGTCCTCAGGCAAAGTGCTAAGTACTTGTTCCCTCACCAGAAGGACACCCACTCATCCACCTATGAAAATGAATGCTTACCTCAGCAGTATAATCACATAAACGTTCATCTGCCTTGTGTCTATGTTCACAAAACTTTTTCTATAAGCTGCAGTTGTTAACTTAAAACATTCCAATAAACATTGTTTAACTTTATCATAGTTTAAACAATCAGTATCAGACAATTTAGAAACAACAGTTACAGCTTTACCGTGGAATAAAGGGGTCAGGAACCATACCCAGAGCCATTGGTCAACATTATACTGTTTGGATAATATTTCAAATATATGAATAAAACTATCAAAATTATCACCCTGTGTAAACTGTGGAAGAAATTTACTGAACTTTATTGCTTCTAGGCTAAGGTTATTCCCTTCCCCATTACCCCCATGACCCTGACAAAGTGTCAGCATCTCCCTGTGATGTTGGCACTGTTTCTCATTTTCTTTGGCCTGCAAACAGAGCAGTCTCTCATTTTCTTCAGCCTCCAAATGATGCATTCTCTCTGTTGATTCTAATTGCAAGTGTTTGGCCTTCAGGTCAAATGTCTTTAACTCCAGGCAGGTTTTTAAGTCCTCTGAGGAAAAGGTAAACTGTCCTGTTTCTGAAAGCTGGAAATCCCCATCAGCAGACTGGTTATCCTCCTGGTTGATGGTCTGGGTTACAGCTGTGACTAAGGCTGAAATAGTTTCTTTCCTCTTTAGTCAAGTTGGCATACACCAGTCCTTTGGTGTCACACACCTTGGCCAACTGGTTCTTTGTCAGCTTGCCATTATCCTCTGCTGACATCTTTGCCTGCTTTCCCTGACTAAATTAAACTAACAAAAAATAAATAAAACTGTTGTGAAAATGAAACTGTATGTTTACCTTGTGGCTGCTAAGAGTACACACATCTTCAGTGACAACTGCCTACAGGCTACAGAAGTTCAATTAATATCCCTCCACTGCCACCAATATGTGACATCCCTGTTCTGGGCCAGTAATCAAGGAGCTCAATCCTCACCACTTACACCGGTGAGGGATGTTCACTTGGAACAAAATTAGGTACACACAGTATTTCTAGATGCAGCTGTCTGCAACAAGCACAATTTATCTTAAGAGAACACAGGGAACACACTCCTATCCTGGGGCTGGATTTCCCTCTCACTCACCAGGCCCCAAATGAGACTCTACACTGACCATAGCTGTAGAGTTGAGTCCTCAGCCAAGTGTTCCAAGCCAAATCCTCTACCACCTTCTCTGTTAAACCAGTGCTCTTTGCTCCAAGTAGCTGACACACACACACACACACACACACACACACACACACACACACACACACACACACACACACACACACACATGCTTTAAGATTAAATTTTCACTCACATGCACACAAACAGACCTGGGAAAGGCTGGCAGAGATTTACCAGCTATGCCCCCTCTGCCCAGACTATACGTTAGATACTGCCACCAGAATACTCCAAAGCCAGCTACTCAAAGTCTTACAAGGGTACACAATTATACTGAGTAAAATTAATACTAATACAATTGGTAGTGTTTGACCAATGCAGCAAGGCTTTCAGGAGTGGCCGCAGAGTCACCAAATAAATATAAGTACTGTCAAAGCTTAAAATATTCTGTATAGGACAAGCTACATTGAAAAGTTTAAATCATTTAATAATAAATAATAATATAATACGAAAATATTAAATATCTATTTACAATAAACACCAGAGTTTCAATCACAGGAAATATTAAAAATAACAGAGATGGAAAGGTTAACACAGATACAGAAAAACAATACTTTACTGATCTCACTATATTTTCTTGACTGATCAGTTCACTTACTAGAGCAAGGCAAAATGATGTAGGTGGGTGGTCCTTCTTTGTCAGGTTTCACAAACAGACTGCCCTGAGACTTCTGTTTCATCTAGTATTAAAGCATAATTTCAGTGCTGGCTTACAGAATTACATCACACACATCTGGACATTTGACTTCTGGTTCCTACACTACCCCCTTTACTAGAAAATGAGCCAGAATCTTACACATATGTTACCATACACACACACACACATAGAGATTTGCTAAGATATGTTATTACATCTGGAAGCTATAAAACCATTTCAGAAACTTCCACCTTTCAAGGATAGCAATTAGTTCACCACTAAGGACAATACAGTAGGATTTCTAGTCCTAGTTTTCACAGACATTTTGTCTCTGGCTGCAATCAGAAATGTAAGATACAATTGTTATGGCCTAAACCAGGTAATTTAATTTTGGACTATTTTTAAGTTAGCTGGACTGAGATTAACCTCTTCGCTTCCAGTATCCTCTATTATAGTATATTAATTTCAACAGCTAAAATACAGTCTGACATATAGGTGTATTTATTTTGTGTCCAGCAGGACCCATTGCTGGTACATTTTTGACACAAGGAGCTTTACAAATACATTTTCAACACAAGCACCTGTACAAAGCATTTTGATATACAGATGACATATAATTTTTTAAAAAACTCCAGTTAACTATACTAGCATATGTTACACATCCACTGCCTTACTTCTCCTGGCATAGCTGTCAATAACTCACATCATCACATATTCCATCACGTAAGAGGCTGTAATTAGCCTTGGTGATGTTTTTAGTCTAGTTGCTGCTAAAGGGGGGTCTGGTGTTACAGTTACTTCTAAAAAGACTGATTTGTAGTCAGATCTCACCAGGGAGGGCTGCACACTGGAGGTGCTGCAGTGGTACCCCCATATTGGTGAGCACCATATCCAGGATGTTTGAGCCCCTTGTGGGGATGTCAACCAGCTGCTTCAGGGCATTGGAGTTAAAGAAGTTCAGGGACCTTTGTGCAAGTGAGTTAGAACACGTATAATTTACCCAGTCAATGGACAGGTAATAAAAGTCACCAAAAACCAGGGTGTTTGGTTGTATCTTTATTGATCTGAGCAGATCCAAGTAGGATGAGTGGATGTACTGATTCATGGAGGGGGCCTCTAGCTGGCAATGACTTTAATAGAGGTCTTACAAACAATTAATTGCACCTGAAGTAATTCAAGGGCATCATGCTGTTTAACTAATCTAGAAATGTATTTATCTTTAATGAGTATTGATACAAACAGATTTACTTAAGGTGTTACCCACAACTGGATCAGTTCCAGGCAGACTCCGTGTTCAACTTCCTTTCATGAAGGCCTGTCTTGGTCCTGCTCAGCTGGTCTGCCACTATGTTTTGATTTGACAGAATGTCATATGCTTGGAGGGGGTCAAGGAGTGCTGAAGAGCTCGGTTACCTTTGGCAGTTCAGCAGTGTTCTTAATTGCCTTACCAGATGAAATACTTTTCCCCCAGATATTTTGTCAACTAGTGTAGTTCACAGTAAAAAGAAACAGAAACTTTACTACACTACAGACAATCAGGTTATTACCATGTATAGGGTTGATGTGGTTTCCTTAGCTAAGAGTGTTTTACAGTCAGCTAATCTTGAATACTATGGTCCTATTCAAAATGACTATAGGACTAGCTTCTCTACAGATAATTATATGTCCACAAATTTTGATAGGGACTCTAATGGAGACCATAGTGAAGACTCTGAGTCCATCCAATATGATTCTTTGGAAGGTGATCAGATTCAAAAACCCAAGCAGGTGTTCACCTTTCCACGTAAGCTAGCTAGGTTTAGAGATATATTTGGCTGGAACTAACCTGTTGCTATGCCAAAGATCAGCAGAGTTTATGATTTTATTGAGGATGAGATTCCAAATGTTTTGGCTGTTCCTCCTCTTTTACTGGTTTTAGAAAATGTTTGTAAAACTGCATGTACTCCCCTCCCCGAGTCAGTGAATCAGTTTCGAGAAAGACAAAGAGGAAATAAATGTGTATTCTGATCTTGCAGTTCTGTTTTCTCTTTTGTTAGCTGACTTAGCTTCTTCTAACCCTGCAACACCCAGACAAAACTGGCAAGTGCTTAGAATCTTGGGGAAAAATGTTGGCTCAGTCTAGTAATTTAGTCTTCAGAATTTTAAATTATCAGAGCTTCATGTGGAAATGTATTGCTTACAATTTAGATGACTTTGCTGTATCTTTGCCTGCTGAACAGAAGTGTTATATGAATGAGATTGTTTCTAATGTGACTCAGGCTTCAAAACATCCTTTAGAAAGTGTCCTGGAAGGTGCGGACACAATTTCTAGAAATGCAGCTGCTTCTATTGTATTGAAAATGTATGCTTGGTTACATAACATGAAATTTTCCTGAGGATTTAAAAAAAATAGATTTTGAATACTTCTTTAAGTTCTGAATTTATGTTTAGTCCTGCTCATACCCAGATTTTCAAATTTATTATATGATAGCGGGAAATTGATGCATGAGGTATCTAGAATGTTCCATATTCCCAGGTTCCCCCTAACAAGGTGTTCAACTACAAAGGGCAGAGCAAATAAAAATCCCAGCCTAACAAGAGTCAGGCTACCAAGAAGAAATCATTTGAAGATAATGCCTCCAAACTAAAATGATCCTTCCCCTGCTAAAGAATGACTATACCAAGTGTCAGGGTATCCCATCTGTTCCTCCAATATCACCTCCCCTTTCACCTTCCCCTAGGCTTTAGCTCAACTCAGCAGCCTGGCCACAAATAGTCTCACATTAATGGGTGATGAGAATAATTCAGTGAGGATACTCTTGGCAGTGGACAGAAAATCCTCTTCCCTTCAAGGAAATCCCCCCACTCCCTCCAGACCAGAAGAGATGCCTGTTCTGTCTGGTACACCTTTACCAGTTGCAAACAAGGGTTACAGAACCAGTTTCTGCATCACAAAAATGAAAAGGATTTTATACCAGGATCATTTTGGTACCCAAAAGGGGGCTATCATTGAGACTAGTGTAATATTTAGTATATCTAAATACCTTTCTGAATGTATCCAAGTTCAAAATACTCACCCTGCAGATGGTCCTATTCCTTTTTCCAGACCAGAAGTGGTTTGTCAGTGTACATGAGACAGTTGCTGCATTGCTTCAGGATGCCCATGTCAACCAGCCTGGCTGGGGAAACTATGGGAAATTGTCTTCTATAATGCTAGGTAAGTTAATGTGGTCAGAAATGGGGAGAGGGCATAAAGGAGCAGGTAAGGCAGATGGTTTGTACTTCAGAAGTTACACTGAATGTTTCACCTGACTGTAAAGCAAAATTGCAAGAAACCTCCAATGGAGAATAAGCAGTGCACTGAGGGAAACATCAACAAGTGAGAAGTTTGCGTCTATAACCACCAACAGTAACCACTGCTGCACAGCAGTGCATGATACACAAACAAGCATCAACCTGTGCAAAGGCATGTCTTAAATAGCAGCAAGGAGAAACCCTTTCAGAACAAATTAACCAATTAAGAGGCTGTACACTGAGCAGCCCCTGTCCAGCAACCTAGAAATTAGATGGGTCCCTGGTTGTAGTCTCTTGCCACAAGGGTGTAAGGGGTGGCCTCTCCAACAACAGGCGATATGGAAACTGTACTCAGCTAAACAAAAAAGACCTAGATTCACCCTGAATCTAGACTATGTTGGTAAAACAATACAAGTACAAAAACAGCAAAAACGGATAAACAGATGAATATGTTTGAACAAAAAAAAAATACAGTGGTAAAAGAATATGCCAAAAATGAAGCTGTCAGTCAGTTGCTGCTCCTGTGAAACATCTGAGCTGCTTATTCATGAATCAGCAAGAAATTACTGATGAAAGCTTCACTTTCACTGCTGAGTTCCATTCACAGGGCTGTCCAATCAGCAAAAAGAGTGAAAGTGTCGGATAGAGGCAGAGCTTTTGGAAGCTGGCCATTTTTTTTTTCTTGGGCAAGAGACAACCCATATAGCCTGAAGGCAACTGCAGCAGTGGGATTGATGAACATTTCTTTCTCTTCTCTTGTCTGAACAACAAGAAGGCAAAGAAAAATACTAATGAGCTCTTTTGCAAATCACAGTAAATCTTCCATGTCCTTAGAAATAGAAACAGAGACTGCAATGTTTTCTCACTATCTTCCCTTTTCCTGGGAATTTCCATGGAGAATGACTGATTCATTAAAAGCATACTAGTCTCATATAGAGGTCTTCTAACCTGGATAAGTGAAGAATCATTGCCTCTCTCTTTCCCTGAGTCTGGTACGGGTGGTTCTCCCTTGTCCACTGAGGACATCTCTACAGCTGCAAAGGATGTGCCTTTCCCCTCAGTCTTTGGTGACTGCATATGCTACAGCAAGAGAAGTGTGGGCAAAGGTAAGTGGTCTGAGGAAACATAAAGCAGCCCAGCAAAGTCAGCTGCCATAAGCTGAGCACTCTCTTGCGGAGGCAGATTCTTGAAGAGAGAAATTCCTGAAAATGTTCTAACAGTCAAGACTATGTCTTCTGGTAGTAAAGCCATACTTTTTTGTGAGTCCAACATGCACCCCAGAAGGAGTATTTTTTGTGAAGTTGTGAGACAGGACATTTATAGGCTCAACTTGAAGTTGGGAGCAATTGGCATGTGATGAGAAGCATCCGTCAGATGTAAAATTACCATGAAACAGTGGTCTGGAAAAAGGAATAGGACCATCTGCAGGGTGAGTATTTTGAACTTGGATACATTCAGAAAGGTATTTAGATATACCAAATATTACACTAGTCTCAATGATAGCCCCCTTTTGGGTACCAAAATGATTCTGGTATAAAATCCTTTTCATTTTTGTGATGCAGAAACTGGTTCTGTAACCCTTGTTTGCAACTGGTAAAGGTGTACCAGACAGAACAGGCATCTCTTCTGGTCTGGAGGGAGTGGGGGATTTCCTCGAAGGCAAGAGGATTTTCTGTCCACTGCCAAGAGTATCCTCCCTGAATTATTCTCATCACCCATTAATGTGAGACTATTTGTGGCCAGGCTGCTGAGTTGAGCTAAAGCCTAGGGGAAGGTGAAAGGGGAGGTGATATTGGAGGAACAGATGGGATACCCTGACACTTGGTATAGTCATTCTTTAGCAGGGGAAGGATCATTTTAGTTTGGAGGCATTATCTTCAAATGATTTCCTCTTGGTAGCCTGACTCTTGTTAGGCTGGGATTTTTATTTGCTCTGCCCATTGTAGTTGAACACCTTGTTAGGGGGAACCTGGGAATATGGAACATTCTAGATACCTCATGCATCAATTTCCCGCTATCATATAATAAATTTAAAAATCTGGGTATGAGCAGGACTAAACACAAATTCAGAACTTAAAGAAGTATTCAAAATCTATTTTTTTTAAATCCTCAGGAAAATTTCATGTTATGTAACCAAGCATACATTTTCAATACAATAGAAGCAGCTGCATTTCTAGAAATTGTGTCCGCACCTTCCAGGACACTTTCTAAAGGATGTTTTGAAGCCTGAGTCACATTAGAAACAATCTCATTCATATAACACTTCTGTTCAGCAGGCAAAGATACAGCAAAGTCATCTAAATTGTAAGCAATACATTTCCACATGAAGCTCTGATAATTTAAAATTCTGAAGACTAAATTACTAGACTGAGCCAACATTTTTCCCCAAGATTCTAAGCACTTGCCAGTTTTGTCTGGGTGTTGCAGGGTTAGAAGAAGCTAAGTCAGCTAACAAAGGAGAAAACAGAACTGCAAGATCAGAATACACATTTATTTCCTCTTTGCCTTTCTCGAAACTGATTCACTGACTCGGGGAGGGGAGTACATGCAGTTTTACAAACATTTTCTAAAACCAGTAAAAGAGGAGGAACAGCCAAAACATTTGGAATCTCATCCTCAATAAAATCATAAACTCTGCTGATCTTTGGCATAGCAACAGGTTAGTTCCAGCCAAATATATCTCTAAACCTAGCTAGTTTACGTGGAAAGGTGAACACCTGCTTGGGTTTTTGAATCTGATCACCTTCCAAAGAATCATATTGGATGGACTCAGAGTCTTCACTATGGTCTCCATTAGAGTCCCTATCAAAATTTGTGGACATATAATTATCTGTAGAGAAGCTAGTCCTATAGTCATTTTGAATAGGACCATAGTATTCAAGATTAGCTGACTGTAAAACACTCTTAGCTAAGGAAACCACATCAGCCCTATACATGGCAATAACCTGATTGTCTGTAGTGTAGTAAAGTTTCTGTTTCTTTTTACTGTGAACTACACTAGTTGACAAAATATCTGGGGGAAAAGTATTATATCTGGTAAGGCAATTAAGAACACTGCTGAACTGCCAAAGGTAACCGAGTGAAACAAGAACAGTATAAGAAACAATCTTTGGTACACCTCCATGGCCTTAGTTGCACCCTTCTGACTATTACAACCTGCATACACTTTAAATACATAATTTGTCTTCGATTTAGGATGTGTAAGAGTATTGCTATTATCAATCAGTGGCCAGGCTTTGCATCTTGTACATTTAAATGTTCCTTTCCTTTCTGAGATCTTCTTGGAGCTGAATCCATCATTATTACAGAGCAGTCTTTTAATATTTTTCTTGCTTTTAAAGGTGAACCTCGGATGCTCACCTACTATGTGCTTTATTTTGTCATCTTCTGTAAGTATCGTCCAGAACCTCCAAATTATATCACAAATCTCTTTGTTATCTGTGCTTTATGTAAGCACACAGTTCAAATTATTGTTCCTCTCTTTTTTGGTGTTGACATTATTGCTGAAGGGTTCCTTTATTTTATAAAATGGTCTGTCCACTTACATATGGAAAGGAAAGGGACATTTAAATGTACAAGATGCAAAGCTTGCCCACTGATTGATAGTAACAATACTTTTACACATACTAAATCGAAGAAAAATTATGTATTTAAAGTGTATGCAGACTGTAATAGTCAACACTTAGTCTATCTTGCGAGATGCTGCCACTATGAAGCTTTTTACATTGGCAAGACTGATTAGCACTTGAAAGATAGAATACTTCATCACCTTCGGGACATTCATAATTTAGACCTCAAGAATGCACTTGCCATGCATATCTCTATACAACCTACACATAGATTTACTTTTAAAGCGGTTCAATGTGTACCCTGTACTATCATGGAAGGAGACATCATTAACCATACTGAGGTATGTGAAACTAGCTGGATTGTGAATTTGAGGGCTGATCTGCCACCTGGGCTGAACAGCATAGTACCACTTAAGCCAATCCGTAAGAATAGGAGAGTATCTATTGGTGCAAGCTAGGAGGCTGCTCACTAGGAAACCAGACATTGGTTAATTTTCTAATTGGATAATGGATAGGTGTGTCTCCTATCCTAGCCCTCATTGGCTAGTTTCTATTTTTCTCTAGGAGGAGAGCCAGAAGAAATCATGATCTGAAGAAGGCCTATTGCTGAAAACACATATCTGATGGTATAGCTCTCCATGCTAAAGTTTGACTGTGGCTGTTTTTATCATTATCTTTATTAAAAGTTTGCTTTTAAAAATCTTCTAAAAAGTTTTTCAGAAGAGTGCAACTAAGGCCGTGGAGGTGTACCAAAGATTGTTTCTTATATTTGGTAAGGGGTCTCTTATCCTGGACCTCTACTGTACCTAAAGAGTTTAGTTCTCTTGTACCAGAACCAGGTAGGGGAACAGCCCTGGAGGATATGACCCCTGTACCACAGAGGGCTGCATGCTCATGCCAAAGTGTGGCGAGGAAAAAAGTAAATGGTCTGCGGGTTGGATTAAGGCCGCAACAGATTCACAAACCATAGGCTAAGGCATGTTTTTGTTGTGGGTTTCCTTTTTAGGTGCAACTGGATTTGATTGGGATCAGCTGTGTCAGGATCCATCAAGTTGGGGTAAAACACCAGCCAGAATAATACCCTGACACTATTAAGGGCTGAGTAAAGGTCAACAACAGTAGGAAAAAAAATGAACTATGTTCCCACACAGCAAATAGGAATAGACTGCATAAAACATGTCATAAAAAGTTTAAAATGTGCAAAGTCTTCTTCTACAACCTATAAGAGTAGTAAACAGCAACACGCCCAGATACAGTACCAAGTAAAATGCACTTGTACAAATAGTTACAAAAAATCAAATAGATGCCGCTAAATCAAATAGAAAATTTTTAAAACATCATAATTATGCATTTACTTAAAGATTTCCATGTCAAAAACAAAAACAATCTCTACAGAAAATGCAAATAAAGGAATTTGCTGTAAAATTGTGATTTAACAAAAACAAAATGGCTTCAGCAGTGTTAAATCAGTAGCAAATATCCTATAAATGAAGAAAATTTGAAAATATGCAATATTTTCCTGCTAAGAGTTGAAAATGAAGCAGATAAACAACAGAAACAACAGGTGAGATTAAATCATGGCTCTACATGCACAAGTCATTCCTTAGTGGTCATCCAGTACCACAGGACTTCAGTTTCCTAGAAGAAGTCATAAAACACTTTAGAAAAGCTTTATAAATGCTTAAAATAGTATTAAGCATACAAACAATACAGTAGTAAGTTAGAATTCCCAGAGGAATTACCAGTAGAAAATGGCATGCATATCATTTAAATAAAAAGTATATATATATATATATATATATATTTTAGAGAGAGAAATTGATATAGATATATATCTTAACTAAAACAGAAACAAATCAAAAGTATATAATAGTAAAGAGGAATGGAAGTTCCCGAAAGGATCTTGTCTGAGTCTGGAAGCTGTAATTCACCAATGCAGGCTGCTGAGGAGATTCAACTTTGTGATTCCTAGAGTTGGCAATAAAAGACTGACAACTGACTTCCTGTGACAGGGGTTAGGCTTCCCCTGTTGGGAGAGGCTTAGCCAATCCCCTTTCACGGAGAGTCAGTGAAGGGAATTCTGAGCTCTGGAAAGCTGTCAGGGTGGGTTTGTGAAAGCACAGAACCATATGCCATTGAGACAGTGTGAATGATGAGCATCTCTAGTTTTTTATTTATTTACTTATTTAATTTTGTTGACTGGGAAAGTCCAACTAGATATGATCCATTTTTCACTGGAGGCCCAGGGAGAAAAGCTTCACATTGCTTACAACATGTATGTATTTACATTACATATAAGTTAAGGTTAAGCAAACAGGCATATTAAATAAAGGTCAGAGTAAAATAAAAATGCATAATCAGTCCAGAAATGTATACTTAATTCACTTGGTTAAAAGCTTTTTTTATTTCTTACTTTCTTTCCTCTCTCTCTTTCTCTCTCTCTCTCTCTCTCTCTCGACATAGTAAGCTAGTTGTAGTGATAATTTGATATTACAAAAGATAGTAGAAGGTGGCATGAAAAGATATGGTTAAAGAGGAAAGATGAGGAGATTAGGAAGTGACGTATGAGAGAGAGAAGACAGTTAAGAGTGTAGAGTAAAGAGTATGGGTGAGGGATAATTTTGTAGTGGAGGGATATTTAGTATAAGAAATGTGAATATATTTGTAAAATGACAAAAGCGGAGGTGGGTGATATCTAGTTTTAAAAAAGTGTGGGTTTTGAAAGTGCAGTGAAAAGTATTTATATTATTGCTGAAATTGAATTCATCCTCAAGTTTTGGTGAGTACCTTCGCAAGGTGGACCCTGTTTTTCACAAAATCTCACCAAGACAACACTGATATATAGACTGTATTTATACAACATTTATCATGGACAGGAGTAGGTTACAAATTTAAAAAGATAGCTGGGTGCACAAGACCCAGGATAAAAAAGTGACCAATCCTGGTAGGCACACTGGTGCCACGACTGGAAAAGATGACAGTGTAGAATCCTCAAAATATAGAAACATTCCTACAATGGGGCCAGGACAGGCCCGGGGGGGAGGATGGCCCCCTGTTGTAGAAGGAGGTAGTAATCCACAAAAACCACAAAAAACTGATAGGCTAAAGAAGAGCCATAAAGATGATAAAGTGGACTATTGTGGATAAGAAAGAAATTATGTATTGTTACTATTATGCAAAAAGCTCAGAATTTCCAGACACAAGATATACAAAATGATTAAGAGAGAAATTAGAGGAAAGAAAAGTACTTCCACAAGTAAAACTGTCAGAAGCTTCAAATAAAAAAAATGTATTCATTAATACAACAGATGTGTGAATAAAACAGTATATAGATCAAGAAACTTTGATCTGTTTGGAAAAAGAAGCATCTGAGGAAGTGTGAAAATATAAACAACAAAACCCAGAAATTTTTGAAAAGTATAATAAAGAAATATGGTCATGGGAAAGAAAGTGAGATTTGATATGGTGCAATATTTTTGCAAAGGAGAAAGCCAAATTAATCCATATAAAGAATGCAGCCCCAAAGATATTTGAAGAGAAATACAGGCAAAGGCATCCAGATATGGAACATTTCACAATAAAAAAAGTAATATCACAAAGAGGGAATGTAGAAAAGAAGATTAGTAAAGTAGAAGTTAAAAAATAGAAGTGGAAGTTATGGAATACCTGCGAAGTGAAGGATTTGGTGTTGAAGCAGGAAGATCGGGAAACATCTGAAGAAGAAATATGGACATAGGAGACAAAAAGAGATTTAATATGGTGTAATATTTATGTAAAGGAGAAAGCAAAACTAACCCATACAAAAAGAGCAGCACCAAAGATATTTGAAGAGAAATACAGGCAAAGGAATCTGGACATGGAAAACTTTACAATACAAAAAATAAAAAGACAAAGATGAAAAGTAGAAAAGGAGATTATTAATGGAGAAGTTAAAGAAATAGAAACTGAGGTCATGGAGTATCTGCGAAGTGAAGGATTCAGTGTAGAAAATCTAATTCAGAAAGCACCACAATAGGATAGAGCAATGGATCTCCAAATTAAGGGGAAACTAATGGAATGGGAAGCAACTGGTCAGGTGCCATATGAAAATATTTTGGAGCCTTCCACAGGAAACCAGAATAAACATTCACTTGAAGCTGGACAGCAAGGGAAGGAACAGGAAACTGTGGAAAATCTGATGCAGTCAATGTTGAGGAGTGATAGGCTAGTGTGTTCACATATGACAAGAGCAATGGATGGCACAGGATGACATTGAAGAGAATGTGATACAGGAAGATGCTATAGAACTTTCTATAGAATGCCTGCAGGAAATGGAAAACAAAAAAATGTGCCCTCAGTTTAGAAGAAAGTAAGTTAAGAGAAGAGCTGCTTGATTTAATAGACATAGACAGACATATTAAGATCAATGAAAGAAACAGATTGCAGAAAGTCAATAAAACCCAAAAAGTCCAAAGTTTGATAAAACAAATGAACACAGTAATTAGGACTGTCCAGAGGGAGCCACACGATATAACAGAAGTAAACAGGATATATTACTGTGCAGCTAAATTAATAACTGATACAATTCTACCACAAGAACACAGGGTGGTAAGGGAAAGGAAGGGGAGAAAATGAATACCATCATGGAAGTATCGAACAGAGAAAACTGTAAAGCAGTTAAGACAAGAAGAAATATGTTAGAAGAATATGGAAGAGAGAACAGATCAACAAAAATATTAAGAAAAACAGATGTGATAAAAACAATGAGCATTATTAGAACAGACGAGGATCTATCATGTACTATCGCAAATAAAGTAAAAATCTCAGCACAGGTGGAAAAACTTACAAGATAAGCAGATAAATATAAAGGAAAAGTAAAAAACAAGCAATTTATTGATGACCCAAAAACATTTTATAGAGAGTTGGGAAACAAGGTAAAAGGAATTGAAAGACTGTCAAAAAAAGAAGAAAAGATACATTTTGGAGAAGTATCTATGAAGATCCTGTAGAACATAACAGAGATGCTAAATGGATAGAAGAAGAAAAATAAAGAATAAGAAGTTTAAAGGTACAAGATATGAAATAGGATGAAGTAACAGCTAGAGAGATTGAAGCAAAGTTAAGAAAACCTTCTAGTTGGAAAACCCCAGGCCCAGATGCAGTACTTAACTTTTGGTCAAAAGCATTAATATCGTTGCAAGAAAAATTTAGCCATGAGTAAGAACTATTTATATGCACACCCCAAGCAGACACCAATCTGGCTAACAACAGAAAAACAATACTCCTACTTAAGCGTGAACCTGCGAGCTACCCTAAAAATTATAGACCAATAACTTGCCTTCCGATGACGTACAAACTATACATGGGATCTGATGCAGACAGAATTTATAATCATTTAGAAGAAAAGTCAATTATGACAGTAGAACAAAAGGGCAATAAAAGAAAGTCATATGGAACAAAGGATCATTTGTTGTTAAAAAAAGTCATAGTGGAGAACTGTAAAAAGGGGATGAACTGACTACAAAAAGGCACTTGATAGTATCCCACATTCATGGATAAAAGAGTGCTTAAAAATGCATAATATACACCGTACACTGATCAACTACATTACAGTGATCATGAAATAGTGGCAGACCACTATTTAAACCTGTTATTGCTATTAGACCACAATAAACCTGTGTTGGATTCACTGGCTGGTTGTATTTTACACTATGCAATTATGCCATGATAAAGCAAAATGATTAGCTCAGGGATAAAAATTCAAAGGGGGATATTCCAGGGTGACTCTCTGTCACCACTGTTACTCTCCCTTGCCCTTAACCCATTAAGCTGTCTACTTAACAGCTTAGGCCATGGCTATAATTTGGCTCCTAGAAAACAACAAAGTGTAAAGACTTCTCATCTTCTCTTTGTCAATGATTTAAAACTGTATAGCTCATCAGATGAGGAACTGAAAGTACAACTGCAAGTTGTCAAAACTTTTTTGGATGATATAAGAATGGCATTTGGTCTTGATAAATGTACAAAAGTAACCTTTAAAGCAGGAAAACTGCAGCACCAGGAAAACATCAGTTTGGGACAAGAATCTAATATAAAAGAACTTAAGCAAGAGGGAGTGTATAAATATTTGGAATTTGATGAAGGATCAACAATAAAACATGAAAAAATATAAATAAAACTTTGTAAGCAATACTTTAGAAGACTTTAATCCTGAAAACAGCCTTGACATCTAGGACCAAAATCCAAGCTATAAACCAATTTGCTCTTCCTGTCCTAATTTACAGTTTTGGAGTGATTGACTGGCCCCAAAATATATACTGGATATATTAGATAGGAAAACAAGAAGGATGCTTCATGCTCACCAACTGATTTATAAAAATCATTGCATACCAAGATTATATATTCCCCATTCTGAAGGAGGGATGGGCCTCCTTCAAACTGATTGCATGTATAGATCTGCAAACTTGGGACTCCACACTTATCTGTTGACCTTACAAAACCTAAATGTAGTGAAAGTTTTGAAACATGAGGAGAATAAATCTAAGATGACTCCTCTGCTTAATTTGGCAGAAGCATATTGGTGTCAAGCAGGAATGGAAATCAAACCAGAAGTAGAGAAATATCAGACAGCAACTGAATGTGTCAAAAAAACAAAAGAAAGAATATATGGTTAAGGACCAGATGAGAAGGGAAGAAATGTGGAAAATGCATAAATATAGTTGCAAGTATAGAAAACTTCTAGAAGAACCTCATGTTGATCAGGAACAAATGCGGGAATGGTTAAGGAAAGGCAAATTCAATCCAAGAGATGAAAGATTAATATTGGTGGCCCAAGACAGTGGGCTACATACACGTTGGTTTACAAAGTTTATTGAACATGTGGGAGAAACAGACAAATGTAGGTTTTATAAAACTGAATTGGAAACATCTGCACACCTCGTTGCTGGTTGTGACATGCTAATGGTAGAAGGACTTTATAGTGAAAGGCATAATAATGTGGCAAGACTGCTGCACTAGGGATTGTGCAAACATTATGGTACTGAAGTGGCTGAAAAACACTGGAAACATGAGTCACAAAGCATCATAGAAAATGAAGTTTACATCACATGGGATCACCCATTACCAACAGTTCAAAAGATGGATGCTAGAAAACTAGATATAATGGTCCATGAAAAGAAGACAAAAGTAGCATTGGTCATTGAAATCACCACACCCAGTGACTACAGTGTCTTGCGTACAGAGAGACACAAAGTCATAAAATATCAGGATCTGCAGGCAGAAATGAGAGCAGTGTGGAAGAAAGATACCCAGGCAATTCCAGTAGTAGTATTAGTAGTAGGAGCAACTGGTGTTATAAAAAAGAATCTACAATCATATTTAGATATGTTACCAATACATGTAACCCCATATGAATTGCAGAAGGAGTAATTACTGGGCACATTGCGGGTGCTGCGAAGAGCAGTTCTGACTGACATCAAAGATTGAAACAATACTAATTTCACGAACTTTAATCGTACTTTGACTTAGGAATGTGGTCCATTCCTATCATGGTATTAGAAACCCAAAAGACTTGTAGAAATTAAAAAAAGGAGAGATAGGGTGATAGGTGCGAAAGAGGCGAAGTCAGAGTGGGGGTGGGCGAGATAGAGGGTTAAGGGGTGAGGAAGGGAGTAGGAGGATAAAAGACTAGAAGTTTAATTAAGTTATATTATGTTGATAAATAAGAATAGAGAGATAGGGACTTAGATTTAATACAATAGCACAAGAAGGTTTATTTAGGTGCTGTCTGAGATACGTTTTGAAGGATGATAGATTGTGTGTTATTGTGATTGGATGAGGGATACAGTTTCAGATTTTTGAGTTATAAATTGAATAGAGGAAATCACCAGCATTGTTATAGGATTTGGATAGCTGTCAAGAGGGATTTGTTGCATGATCTAAGTTGCCTGTTGCTAGTGTAGTATTTATGTCACAATTCAAAATATGTTCTTCATCATTTTTGAAGCTTTTATCCTCAGGCCTCCACTGAAAATGGGCCCCTATGCAGTCAGACTTTCCCAATAATCAAATATCAATAAATAAATAAATTATGAAGTGGAGTCTGTGTAACTGGACGCTGAATGGGTGACCTAAACCCATTCACTCTTTCCAGATGTAATTTGTGGTTAATAAAAATGCAAAAGTACATTAAACAAGTATCAGGTTAATTAAATTTGGCAGAAACAGTGTGGGATGCTCATTCAGAACTCAACATCTCCTATAAGCTAGTAGTTGAACTTACAGATGAAAGAAAGTCATCAACTCTAAATATGAAAGTAAAGAAGAAAATGGGAGGTCTGATGACTGCTGAGTACAGTAGAACAATGATTTCCTTGGCCCTAGATGCCATACCTTTGTTTATAGGTTGTGCAACATAGAATGATTTCCTCACTACTGTAGACACACGATGGCCAAAGGTTAGTTTACTGTCTGTGTGTGTCCCTAAGTCCCTGACTACTGGGTCACCTCTCAGGGGTGTGTTGTCTATATGATAATTACCAGGGGTGGATGACTTCACGAAGGATACTATTATGCATTCCTTGGCATTCAGTTTTAGTCCATGGCTCTGACATCAGTTGTTTGTCTGTGTCAGCCCTTCCTGGAGAACATTTGTGTCAGTGTGGGATTCACTGACAGCTGCTAATTTGCAATCATCTGCACATTTATTCAGCCAGAGACCATTGACATTGGCCTTGACTTCAGGGACAATAATAATAATGCATTTTATTTGCATTTAGCTATATCCATGACTTTGGCACAAGTCATTTGTCTGGGTTAACCCTGCCTGCAGTATATTACCATCATCGGGGGACTCAGTGATTTCTCCAAGTTTGCACTTGTCAGCAAACTTGGTCAGCCACAGACCATCCAAGTTTGCCTGAACTTTTGAGAAATAAATTCTGAACAGCATGGGGCCCAGCACAGAACCCTATGGTACGCCATTGGTGACTGGTCCTTTGCTAGAGGTGAACTCACCCACTTTGACAGTATGTGTCCTGTTAGTGAGCCAGTTGGATACCCATCTATCAATCTAGGGGTTAATTCCCAATTGAGAGAGTTTCTGTATAATACCTGAGTGGGGGATTATATCAAATGCCTTGGCTAGGACAAGATAGGCAGTATGCACTGTCTTTCCCTCATCCAGAGCCTTGGTGACTTTCTCAAAATAGTCAGCCTTGCTTAACAGGCATGATCTACCTTGAACAAATCCGAACTGGGCTAGGTCCAGAGTTTGGAGATTACCTATGTCCTTGTTAATAAGGTCCATAATGATCCTTTCCATGGACTTGCAGATGAGGCTAGTCAAGCTTATTGGCCTAAAATTCCCAGGGTTGGTTGATGGTCCCCCTTTATGCAGAGGTATTACTGTTGTTGTACTCCATTCTGCCTGAACATCGCCATTTTGTAATATGTGGTTAAACAGGGATCCAAGTGGGTCTGCTAGGTCATATTTTAAGTTGTTTAAAAAGCCACCTGGGATGTTGTCTGGTCCCATTAATGCTGTGTTTTAAGCATTGGAGAGTGCCAAGATGAACTGCTCTCTTTATATAATAGGCTGAGGTAAGGTGGCAGGTGTACTTTGGGGGATGAATGGAAGGGACAGTGGGGTGAAGTTTGTTCCAAATCTGTCAGCTACCAGGTTGACTATTATGTCCAGTTGAGTATAGGTGATGCCATCCTCAACCAGTTCAGTGCATAGCTGGGTATTCCCTTTTAGATTTGGGATGTAAATAAGGAATGCCTTGTGATTATCCTTAGCTAACAGGGATATTTTTACTTCGTAATTACCTTTGGAGGACTTGACAAGATCATCGGTTTGTTTGTTTAAGCTAGACAGGGATTAACCAGTTTCCTCTTGTTCTTGGACATTAGTTCTTTCTCTTGTTGTATAGCCTATTTATACTAGCAGTCCACCAGTGTGTCTTGTATTCACATATAGGGGCTGCAATCCACTCCCATACTCTATCCAGGACATTTGAGCTCTTGTGTGTTGACTAGCTGTTCCAGAGCATTTGCATTGACAAAGTCCAAGAACATCTGAGCCAGCATCCTTGTGTTCATGTGTGTTTTCCAGTCGATGGTAGGATAATTAAAATCACCCATGGGTAAGGTGTTGGGCTGTATGGGAAGTGACTGCAGTATGTCCAGGTATGTGTTATACTTCTCCTGTTTCAAAATGGGGGTCCTATAGTTAGCTTTTGCCTATAGTTAATTCGACATGGAGTAGCTCAAGAAAGCCTTACTGTTTGACCAGTCATGAGATGTTCTTATCTTTAATGAAGATATATACACCTCTTCCTTTGGTTCTTTCATACTCAGTTTGTGGTCTGTGTCAACATATGGAAGACATTGTAGCCCTCACAGTCTGGATGCTTTTCGTGCCTTTAAACCATGTCTCAGTGATTGGACAGATGTCAGCATCTTCAAAAGTAAGGGGTGCTTCCATGGAGTGTAGTTTCTTTTTTAGACTCTTAGCATTAAGCATCAGTATCCTAAGTTTATTTAGAGAGCATTTTATTATGTTGGGAGACTGGTTATTTTGACACTGCCTAAAAAAGGCACAATAGGGGTGGCTGATGCTTTTGCCAATATCCAAAATCCTAGAAGAGATAGGTGCATACCATCTCTGGCAAAGTAGTGTGACCTGTCGACCATGTCTTCCCAGGCTGACAGATAATTGATCCGCTTGGACTGAACGTAGAACAAAAATCACACACTCCTGCCAAAGGTAGCTCACACACAATGAAGTCCAAAGTGAAGAAGCAAAATGTGAGGACACCAACAGAGCTGAGCAGAGACAAATAAAGCGTTATTTTTCCAAAACTATTTTGTAGCAGCTTTTATTGTAAAAGGATGAGCGCTTTCATGGGGTTATTGTAAAAGGATGTTGGTATGCTCACATTTTCTTTCTCCCCTTGGACTGAAATCAGAAGCTAAGCCAACTGTTAAAGTCCATCAATTTTTGTTTGAATTGTGGCATCATCCTGGGAGAAGGTAAAATGCTGCTTAAGGCTAGGCTTATACCTGCCTGTGACACATAATCTGAGAGCTCAGTCATGGCGCTCTACATATAGTCCATTGAGGTACTTCTCAAGTCATTCACCCCCAAATGGACTATGACAGAGTTATACTGGTGTTTGTGGTTGAGTGACTTGAGTGCTTGAGTGACTTGATGGCTCCTAGCACCTGACAGGCATTTAACTGTAATCTGCTCCTTATCCAGCATATTGAGGGGGAACAGCCATGTGTCTCACAATGGAGTCACCTATGAACAATATATTAGTTTTGTGGTGTTATGCCTTATGGGTTTATTTGTTGAGACTCTGGTGTGAGTGTGATGTGTTGTGGCAGTTCTTTGCATTGTTATGTGTGTAAGTGGTTTCTGTTTGGTAGGCCTCTGATCTTTTAATAGGTTACTAGAGAGTACCTCTGTATATGTGGGTTTATGTGTTGTGCCCTTATTTTGTGTGGGAAGTGTGTTTGTGTGCTGAGCACTTGTTTGTCATTCAATTTGCCTTTATATGAGTGTCTTGCCTCCAATTTCATAGTATAACTGCATCGCTCACATAAAGTATTTTTTGTTTCGGGAGTAAGTGGTTGTCAATATGCATGAGACAATTCCTACATTGACTCAGGATGCCCATGTCTATCAGGTTGGCCAGATATATATATATATATATATATATATATATATATATATATATATATATATATATATATATATATATAATTTTATACACTAGATGAGGTGGGCAAAGAGGGTATTCAGTGCTGTGATTCCACTGCACTGTTAGCAATTAATAGCTTCCATCTACTTTTCACATATGTTTTTTAATAGCTTTCATCTCTGTAGACAGTAAAATGCAGTCACTGAGAAGTAGAACAAAACTGCCACTTTCTGAGCACTTTGGCAGAAATTTATTTCCACAATAATGCAGTTTACTTTTTGTCATAAGAGGTGGGTTCTGTAGAATGAGATATAATAAGAAGTGCCAAGACTTAAACTTGCATCATTATAGTTAAATTGATTTCCAGGTAAGGAAAATGAATTTCTGAGCCTAACTCCAGAATTACCTTTACTGACCGGCAGAAACAAAAACTTATAATAGTGAATTTAAATTTGAGTACATTTTTATAATTCCTAATATTAAAAAAAATGTGAATATTTTCTCGTATAGGATAAACAGGTGATTGTTTTACATTATCATATATGTTATGAAAAACACTGTTGTGGTTTTCCATGCTCCATCCTGTCTCAGTACCATACTTCCTCTTTGCACGCACATAATGCAGCCAGTGCCCCCTTCCCCTTGCGTTCTATAGCACGACATTCATTCTTAAAGGTTAAGTAAAATGAGATAATTTTCATACAAGGAAAATGTGATTCAGTTTCCTACATGCTATCTTTCATGTTACATTATTATTTGTCACTGAAGCAAGATTAGAAGAAGGAAGCAGCCACCTCAGATTAACTAATACATTAAATTGTTACTTGGTTTCAGCTTTTCAAATATTTGGATGCAATTGCTGCATTTGAAATGTACCTGTATTAGAAAAACACACATCAGCACTGGCCAGTTTTTAAATACAGTGAAACATCTGTGACATAAAAAAAAAAAAACTTTCACTAACGTGTAATTTTTTTTTTTTTTCAAACTGACAGGCCATCAGTGTGTTAGCTCATATTTTGTCCTAAGCATGATGTCACAAGTACAATGGTTTTGTTGGGTTAACTGGTTCATGTTTATGCATAGCCAAGACCAAATACTTAGTCGCAGTAAAAGAAAAAAAGAAGCCTATTAAGAAGCCCATTTGCTTTCCTTCTAACAGCTGGAAGAAAGAAAAACTATGACAGTGATCTGAGTTGTTCACTTGCCACATGCCAGCATTTGGAACATTATGAACAGCAAGCAGGCTTATAACCCACCAACCAAACATAAGCAGAATAAATTAACCTGGCTTTTGCATCCTGTCTATTTAAGCAGATAAACACAATATCTAACTTGAAATATCATTTTTTTCTATAAAAATGCATTGGCAATGTTATGTTTCTGTCTATAATTTAAAATATCTGGTTTTAGTTAGTCAGGCAAGTAATCTGTCCTGTTTTGCTCACACACTGTACATTCTATGGCATTGTGGATATCCATAAGTTTTGAAATATATTAAATAAAAGCATGATCCTCACAAAGTCTACTGTTACTCTACTATACTTCAGTTGTTCTCTCACCATCCCTCCATCTAAGGAAGGTGAATCTGATGGTAATTTCTAAGCCTTCTTTTTGCCTTTCTAGTTGTGTTTACCACTGACTAGCTGGGAAACCATTCAGCAGATTGTTTAGAATGTTTCCAATACAAAACCTCAACTCCCAAATCACTACGGAGCTAAGTACAGAATCATAACATGGTGACCTGCTAACTTATCAATGAAACACAAAGTCAATATATTTTGTGGGGAGCACACCACCTGCACCCCTATATGGGAGAAGGGGTTGTCTATTTTTCCCTTATTTCTACAAATGCTAATTCCTCAGTCACAGTGTTTGGAAAGGTGATCCTAAAAGTATCTTAGGGCACCCTTGGTGGAACCAAGCATTATTAATTATTGCCCTCTCAAATATATACTCATATATTTAATTACGCCACAGAACTTGAATAGCTGCTTTGCCAGACAGCAAAGACAGTAATGTAGTACAGTTGTGTACATAAATTTACCATAAATTAAAGTTATACACTTACCATAAAGCTCTATTCTTATTGCCTTTATCCATCTGGCTCAAGGATTCGGTTGCTGGTTCCAAATAGATCTGTCCTTGACATGTTTTCCACCTTTTGGATCCAGAACTCAGGCTCCTCCCCTACCCACAATGCCCTTCTTCCCTCTGAAGTGCTTCAGATCAAGTTTGCCTCTACATACTGTAAATGCTGTCATATTTTCTTAATGAAGATCTCCTGATATACAGGCTAAAATCAGCTCAAAAGGCTGATGGTATGACAAGGCCCTGGTCAGGCCCAATGTGTCACCTGAGAATAGAATGTGACAATTTTGGTATGGGAGAAAGAAAGAGATAGACATGTTGAGCTGGACAGAAAAAGACAAGGCAAATCTAGTAATGTAGTAAGTAAATAACTTTCATATCTGGTGTTGTCTTATCCATCTGATTCTGTGATAGAGAGACAGATTCCCCAGCTACTGGGACTAGAGGGTGGTCTTATGAGAGGATATTCTGAAGTTTGGTCGAGCCAAAAGATACACATGACCTTGAGTGAACATCTAGTTTATAATGTGACACAAAGGTCTGAACTCTGGCCCATGTAGCCACAGCACAAATCTCATTTATAGTAACCCTGGCAAAAAATGTAGTGGAGGCTACCAGAGCTCTTGTTTAATGAGCCTTAAATTTATGCAAAAGAACAGTTTCTGTCTGTTGGTAGATGAAGGTAATTAATCAGAGAGCCACCTGGACAAGGTAACTTTGGAGACACATTGCTCCAACTTAACTTTCGAGAAAAAAATGAAAAACTGATCTGTTTTTCTGAATGCCTTGGTCCTATGTAAACAGAATCTCAAATGGCAGTGAACATCCTTCAAATGTAATATGTATTCACCCTTGTTAGAGAAATTTGGAAAGAATACTAGTAGGGTAATAGTCTCATTCAGAAAAGACTCAGAAGCCACTTTCAGGAAAAAGTTCAGATTAGTTTGAATGGAAACTCTGTCCTTGTGGAAGTATATGAAAGAGGTTTGCAGGGTAAGGCTTGTATCTCTGAAATTCTCCTCACAGAAGTAATCGCTGTATGGAAGATAGTTTTCTAGGACAAAATCTTAAAAATTGTAGAAGCCAATATTTCAAAAGTTGTCTTGGTCAAGGCCTGGAATATAATAGTAATACCCAAGGAGGAATGACATCCTTTATGGGTGGTCTAAGCAGAAAGGTTCCTTTTAAGAAACCTTTGGATAATTTTAATAAACCAATAAAACTGTCATTTTCCCCACTATGAAAATTGGAAATGGTTGCTGTTTGAACTTTAATTATAAAGAAACTAGAACCTTTATGAAATAACCCAGCCTGAAAATCCAAAATAGAAGGGAGAGGTGCAGAAAAAGGGTCTGAGCCCTTTGAAAAAGCCCAAATAGTGAATCTTTTCCACTTACTTCTGTAAACCTTTCTCATGGTAGCTTTTCTGAAGACATCAAAGTATGGGTAATAGAAGCAAAACATCTGGCATCTCTAGCTATCACTTAAATTGGAGGAACCAGGCGATTAGTTTTAGGGCTTTCAGGTCTTGGTGAGGCTGGCCTGATGGATGGGGCAGAAGATTCAGATGAGGAAGAAGCACCCAATGGGGGGGGGGGTCAGATACAGCCAAAGGTAGGGGAACTAAACATGCTGTGTCCAGGAGAGGGCAATGAGGGTCACCATTACCTTGCTATGGATGACTTTCTGAAGGAATTTGATAATGAAGGAAAAAGGTCTAAAAGCATATAGGAGACAGGGGGGGTTGTGGATGACAGCATTCCTTGGAGACTGACTGTCTGGGAGACTCAAGGTAAAGTAGCTACTGCTCATGGCATTTAGATGGTAAGCAAAAAGGTCACAGCACTGCTGGCCTCAGTGACTGAAAATCACTGATGCCAATGTTAGGTTGAGGGACCACTCATGAAGCAGAAGAATAGACCTGCTGAATCTGTCCGCTAGAACATTGGAACTCTCAGGAATCTGCATTGCCAGCAGAAAGCATTGAAAAGACATTGTCCACTGCCAAACACTCACAGCTTCTTGACATAATGGGTATAAATGGATTCCTTCTGTTTATTTATGTATTAGACTACCATCATGTTGTCCATCTGGATAGAAATCACAACCTTGAGAAAAGAGTCCTGGAAAGCCGCAAAGCTAGGAGGACTACTCTCATCTCCAACACATTGATGTGAAGACTGGCACCTGTAGTGGACCAAGTCTAAGACTTCTTTTCCCATGGAAATGCCCTCCACCCCAGAAGGGCTGCATCTGTCATCATAGTGGCCATCAGGGTTGGAAAGGAGAATGGTCAACCCAAGGAAGCCTAAGGGAATGAAACCAGGACTGACTATGACAACCGTTTACTTGTGTGAGGTGAATTAAAAATTATAGAGAATGATGCAACTTTGATCACCGAACTGCCAAGGTCCATTATAGAACTATCATATAATACCTTGATTGTGGGGCTATAATTATAAATGCAGACATTGATCCCAAAAATGAATAACAAGTCTTACTGGGGTTTAGTTTGATGCAAGAACCTATGAGGTTTGAGGACAAAGTGATAGTTAATCCAGGCTGGTGTGTGTATATATATATATATATATATATATATATATATATATATATATATATATATATATATATATATATATATATATATATATATATATATATATATATATATATATCTATATCTATATATATATATATATATATATATATATATATATATATATATAATGTTCCACTGTGATGTTCCACTCACCAGGCTAAACAAGGAGAAAGTCACTGTCAGCGGCCTGTCAGGTGCCAGGATCCGCCACATAACGCATGCACTCAGGTCACTCCATAGCAAGCACAAATATGACTCATTGTCCATGTTGGTGTGAATGACCTGAGACGTACCTCCCTGGACTACATGAAAAGAGACATGGAGGAGCTTTCTGATCTTGTAGCCCAGGCAGGTATGACCCTAGCCCTGAGTAGCATCCAGCCATCATCCAGAATGATACCACAGTACAAGGACAAAATGATTGACTTCAACAATTGGCTAAGCTTCTGGTGTCATTCTAAGGTGATCCAGTATCTGTCTGCCTGGGATGACATGATCGACAAACCACGATGCTTTGCCAGAGATGGCCTGCACCTGTCGCCCTTGGGATTCCAGATACTGGCTAAGGCTCTTGCCACCCCTATAATGCCATTTTTAGGCAAGATTCAAATGACAAATTCACCACCATAACAGGTACAAGCAAGCAAAATCTGAGGGTAATGCTATTCAATGCTAAGAAGTCTAAACTTCAAAATGCATTCACTTGAGTCACTCCTTAAAATGGAGAACATCGACATCTGTGCAGTGACAGAGACCTGGTTCAAGGCTCCGGAGAGCACCCCTGCTTACCAGGCTATAATTCATACCACACCTTTCAGCTACCTAACTTGGACCGAAGCACTAAAGGCAGAGGCGTGTCCATACTCATTAAAGATATCCACACCTCCAGGCTAATTGCTCAGCATAATGCATTTGAGATTATCCAAGTGCAACTAACTCTGGGCAAGACTGCAATGCAAATTGTAGCTTGCTACAGATCCCCCACCATGCCACAGGATTCCCACTCCTCATTTCTTGATACAATGGAAAATATTAGGGTACAACCTAATACACTAATAATGGGCAATTTCAACTACCCCACCATTAACTGGGAAAACTACTCATGTAACAACTCTTGTGCTCAACGTTTTCTGGAATTCATAAATTCCAATGCCTTGGATCAACTTATCCACACCCCCAACAGGGGCAGCAATATCCTAGACCTGGTCATTACCAACATGGGCAACCGGTGTTCCACACCAGAGGTCAATTCCTCGTTGGTCAGATCCGACCACAAGCAAATCACCCTAGACATCGACATCCCAGCCCCACCCCCCATTAGGGAAACCATCGTAACAAATTTCTCCAAAGCCAACTTCACGCTTCTTAAGACAGAAATGGCAAACTTCACGACACCCATGCTGACAGACAATAGAGATACGACTGCTGAATCCTATACAATTGCACTTTATAAGCACTTACATGAGTGCATGGATCGTGCAATCCCTAACAGAACCAATATGCTATCCTCCAAAAAAAGGAAGCCAATCTGGTGGTCAGCTGCTATAAACAAACTCTACAACAGAAGAAAGAAACTGCTGCAAAAAAGAGTAAAATCCCATGATTGGATGAACTCCATGGTCATCCTCAGTAAGAAGCTGAGATCCCTCATAAAATCCTTCAAAGCTAGTTACGAAAACAAAATCACCACTGATTCTAAAGACAACCACAAAGCATTCTATAGCTATGTCAAGAATCTCAATGGCAACACTCAGAACTGCTCTGAGTTACAGCACAATGGCACTAAATATACAGAACCAAATGATATTGCCAACATCCTGGCAGATATGTTCAGTGCTAACTTTACCCCTCTTGAATCCCCTAAAGGGCTCATCTTTATACCGGAAGAATGCAAAGTACCTGTAATCACGGCTGCACAGGTAAAAAACACACTCTTCAAAGCCAAGAACACAGCATCAATGGGACATGACAACATCCCAGGCTGCGTTCTACATGAACTACAGAATGAACTGGCACCCCACCTAAGTACCATGTTCAATCATAGCCTCACCTCAGGCTTTGTGCCCACTGAATGGCACACAGCAACGGGTATCCAACTCCACAAAGGGGGAGCCACCACGGACTGTGGGAACTACCGCCCCATTAGCCTGATGAGCCTGGTCTGCAAGGCTACAGAGCGTATCATCATGGAACTTGTTGGTAATCTCCAAACTCTGGACCCTACCCAGTCCTGGTTTGTAAAAGGCAGATCATGTTTCCTAAACCTGACAGACTTCTTTGAAGCGGTCACCAAAGCTGTAGATGAGGGTAATGTGGTACACACAGCCTATGTAGATCTCTCCAAGACTTTCAACACCATCCCCCACTCTGGAATTATAGACAAACTCACTAAACTAGGTATAAATCCCTATGTCACAAGATGGGTTGCCAACTGGCTCACTGACCGAACCCACACTGTGAAAGTAGCAGAGACTAAATCCAACTTCAAACCAGTGACAAGTGGAGTACCACAGGGTTCAGTCCTAGGTCCTCTCCTGTTTGGTATCTACTTCTCTGAAGTATAGGCTATCACAGAAGGTCTTTGGCTAACAAAGTTCACAGATGACTGCAAACTAGGAGCCATAATGAAATCTCCTAACGATGTGGACATCCTACAAAAGGATCTCACTGAGACAGATGCCTGGTGTCAAAGCCATGGCCTCAAGCTCACTGCCTAAAAGTGCATTGTCATCCCTTTTGGTAAAACTCTGTAGCCATGAACTACCACATAGGCGGTGGTCTACTTAACACTGAAAGTGTGATAAGAGACCTTGGGACACAGGTGGACAGTAGTCTCTCCTTTGATAATCACATCGCCACAGTAGTCAGGAAATCCTTCTACGTGGCACACCTCATCACAAAAGGTTTCTCATCCAAGAAAAAAGAGGTCATTGTTCCCCTCTACTCATCACTCATTAGACCCATTATAGAGGACAACGCTCCTTTTGGTATGTGTGTGTGTGTGTGTGTGTGTGTGTGTGTGTGTGTGTGTGTGTGTGTACACACACACACATATATATATATATATATATATATATATATTCACTTCAGAAGTTCGAAATACTGAAATCTCGAATTTTAGTATCTCAAGCCCAAGAAGCCGAATCCACATAATAGCGAAAGTTTAGAAGCGCGAAATTCAAAACCTTAAATACCGGAGGTTTTGAATTTTGCGCTTCTAAAGTTCTGCTATGGTCATGTATTCAGGTAAGTGTGTGTGTGTGTGTGTGTGTGTGTGTGTGTGTGTGTGTGTGTGTGTGTGTGTGTGTGTGTGTGTGTGTGTGTGTGTGTGTGTGTTAAGGGGTTTGAGTAGGGGCTGTGGTGTTTGTCAGTGTGTTTTGTTGCTGTGATGTGTGTGTGCGAAGAGCAAGTAGCTTGTGTGGTGATGTTTTGTGTGTGTTTGTATGTAGTGCAACCTTAGAGTGAGAATATTTAAGTAGGGGGGTGTGGGGAGCGCAGCCCCCCACATGGGGGCTGCAGGGTGGCTTGCCCCCCTACTTTCATGTAGTAGAGTGATTGTGTGTTTGTGTGGTGGATGGTGTGTGTGTATGTAGTAAAACCGTGAAATTCAAAATCTCCGGTATTCGAGATTTTGAATTTCACGGTTTTTAGTTTTCGTTGTTTTGTGGATTCAACTTCTTGGGCTCGAGATACTGAAATTCGGGATTTCAGTATTTCGAGCTTCTGAAGTAAATCCATATATATATATATATACACGTACATACACACACACACACACACACACACACACACACACACACACACACACACAACACACACAAAACCTGCTAAAAACATGGCCTAAAAATTGGGGGGTGAGGGAGGGCACTGCTACTGCTACTGCAACAGTGATCGATTATGTATATTCATCATTAGGTCATTGTTGCAATAGCCTAAACTGTATGGGTTGATTACTAGAGCTTGAAAGGCAGGGTGGAAGAAGACTGTGGATTCAGGAGCCCTTGGAGAATGGTCCTTGCAAAGCCTGCCCTAGGTCTGAAAAAGGACTCTAACTTATAATGTTTTTGGTGCAGCAAGGGTGGCACAGTGGTGTAGCAGATAGGATTGTTGCATCACAGAAAGAGGTTCCCCGATTTGATTCTTTGCTGTGGTGCCTTCTTTGCAGAGTCTGCATGTCCAGTATGTATTTGCTTGGTTTTCCTGTGGGTACTCCAGTTTCCTCCCACATTCCAAAGACATGCAGCAGGTGGATTGGACACTCTAAATTGGCTCTAGGTGTAAGTGTGTGGTATGAATAAACTACTGTGGCAGGATTAGCCACCTAGCAGTGTAAACCTTGTCTCTAGATGATTGTCACTGTTGAAGTGACACCCTGACCTCATGTGCAAAAGTGGGAAAAAGGGGTAATGGATGGATTGTAATGTTTTATGAAAGTAAGTACAGAGGATCAATTTACTCCTTTTATGATGCTTCTACTGTCCATCCCATTCCAGAAAGCCACTGAAGAAGCCAAGGCCCTAGTAGAATGTGCACTAACCCTGCCTGGAAATGACTTGTTATGATGGGTGTAATAAACTGAGATGCTGCCAGCCCAGCTAGCTGGAAGTTTGTAAATAATTATGTCACTTGAAAATATTATGATTTATATAGAAATGTGACACTGCCAGCCCAGCTAGATAGAATTTTGTAAATAATTCTATGTAATTTGTGAATAGTAATATAATTTGTATGCTTGCCTTAAAAATGTAATAAAACTATATGTTCTGTACTGAGCTTCAAGATTGTAACCACAGTCCACCCTGCTGGAAGAGAGCAGAAGTGTATATAAATTATATGCCAATGCAAATGTACGGTTTCATAGTAAAAGCTGGAATCTACAGAGTTAACTTGCAAACTCTCAGAAAATAAAGAATTTTACAAGTGTGTTTACTAGAACTAGAAGACAGAATATCTGCAGCTGGAAATTCTTTCTATTGTTTGAAACAGAGGTAATTACAGGTTTCCAAGGTAATTGTTTTATGACTTTCAGTTTCTGGCAAGCTTCTAAGAGAGAATTTTCGGCTTCTAAGAGATAAGTACATGTTAAATTCTGTTGGTATCTGTTTAGCCTGGGAACTAGACGCAAGTGTCAAATAGTGATGTCATCTAGCTAACCCAGCAGTAATGTGTATTACTAACTTAAGAACTATCTCAGAGAGAAAGAGTGCATTTTGTATCTTGTTCTGGACCTGTTAACAACTCACCAGTACTTTGCCTTGCTCTGTAAGTAAGTAAGTTATTTAGAACTTACTTTCTCTTAGAGATAGATAGGAATATAACAAGAGTAGTCTAGATATTTTCTGTATTTATGTAATACTGTCCTGCTATGTTATTTTAAAGTATTTCCTGAGACTGTGATCTCTATTGTCATTGTGCTGAGTTAAAGAGTATTGGCTTGTGCTTTTATTATTTATTATTAAATATATTTAAACCTATTAATGGTGGGCTCATTTTGTGTACAGATATTTAAGCTCTTAGAGTACTTGGATGTATTTGGCAATGCTGTATAGGCCACTCTAGAATAGCCTTAAAGTTTGGTCACACCTACCATTTGGATAATAGTAACATTGCACAGTGGAATTGGGCACCCTTTAGGAAAGGCCTTATAGTAGCTGATAGGTAGGGGATCTGGTGGCAGTGCTAACTACCTTATGGTCTGTGCAGAAGGGGACATAGCTAGTAAACCTGTGCCAGCCTTCCCCAGGTGTGTGTTCATGTATAAATCAAATCTCAAAGTGTGTGTGTGTGTGTGTGTGTGTGTGTGTGTGTGTGTGTGTGTGTGTGTGTGTGTGTGTGTGTGTGTGTGTGTGTGTGTGTGTCAGCTACTTGGGCACGGACACAAAGTACTGGTTGGACAGACAGAGTGCTGGGAGGACTTGGCTTGGAACCATGGCTAAGGACTCCGCACTATAGCTGTGCCAGTGGGGAGTCTTATTGGGGATATGGAGAGAGAGAGAAAAAACAGCCGCAGACTGACTGTGATCTCTGTGTGCTCTTAAGGGAAATTGTGCTTTATTGTGTGTGTACTTGTCATCCTCCCAATGTGCACATCCCTCACTGGTATTAGTAGTGAGGATTGCGGCTCCTTGATTACTGGGCTAGTGCACGGGCATCACAATGGGTATAACAGAAGGTAATATCATGAGATAACCACTTGAAAATTCTCTCTTTTGACACTGGATGCACCTATTTTACCCTTATAGGAAATGAAGTGCTGATGAGAATTCCTAAAGGTTTTCAATCTATCAAGATAATATCTTCTATCAAGATAATATCTGAGCTGTCTCTGAACATCCAGAGTATGCAAAATTCTTTGGCTCTTGTTTTTATGTTCTAGCAAGAAGAAAGAGGGAGGAATAGATTGAGTGACTCAATATAAACTCTGAAACCACTTTTGGCATAAATAAAAGATTTGTTTTCAGGGATACCATATTTGTATGAAAAATGATTTAGAGCTAACCAACCAAAATAGGTTGTAGCTCAGACAGTCTTTCTGCAGAGGTCAGAGCAATAATTAACACTTTTTTTCCAAGTTATGAACCTCAAATCAGCCTAATGTGTTGGTTGAAATAGAGAAAATGTTAATGATTCCAAGGAGGACCCAACTGGTTTCTAGGTAGACAGATATACAAAAAACACCCCCAAAAAAACAATGCCATATTAAATGCTGTTTTCAAACCATGAGTCCACCCCTGAAACACATGTAGGATTACCCATAAATGCATGTGTTCTTTTGAATTTTCCATTCTGATTGTTTTAAATAATATTTCTTGTTTAACACAGCAGCATTTGTTTGAGTATGTTTTAAATTTAAAGTTCTGAACATTTTTTAGGTAAGAAGTGAAACAAAATTTATTCGGTAACAATGACAAAAGTACCCATTTCAGAATATTTTAACCATAAAAGACCACTCAAACTGCTACCATTATAAATCACCGATATACATGCTTATCAATTACAACCACTTTATTGACTGTGTACATCCCATATCTGATTGTGATAAAATGGCCACAATAAGGTATTCCAATTTGCCCTACACAATTATGCACTAGTCCTGCAAAGACAGACCAGTGACTGTTTAATTTTGTCAACTCAGCAGGGTCAATCATTTTTATGTGCAGACATCCCCAAACACAGCTATTAAAGTTGCATTGCTGATTGCATCCTTCTCAGATGTCTGTGTCAAAAAAAAAATTAATAGCAATAATAATGAATAAAGTGACATATATTTCAAGTTTGTTTCACACAAGCACCCAGTAGCCGTATTAAGTATTCTAACTTAAATCTCACACACATGCCACTATCCTTCAGATTAATGTCTGTTTAAGAATTAATAGATAAGAGCATAAAATACTTTCATCCACAGACAGCCCCCACCAGCAGTTGTAACCACTTTGTTGACTATGAACATCCCTTATTGTTATGAAGAAATAAATTACATGTACTTTCTTGACAGCTTTGGGTGAACTACAAGAAATTATATAAAGATCACTAGCATCATATCATAAGACTCAGCCATGTGTAGCATAGTTTAACTCAGTTTAATGGGTTTAACAGTTTAATGGATCATCTACTCAAGGACTGTGAAGATCAACTGGCACCTGTCTTCACATCTTCAACACATCTCTCAGACAGGCTAGTGTGCCAAGATGCTTTAAGTTTGTCATCATCATTCCTCTGCCAAAGAAGTCATCCCCAGACACGTTAATTGACTAGTGACCTATCACACTCACACGGTGGTGATGAAATGCTTTGGAAGGATGGTCAAAGAGCATATATCATCTTGTCTGCCTGCATCTTTTGATCCTTTACAATTTGCTTACAGACCAAATCACTCCATGATGGAAGCTATATCCCTGGCACTACATCACACCTTGAACCATCTTGAAGACAAAGTGCTATGTACGTATGCTATTCATAGACTTCAGCTCACCCTTCAACACTGTAATACCACAGCAGCTGCTACCTAACTAAGTCAACTAGGCATAGAAAATACACTCTCAACTGGATCCTTGAATTTCTGACTGACAGGCCCCAAACTGTTCGAACTAGCAAGAATCACTCATGATACATCACCTTGAACGCAGGGATCCCACAAGGTTGTGCACTAAGTCCACTTCTCTTTGCAATACTGACCCATGACTGCTCTGCAAAACATCAGACAAATCACATCATCATGTCTGACAATGATACCAACATGATCGACCTCATCAGAAATGACGACAAGGGGGCATACAGAGAGGAAGTGAACCAACTCAACAAGTGGTGCACTGACAACAACCTAGTACTAAATGTTGACAAAACAAAAGAAATCACTGTTCACTTTAGGAGGAAGCAAGGGTCCCATGAACCCATCATCATCAGTGGTACAGCAGTAGAAAGGGTAGAAAGCACCAAATTCCTAGGGGTGGACATCTCAGATGACCTAAGCTGGTCAACAATCACCTCCAGTCTTGTAAACAGAGCGCAGCAACATCTCCACTTCCACCGGAGTCTACTTAGAGCAGACCTCCCCTACCACATCCTCATGAACTTCTACAGGGCCACGATCGAAAGCATACTGACTAACAACATCACAGTCTGGTATGGAAACTGCTCATACACAGATCGCAAGGCATTAGAGAAGGTTGTATAGCAGGCCAGGAAAATTGCAGGATCAAACTCCCAGTCCTTACAGGACCTTTACTCTTGCAGATGCTATGGCAGGGTTGTGAAACTGATAAGGGACAAGTATCATCCCACACATGGCCTGTTCAATCTCCTGCCTTCAGGGAAATGACATAGTAGCATCAAGTGTAGAACATCAAGATTCAGGAATAGTTTCTTTCCACAAGTGAACAGGCTGTTGAACAACTAACCTTAACAGTGTCAACACTCCTTCAGTTCATGAAAACATCATAAGTGCAATATGATTGTCTTTACTGTCATAGAATTAAATTATTCTGTTTATCGAAGTAACGCAATCTGAACTAAATTATTTCTTGCACAAGTACGGAAACTGTGAGTTATGCTATGCTCCTATCCTATCTTAAAGATGGTGGTGGGTAAATTATCTATGTGTATATTTATATATGTACTGTCTAAAATTTCTTCCATTATATGCTTCCTTCACCCTCTTGTGAAAACTGTTTTCAATGCACACGAGCCTGAAGCAATGAAATTTCATCCAGTGATACATTGCATTTGTTGATCTGAATGACAATAAAGTTTACTTTGACTTAACTAATTTCCTCCAGTACAGCTCTTTTGGGTGTGTCCCTTTAACTCCTGGTGGGTGTGGCTCGAGCCTTCAAAAAAATGAAGTTATCATCTTACATTTCTAACAAATACTCATTGACAGGGGACAAATACCAATAAAATGGTGTTTGCCATTATATATGTTTCAAGATAAAATATTTTGATACCTTGTATGTAGCATGGTTTTGGAATTATTAATGCAAATATGAACAAGCAATATCTGATGCTTAGCAGGACAGTAGAAGGTAACTGCAGAAATGCCTGGAGGTGCACTCGGCTGTAATGAGTAGAACAGTATTTATGATGAGAGAATAAAATATTAACTACCTGACAACATATACTAAGTCAATAAGCACAGTCTCTGCAAAATTAAGTCACTTGAATAATTCCACATTAAAGAGAACTATTACTAATGCAGATGTTGCTGTTGGCAAACAATTTTACATTTTAGTGCTTCATCTACAAATGCAGCTGCCCTCAAAGAACATATGGCCTATGTTGCATTAAAATATCAGAGTGTTGATGATATTGCACTAATATTTCCTGAAATACATCAGCTATGCAATAGGGAATGGCTGGCAAAAAATACACGTACATAGTTAAAAGGCATGCTGACCAGGAGGCCATAAAGGTGTCTAGCCCAAATTCCCAATTGCAAAGGTCACACAGTAAGCAAATGAATGTGAAGATATTCAAACCCTGCACCCTTGGCACAGAATGCGCTGCATTAACAAATTGAAGCTGTAGTCCTCTGTGCTTACTGCCAAACAGAGTAACAGTTTTTAGCTAAATGCAGAAATCCTTTACAGTGTGATCTTACAGAGAAGACTGAATCACAGTGATATGCAACAATGACTACATAATGGATTCTGAAGATCAGATGGCAACGATCATAACTCCAAATAATGCAGACTATACCGACCTGACAAATGTCAAACCTTTCACCATTGCTGGAGGCGGTAAAGAAAGTACTGCAAAAAGATATATTACCAAAATGCAACATGGTTAGACTATATTGCATAATCCAGGCCTGTTAATTTATCAATTCAGTCTTTAGTGCAATGAATAAAGCAAAAAAAAAAAAAAAAGAGACGATGTTTCAGCAGCTTTTCTTCAACAACCCGCAAATCATGCAAAAATCAAAAATATTACTGCATACGCCTTACTGGGTGGCTTTATTGCTTGCAGGACACCAACATCTCATTTTTGACCTGTCTATGTTTTTCCTGCTGTTAAGAATAGCTATCTCCACTGCCTTCACTCAGTATAGGTCAGTTATATTTGAATGGCTGATAATGTTGTATTGCTACAGCTTGCTTTGTGCAATATGCAATCTGGGAAGGAGGAATGCACACACACACACACACACACACACACACACACACACACACACACACACACACACACACACACACACACACACACACACATACACACACACAAATGTCAAACCTTTCACCATTGCTGGAGGCGGTAAAGAAAGTACTGCAAAAAGATATATTACCAAAATGCAACATGGTTAGACTATATTGCACAATCCAGGCCTGTTAATTTATCAATTCAGTCTTTAGTGCAATGAATAAAGCAAAAAAAAAAAAAAAAGAGACGATGTTTCAGCAGCTTTTCTTCAACAACCCGCAAATCATGCAAAAATCAAAAATATTACTGCATACGCCTTACTGCGTGGCTTTATTGCTTGCAGGACACCAACATCTCATTTTTGACCTGTCTATGTTTTTCCTGCTGTTAAGAATAGCTATCTCCACTGCCTTCACTCAGTATAGGTCAGTTATATTTGAATGGCTGATAATGTTGTATTGCTACAGCTAGCTTTGTGCAATATGCAATCTGGGAAGGAGGAATGCACACACACACACACACACACACACACACACACACACACACACACACACACGCACACACACACACACACACACACACACACACACACACACACACACACACACACACACACTCTGGCTTTGTGCAATCTGGGAAGAAGGAGGTCATTTTAAGGTCTGGCTTCAATGAGGACAGGCGCACACAAACTTCCTTCAGGCAGGTCCCATTTGCTATTCAAGTGCAAGGAGTAATACTAAGCAAAAACTAACTTAACTTGCAAGGAATAATACCGCAAATGCAAGGGATTTGCTTTACTTCAAGGAGACATAATAATAAGTTGAGTTCAAGCCCACCCATGTTCATGCAGTGTAAAGGGTCCATGGGCTAGCCCACCTACTCTTTAACTAAACTGTAAGATACAATAAAATACAACCTTGCCTTCCAGGGCTTCACTTGCATTATGCATCAGATTTAGGATTTAAAGAGTGGGAAAAAAAGAAGAAAAGCACTTGAAGAAAAAAAAAGAAAAGTGCAACAGGTTGAGGCAGTATGTAGACAGCCATTCTCCCCCTCCCACCAGGACCCGGAGTGGCCACCTAAATCACCCCTGTTATAATCCACCACTATGTAAAACCCCTTTCAGAAACTAAAGAAACTTAAACCAACTTGCAGCCAATAAAATAATGAATTGGTTATTTTAATAATGCTGTAATAAAACTTTGTTTTAACTGTTTATTATCTTGGTTTATTCAACAAGCTATAACAACATACTGTTATCTGTTCCTGAGCTTGGTGAATTCATTATCCCTTTCAGAAACTGCTTAACTTGCGACTGGTTAGAATGAGGTGGCTCTATGGCCAGACAAACAGTAGTGGTCAAAAGCAAAATCTTGTTAGGAAATTAAGAAAGGTCACAGGATAGTAATTCACATAAATATTGCAGAATCAGAGGCAAATGGACCTTAAAAAGGCCCTGGTTCTTATTATGGCACAAGTTAGAAAAATCGTTTCTACTTACCCATATAGGATTTTTAGTAGCAGGTATCTTTGCCTCCTTAAATACCTGCTGCATGCCCACAGAAAATAAGTGACTAAAAGGTATTAAAATTATCTTTCAGGCAGTCAACTGAAGAGAATTCACCTTGGGTGTATCAAGCAAAGTCAAAGAAGCTGAAATGTAAGGTGTACAAAATGGTGGTGTGACCAGTACTACTGCATGGTACAGATACCCTGGGCAGTGAAGAAAGAGCAGTTAAGGAAGCTAGAGGTGATAGAGATGAAGTACATGAGACAGGTGGTAGAATGTACATAGTGGGATGGATGAAAAAATGAGGATATCAGAGAAAAAGCCAATTGCAGAGAAAGTCAAAGAGAACAGATCACAATGCTTCTCTCATATGAGCAGGAAACCAGTAGATAATCAGGTGAAGAATATACAGGGCAGACATGAAGAGGGCAAGAGGAAATGAGGGCATCCAGCAAAAAAATATACAAATTGTATGAGGGAAGACCTGAGACAGTCAGGCATGACTGTTGAAGAAGGTAGGAGAGTGACACTGAATCAAGAAAGAGGGCAACAATTGATTTGACACCACAACCCATGTAGAAAATGAGGAAAAATAGTTGATGATAAGTAAATATTAAGCTATCTGCCCTCAAGAACCATTTTAAGTCTAGCCAACTTCCCTTTCATGAGAATCAAACCCTGTATTTTGGGTCAGTGAGGTAAACACTTTAACCATTATGCCATCCTCTCCTGATGTATCAAATACCTCCTGTCAAGTGAGAGTAAGTCCAATATGTGAGGAAACTTGTGGTAATTGCCCTTGGCCACTTTCAAAAGAACGGAGAACCACTGTTGCCTGGACCAAAAAGGGGGGACACCAAAATCATCTTTAGGGAGTGCTTTGCTTTTTTGGAATGACCCTGGACATTTGGTCCAAGGGAATGTAAGGCATCTGTCTTCCATGACTGATAGCAAAGAATCCTGGAGCAGAATCACTTTAGTTTTCAGTTGTGAATGGAGGTAAACAGATCTATTTGGGGAGTTTCCCACAGTTTGATTAATTCCTGGAGGACTCCCAGGTTAATTTTCTGTTCATGAGGGCATTTCCTTGTCCTGCTCAACTTGTGTTCAATTCTGAAAGAATGTGAGAAACCTGGAGTGTGAGACTGCACTGAGTTCTACATCCCAAGCTACCATGGCTAGTATACACAGAGAGTAAGATCTAGTACCCCCTTGTTTATGTATCACAGCACTGTTGTGTTATCTGTGATCACCTGTAGAGGTCATAGAGACCAAAGATGATTTAGAGACTTGAAACCAGTTTTACTGCCAGCATCTCTTTTACATTTTTGCATTTTGGGCTATCCTATTTGTCACACAGATCATGAACTTTAACCCCTGTGGATACAGCTTCCCAAGAAAAGTCAGAGCCATCTGCTGTTATAATCTGAGTAGGAGCTGGAAGGGAGAAGGACAGATGAGGGATAACAGATATCTGGTCCTGCCACCACTGTAACTCCCTTTTTACAAACCCTAGAACAGTAATCTAAAAAGCTAGAGGTGCTGATGCTGAGAACAGACTGATAGGAGGAACCACTGTATTTTCCTGATGTAAAGTCCAGGTAGTTGGCACAGAGGATTAAAGCTATGAGCTGTAGTTCCTATGGTACAATACAGTGTTTAATTCCCTACTGCTTCACGTGCCTACTGTGTGACCTTGAGGAAGTCACTTAACTATAAGTGCTTGTGATAACTGGGCATGTGGGTTGGGCTCCTTAATGGTTCCCTGGACTGCAAGCTTAGCCCCTACCTTTGAACCTATGATAATTACAGATGCCATGAAACATAGAATCCTGAGAGATTTCCTGGCTGACATCATGGACCAAGATAAAAATATCAGTTATTCTGCTAAGTAGATGTCTACTTTTTCCTGGGGCAGAAAAGTCTTCTTAAAAGATGTGTCCAAGAGACATCGCAGAAACACTATCCTGTGAGAGGGAATGAAAGAAAATTTCTGGATGTTCATCTGGAATCCTAGACTATGTAGGAGATCCCTTACCCAGGCAAAAGATTCCTAACATTTTGAAAAACATTGCAAATATAAGACAATCATCTAAATATGGAAGGATGTGTATTCCTTGCAACCTGCAAAAAGATATTACAGGTGACAGACACTTTGTAAACATACTTGCTGTTGTACATAAAACAAAGGGCAATTCAGAGAACTGAAACTGTAAGCCAGATAAGCAACATCTTTAAAAAGTCTGAAATCTTTGAGAATCGCTGTGTGATAATAAGCATATTTTGGATTTAATGTTACCAGAAAACAGAGAGGAGGTATGAAGGGTAATGGGGATTGAATGGACAGCATTTTGAACTTTAGGAATTTGATATGAAGGTTAAGAAAGGAAAGGTATAAGATAGGTCTCCAAGTTATTTCTATCCTTGCACAAGAAGAATTCTTAAATAAAGTCCTTTCCCAGTTTGATCTGAAGGCAATAAGGCAATGGTTTTATGATTCCAAGGATTGCATAAGCTGGGTGATTGGAGGAAATAGGGAAGTCTGGTTGCCTTGCTCGATGATTCTCAAGAACCCATTTGTCTGAGACTATCAAATATCACGAAGAAAATGCATAGCTAGACTTTGGGAAGGATTTAAATGATTGTCAAGGTAGGAAAGGGCATTTCTGGAAAGGGGTAGATAAGTAATCTGACTTTTTGGACTACCTTTGGTTTTGGGAGGCATCCTCATTCTTTTTAGAGCCTCCATACCATTACGTTTTGAGAGTCTGTTCAGCTGTAACTTGCTCAGACTGCTTGTTTTGTTTCATGTAAAAAGGCTCTGAGGTGGATGGAAAACTCCTAAACATCAAAAAGAAGGGATGAAAAAAATCTGTGCAGCCCCCTGAATTAATTTTCCTCCTCCACCTAATCTTTTCAGGAACTCAGCCAAATAATATTTCTTTGTCAAAGGGAGAATTTAGAATCTCAGCTTTGACATCTTTGGGTAGGTTTTGCAAAGGTAACCAAGGAAATCTTCTCATACCCGAACCAGTAGAAACATCATCATAGGTTCATAGGTTGGTACTAGGCTATCGGCCCTAGGGCTTATACAAGCCTAGCCATAACAATTCCCTGGATATTTCTTCCCACAATATTTACTTCCCTGGACCCCTGTCTAGCAGGGTGGCTGACATGATCCCCGGGGTGAGTTTTCTATCTCCCATCCAATTGTCAAGGTTCCTTTTGAAGAGGGCCAAGGAGGTGCTCTGCCTGACATGTATGGGCAGTCTATTCCAGAGTCTGGGGAGTCTCTGGGTCAGGAACCTATCCCTCCAGCATGTTTTGTTCATTGTGATGACAAGGTTTAGATCCCTGGAGCATGTGGCTCTGATGGATTGGGACTTCTTTAAGTGGAGCATGTCCAACAGCTCAGTGTTTGACATGGCCTTGTATGTTAAGCAGAAATTGCCTCTGAGTAGATGATATGCTACAGAGTATAGCTGGAGTTTTTTAGATTGTTGGCCTGTACTTCAGAGAAGTTAGGCCTGTGATTCTTTTAGTGAGGTATTTCTGTGGCCTTTCCAACTGTTGCAGGTGTGTTGTGAGGTACATACCAAATGGGGCATTGTACTCTATAATGGATCTAATGAGGGATGAGTACAGTGGGACAATGACCTCAATTTTTTCTGGATGAAAAGCCCTTAGTGATGAGGTGTGCCACTTAGAAGGATTTCCTGACGATTGTGGCGATGTGGTTATTGAAGGTGAGACCACTGTCCACTTGTGTCCCTAAGTCTCTCATCATACTTCCAGTGTTTAGTGTACTGCCACCTATGTGGTAATTCATGGGTACATGGTTTTTCCCAAAGGGGATAACTATACATTTCTTGGCATTAAGCTTGAGCCCATGGCTCTGGCACCAAGCATCTGTTTCTGTAAGGCCCTTTTGTAGAATATCCACATTATTTGGGGATTCAGTAATGGCTCCCAGTTTGCAGTCATCTGCAAACTTTGTTAGCCAGAGTCCCTTAGTGTTGGCCTGTACTTCAGAGAAGTAGATGCCAAAAAAGAACGGTCCCAGAACTGAACCCTGAGGTACTCCACTTGTCACTTATCTGGAGCTGGATTTGGAGTTGGCTACTTTTACAGTCTGGATTCTGTCAGTAAGCCAATTGGCAACCCATCAAGTGACATAGGGATTTATGCCCAGCTTAGTAATCTATGATTCCAGAGTGGGGGATGGTGTTGAAGGCCTTGTTGGGGTCCAGATAGGCTGCGTGGACCGCCTTACCCTTGTCCACAGCTCTAGAGACTGATTCAAAGAGGTCAGTCAGGTTCAGGAGACAAGATCGGCCCTTCATGAACCCAAACTGGGTGGGGTCCAGTGTCTGAAGGTTGCTAATATCTTTGTTTACAAGTTCCATGATAATGCGCTCCATGTAATTGCAGATCAGGCTCATCAGACTGACGGGACTGTAGTTCCCAGGATCCAAGGTGGATTCCCCCTTGTGGAGTGGGATAACTGTAGCTGTGCGCCACTCAGTGGGCATGAAGCCTGAGATGAAGCTATGATTAAACATGATACTTAAGTGAGGCACCAGTTCATTTTGTAGTTCATGTAGTACACAGCCCGGGATGTCATCTGGTCCCATGGATGCTGTATTCTTAGCTTTGGAGAGTGTGGTTTCAACCTGTGTGCCCGTGATTACTCTAATCTGGCAATCTTTTGGTATTGAGATGGGCCATTTAGGGGGTGAAAGGAGGGTGAAGTTGGCACTAAATCTATCTGCCAGGATATTGGCAATATCCTTGGGATCAGTATATTTAATGCCATTCTGTTGTAGCTCAGAGCAGATCTAAGCATTGCCATTTATATTCTTGACATAACTATAGAATGCCTTGTGGTTGTCTTTGGAATCTTTGGCAATTTTATTTTCGTAACTAGCTTTGGAGGATTTTATGAGGGATCTCAGCTTCTTATTGAGGCTGGTAAGGGAGGTTTTTGCATCCTGGGATTTTCCTCTTTTCTGCAGCAGTTTCTTCCTGTTGTTGTATAGTTTGTTTATGGCAGGGGACCACCAGATTGGCTTCCTTTTTTTGGAGGAGAGCATCTTGGTTCTATTTGGGATGACACGATTCATGCATGAGTGGATGTGCTCGTACAGTGCATTAGTGTAGGATTCAGCAGTCGAACTTTTAGATCCCGTCTGCATGGGTGTCATGAAGTTTGTCACTTCTGACTTGAGTAGCATGAAGTTGGCTTTGGAGCAGTTTTTTATGGAGGTTTCCTTACTAGGGGGTGGAGGTGGGATGTGGATGTCAAGGGTGATTTGCTTATGGTCAGACCTGACCAATAAGGGGGTGACCACTGGTGTGGAGCATCTATCTCCCATGTTGGTAATGACCAGGTCTAGGATATTGGAGCCCCTGGTGGGACAATGGATTAGTTGATCCAGGGCATTGGAATTTATGAATTCCAAGAACAGTTGGGAAAAGGTGTTGGTACCCGAGTAATTTTCCCAGTTAATGGCAGGGTAGTTGAAATCACCTAGTATTAGGGTGTTTGGTTGTATCTTAATATTTTCCAGTATATTTAGAAAGGTGTAGTGAGAATCTTGGGGCATGGTGGGGGATCTGTAGCAAGCTACAAATTGGATTGCAGTCTTACTTAGTGTTAGTTGCACCTGGAGAATTTCAGATGCATTGTGTTGGGCAACTAGCCTGGAGGTGTGAATATCCCTGGTGAATATGGACACTCATCCACCTTTAGTGTTTCAGTCTTGGTTTGGTGGCCAAAAAATGTGTTAAGAGTTGTAGCCTGGTATTGCAGGGGTACTTTCTGGAGCCTTGAACCAGGTCTCAGTTACTGCACAGATATCGATGCTCTCCATTTTTAGGAGTGCCTCGATAGAGTGCATTTTGAGGTTTAGACTTCTAGCATTGAGTATCATTACCTTCAGATTTTGCATGCTTGTATCTGTTACAGTGGTGGTTTTGTCCTTTGAACCTTGCCTAAAAAAGGCACTATAGGGGTGGCAAGAGCTTTAGCAAGTAACCTGAGTCCCAGGGGTGACAGGTGCAGACCATCTCTGGCAAAGCATCATGATTTATCGATCATGTCCTCCCAAGCAGACAGATACTGGATCCCCTTTGAATGACACCAGAAGCTTAGCCAATTGTTGAAGTCAATCATTTTGTCCTTAAACTGTGGTATCATTCTGGGCAAAGGCAGGATGCTACTCAGGACTAGGGTCATACCTGCCTGGGCCACATGATCTGAGAGCTCTTCCATGTAGTCCAGGGAGGTATGTATCAAGTCATTCACTCCAACATGGACAGCTACAGAGTCATATTTGTACTAGTTGTGGAGTGACGTGAGTGCATGCGTTATGTGGTGGATCCTTACACCCGACAGGCAGCTGACTGTAATTTTCTCCTTCCTCAGCCTGGTGAGTGGGACATCAGTGTGCCTGACTATAGAGTCACCTATGACTAAAGTGTTGGGTACATTGTCTTGCCTTAGGGGCTGTTGTTGGGTGGCACACTGGTGTTGTGAGCTATGTGTCACTTTGGTTGTGACTGGTGTTTGTTTGCGTTTCAGTTTCGGAGGTCCTTGTTGCTTGGGCAGGTTAATGTTAAGGGCCTCTGCATATGTGGGTTTATTGTTGTTATGTGTGGGTGTTGATGGTGTGGGTTTTGAAGGGCTATGTGTTGCTTGAGGTGTAGTTCAGGTGTTAACCTTCTCCTCTTGACTGTCTAGCACAATCTTGGCTGTAGAGAGCTTTGCTTCCAGTTTGGCTATGTAAGTGCATCTCTTGCAGGTTGTAGTGTTTAATGGTAGGAGGAGAGGGTTTCTGTTTACATGAGGCAGTTGCCCCCTGTATGCCCAGATTCACCAGGTGGACAGGAGAAATCACCAGAAGCTGACCCTTGGACATGCCTGTTTAGGTGCTTTTTTTGTAAAGTACAAGAGCTGTTTTTCCTTACCTTTGCAAGGTACTTTGCAATTATAGGCTGTTTAGTGCCTACAATTAATTTCTCCTTATTGACAAGGAGAGTTGAGTGCTTGTATCAGTTTCAGGCTTCCTGGTGCTTTCCAGCAGGTTCTAGAGCAAGTGCTAGTTATAGGGGTTCAGATTTTAGTGCTACCACTGATAAATCAACTAGTTCTAAGGGAAAATTTGAAGAGCAGACTTTCTGGCACCTGGAATAGATTAACCATAGCCCTGCGGTGCTGCACGATGTGAAAAATGTGCAAACACACGCGTTTTTAAGCCAGAAAGTTGAAAGGGATACAAATCAGCCCAAAAAGGCTAATAAAATTACAATTTCAGAGCTAGAAACCACTCCTCTAGTGTTTGATAGGCAGTACAATGCTCACCACTCCCACTGGCAAGCAGTAGAACTTCCCTCTACCACAGCAAGGTCTGGATAGCTTTGAACACAGAAAATAAAGTCCTGAGACAAGCAACACCTGGGATCTGGACTATACCAGCTAGGAAAGGCAGGAAACGAGCAAACAAGATAGTATTTTTTTGGGCTAAAACAGGCTAAACAATGCAATAATAGCAATAATACAGTAAATAAACACAGAAAAGGATAACACACTTGAGTGAGTAGCCCTAAACAGTAAATGCAATTAAACTCTACAAAATTAGCAATTTAAAACATTTTAAATGAATTAAGGCAAGTACACAACTGAAAAAACAATTTAAGAGGCAGTAATACAGTAGAATAAGTAGCTAGTCTACATATACAGAGAAGTCTATACATACAGAAAAGCAGCTAAAACACATAAACAATTCAGATGCAGTGCAACCTAGAGCACTTGAGTTGTAGCAGTATTAAGGCAAATACAATTTTAACAAATGCACTAAAATATACTCTATAGTTCCAAAATGTTTGAAATGCACAGTCAGAACACAAGGAGATTCAGGCAATTTTTTTTTTAAAGAAAGGGAGAAAGGAGGAACAGAAGGAAAGAAACTAAGTGGGTTGGCCTTCTCAGATGTTCTTTCTGTAGTAGGTAGAATGAGCTAATGACACTCGACTGGGAGGAGTGTCCCAGATCAAATTTACAGTAGGGGTGGGTAACTGCAAAGCCACCAAGTATAACAACAACACACCAACAGGGATGGAGGGTGGGCAGAAATACTAAAGCTAATAGCCTATCCTCTTTAAGACAGTAAACACTACAGAAATCTATCTCACAGCAGTGAGCCACAAAATGAAAAATTTTAAACAGATAAATGAGCAAGGAGACTCTACAGAATGCTTTTAACTGCAAACAAATCAGTTACCCATGCAGATTAGTTAATAGCAATAAAATACAGTAAAAAGTATGCAGCAGGCAATAAAAAGTGCTAACAATTAAAGTGATTTATCATTATTCCTTCGTGGTTGTTTTATTTTTGTAATGCTTCCTTCTTTGGTTCTGTCATAATTATTTCATAGTTTGATGTAATTTTCCTTTTTTATGCTATATTTAATTCTGCAATCCTCCACCTCCAAGTAATCCTCTGTTGAATGCCTTCTGACCTCTGATGTCATGTACGGGATATAACGCTGTGAGTTCAGTTCATGAAAGTGATTCTGAAGACTGGGGTGTCTTTAATACTCATAGCAATCATGTCTAAATTGTTGGTTTGACTCTAAATATTTGAGTTCTAAATCCTTTCAAGGAGGACCCTTACTTGAGTTTATTAGGAAGCTCAGATGACATATTTTTGATGGTGATGAGGCTGTGTGGCTTCCTGCATAACACAGTGAAAGGAAATTACAAATAGTATGGCTTATTCTAGTATATAATGAATTATCTTTGCTGTTGATTACTAAATCCTATACATTTAACTGATAAATGTATATATATTTAATTAATGAATACATTGCTCTCATTTTGTAATTACACTCTCTGCTATCACTATTGGTTCATCACTGCTGTTTGTGGTGGCAGTATGTGTATGGCTAAAGTTTTCATTTTGTAATCACGCTTACTGTTATCACTATCAGTTCATTCTGGTGCACTGCTGTTTGTGGTAGCCACATGTGTATGGCTAAAGTTTTAATTTTGTAATCACGCTTACTGTTATCACTGTCAGTTCATAGCAGTGCACTGTTGTTTGTGGTAGCAGTATGTGTATGGCTAAAGTGTTTTGTTTGGTATAGAGGGGAGGAAGTTAGTCAATCATATGGAACTAACTAAGAAAAGTCCCAAGAGAGTAAACGTTCTGCTGAATAAAAGTATTCCAACGTGAAATAAGACAAAATAGCAGCAAAACAATACAAGGCAACGCAGTACCATGTAAAAATGACCAGAGCATAAAATAAAGCTGTTTTATTGAAGCAAAAAACTTTCAGTACTTCAGAAACAGGTAAGCGCTTTCACCGTAGGGCTTTGTCAAACCATGAAAACACACAGGCTTCATCCACTTATAGAATTATACAAAGTCAATCACATAAAGAGATCAATTAAACAATAAAGTGAGTTCTTCCACTGGTTTTCATGGTTTGACAAAGCCCTATGGTGAAAGCGCTTACCTTTTTCTGAAGTACGGAAAGTTTTTTTTGCTCTGGTCGTTTTTACATGGTCCTGCATTGCCTTGAATTGTTCTGCTGCTATTTTGTCTCAATCGTATGAAACTTTTTGAAAATGAACTATGAATATGAAATTTGGAATGAGCACTGTAATGATCCCCACAGAAGCTGTGTCTCACACGTTGTTACTAACACACACACACACACACACACACACACACACACACACACACACACACACACACACACACACACACACACACACACACACTTGCATATGTGGTGCATTATAAATTTTTCACTGTGTAGTATGAATTGGTTTTCTTTCTTTTCTGAAGAAAATGTAGTTTGAAACTATAGGACAGGTATGTGATGCAGTTTATAAAGGAACAAAAGCTTGTTCCTGAAACTATTTATAGGGTGACAGAGAGAGAGGGAGTAGAATGAAGACAGTGCTGGGAGTAGTTCTTGGAGACAGTGTTATGTGCATGTGGGAATCATGTATGACATAAACAGCAGTACTGTGATAAAGTTCTGTGTGTGTGAAAACCCATTCAGTGACATTTTGCAATATTATAAACAGCTGAGAGGTGTGCACAGCACAACCAACATCATATCTTGGCTTAGACATTTGAAAACAATACACAAATGAGAAATTGTTTCAGCAGAAACAAAACACATAGTCCATGCCATTTTTAAAACCAGTACAACATGCAATTACAGCCTATTTCACCATTCCACAAACCTAACAGTAACTCTTTGAAAAGTAGTGTTGTGCAAAACAGTAAAACTCCCACTGCAATACTCATTAGATTGCAAAACTGAATGTGAATGCATTTACATTGTTTTATCGTATTGCAGATGAAGCCCAGGAAAAAATAAGAACAGGTCTGTGAAAAAAAGCCTGCTATGTTTCAATATTTCCAGCTCTATTGGCACTGTTTACCTAACATGCCATTATGACGGAGGGGGTGAAGTCTCACTGATAAATAAGTTTCAGATTTCCAACAGAATCTCTGTCCTAACAATTTCAGTTAGGAAATAAATAATTCCATCAAATAATATAGATATAACTGTTACCACCATGCCAAGCAATACTGCTACTGAAACGCATACAAAACAAAACCAGAACACTTAAAAAAAGAGAAACTAATTTAAAGAAGTTTTGGTTACCGGAGAAACAGAAGCAACTAAACCCTTGAGATACAATGGTGAAGTCTGCTTTGATGGATGAAAGTGCTAAACAACAGATATATTAAACCATTTTTCAACACACTGAGTGGCTTTATTCTCTGATTTTGAATCATGAGTACAGTGGCTGTCAATGGACTGTTTGTTTCAGTAGGGGATTTACTTGAGTAACTACAAATTCCACAACTGCATTATGTTCACCATTCCCACTGCTGCAGTAAACTTTAGGTTATATGGGTAAATTAACAAAGCCTATAAATCCTGGGAGGAGGAAAGATGTAGATTCAGAAGCCCCTGGAGAATGATCCTGGCAAAGTATGTCCAGAATCTAGGAAAGGAATCCAGTTTGCAATGCCTTGTAAATGTATGGATACAGGATTGTGTAGCTGGTTCTACAATACTTCTAAACTCCACTTTCCAATATGACATTGAAAAAAGCAAAGCTCTACCTGGCAGCTGCTGCAGAGGTTAAAGTTGTAAGAAGAGAGTTTCTTTGGTACAGGGTTTGATTCCCTCAGCCCTTATTTCCCTCCTGTGTGACCTTGAGCAAATCACTTAACCAAACAGTGATGTCAAGTCACCACTGAAAAAGGACTGTATGTCCAGTGGGCCCACCTGATTAACAAAGAGGTATTATTAGCAGAGTGAAGCTTCATACTTCCTGGAACTGGTTTACCATGGTGGAATTGACAAAAGGCAATTGGCAAAGACAACCATCTGGAAATAGCCTGTTTTGAGACTGGCTTTCCTTTTTTTTTGTCCCAACATAAAAAACAAATAGCTGATCAACTTCTCTAAAGGAATTAGTTCTGTCAGGTATGTAAAATCCTTTCTCTCTGGTTCTGAGGATCTATTTAGAACACTGGGAGACTGACAGCTTGTTTCAAAGAGAGCTCTGAAACAAACTTGGGCATGAATGAGGGGGTTTGCACTTGATGAGACCCTATCTCTATAGAAGACCAGATAGGGTTAACCCACCATGACAGCTTGAAACTCAGACCCTCTTATTGCAGATGTCACAGCAATGAGAAGAACAGTCTTCCATGTAACGAACCTTATGAATACTTGATTCTGCTTGATGAGCAGGTTGATATGGAAACATGGTTAACTTTTCTGGTGCAAAGTTAAGATCACAGGAAGGAGCAACCTTTTTTACGAGTAGGTCTCAGGTGTAAAACTCCCTTATGAAACTGTTTTAGTAAAAACACAGAAGAAAATGGGGGATCTATGGGCATACACGTTGAAATATCCTCAAGATGTATCTTGACAGAGGAGTAAGACAGACCAGAGGCTAATAATTTTTACAAATAATTGAATGCCAGTGATACATAATCCCTGATAAGGCCCTGGGTATGGACTAGGCACCAACTATAAAATCTTTTCCACTTAAAAATGTAAGATTTTCTAGTAGGAGATTTTCTTGCCTCCTTTAGTACCTGCTGCACATCCTCTAAAAAGGGGCGCCTAAAAGGGAATAGAATTGAATCGTCCAGACAAATTAGTTGAAAATGTTATAGACTGAGGTGTATCAAACTCCCCCCTTGTCTTGAGTGAGTAGGTCCAGTTTGTGAAGAATCTTGTAATTCCCATGGCCAGTTTCATAAAAAGCGAGTCCTTCTGAACCTTCAGAATTACCTTGGATATCAGAGGTAAGGGAGGCAATGCACAAAAGAACATTCCCATACACTGGAATGAAAGTGGATTTGTTTTCCAGGCTTGCTTGCATGAAGCCATGGAGCAGAATTTGTTCACTTTTTCTATTTTGAATGGTGGCAAACAGGTCTATATAAGGTGTTCCCCACAACTGGATCAATTAATTTGTGAGGGTCTGTCCTGGTCATGCTCAGCTTATATGCCTCTATGTTTAGCTCCGAAGGAATCTAAAATCCTTGGAGGTTTAAGGAGTGCTGAAGAACTATCTCCCAAGTCATCATAACCAGAGTGTAGAGAGGGTGCAACCTGGTGCTTCCTTGCTTGTTTAGGTACTCATCACTGTGGTGTTCTATATAATCAATTGAAGAGGTCCTGGGGACCATAGACGTTGAAGAGATGTTAAAGCATGGATCACAGCCAGTGTCTCTTTGACACTTATGTGCTTCCATTTGGCTGAGGAGTCATGCAGGCCCTGTACATTTACATAGAAACTGTCTCCAAGTAAATTTGAGGCATCTGTAGTTACAGGTTGGCTTTGAGGTAGTGGAGAATAGGGAAGACCTGGATTTGTTCATATCTGTAGCCCCTACGAGTGCAGTTCCTTTTTTTTTACAAAACCCAAGATGGGAATCTGAAATTCAGGAGGAGGATGCAAATGTTAGGGTGATTTTTTTTAGAAAGCACTGAAACTTTGTCACATACAATCTGGCCAGAGAAATCAAGAGAATCATAGATGGTATGAACCCCAGGATCTGAGATACTGTCTGGCTGAAGTCTGAGACTGATTTGAGAAGCTCAGGAAAGTGTCCAGATAAAAATCCAATTCTCTTGTATCAAAAACAAGCTTTTTGTAGCAAGGTGTCCAAGAGACATCTTAGAACGACAATCTTGTGTGACGGTGTCAATGAGGTTTCTGAACATTTATCTGGAGCCCCAGATTGGTCAGAAGAGGAGAAACGCATTGTAATGAGTCTTGACATCTGGAAAGACTCTACAAAGATGAGTAATAAAGGAAATGTGTGAATGCCATTCAGTATGCAATGAGCTCTGACTGCAAGCTAGATGCTTCGACAACAGCCTTGGGGATGTAGATTACCCAATGGGCAATGCAGAGAACTGATAATGTCACACAGATACAGAGAATCTGAAACTTTGTTGAAGCCTATGGCCATAGGGATGTGATGATAAGTATCCTTTAGGTCTAATGTTACCATGACTCTCAAAGAAGGGCTAGAGACCTAATAGAGTCTGAAGGATCAGTATTTTGGTGGTTTGACATACAGTTTGAAAAAGGAAAATTAAGAACTGGTTTCCAAGAAAGCTATTTTTTGGTTACTAGAACCATTCTGGCATAGAAGTCTTTGCTCCTTTGATATGCAGATACCAGTCTATGATAGGTCCTTAATGAAATGTCAGCAATCAAAATGCCAAGTACTGACAAGCTGAAAAACACAAGCACAGGAAAAGAGTGAATGTCAAAAATTGCTTTTTTCCTTTAAACTTCTTTTTTGTAGGGGGAAACCACCCTGCATGCTCTCCCAGTCCCCTCAAACTTATATATATATATATATATATATATATATATATCTATGGGTCTACCTCAACCCACCGAAATTACATTTCTCTGAAATGTAATTTTGTGACTCCATTTTTCCGAAAGTGCATTTATCTGGAAATGCACTTTTGCTAAAAAACTATTCAAAGAACAGCAGGCCAGGTTGTTGTTGTAGATCGCGTCACAGTGGGGATAAGGGAATATTCCCTTTTCTCCTGTACAGTGTGATCTCGGTGTTAGAATATATAGGTAGCAGGGGTGTGGGGGGTGCAGGGGGTTTTGCCCCACTGCATAAATGTGTTTAGTGTTGTTATGTTTGTTTGTTTTTTTTTTTGTTGTTTTTTTATTTATTTCCTGTTCGTTGAATTGGTTTTTCATGAAAGAGCATATTTGGATAAATGCAATTTCGGAGAAACGGAGTCACGAAATTTCATTTCGGAGAAATGTAATTTCGGTGGGTCAAGGTAGACCCATATATATATATATATATATATATATATATATATATATAGTTTACTACCAAAATCTTGAAATGCAGTTGATCGAGCGTCAGTTGAAGGAAAGTACAGTTTCAAAGATGCACAATGCTGAACTGGAATACTATCAATAATGAAAGTAAAGCGTGATTCATTATTATGGGTTTGGCATAGTGAATGGAGTTCACAGTACAGTGAAGATCAGGGAATTTACCCTTTACCTCACTGTAGTGCTATCTCACAGGCAGTATATATAATTTTACAGGGGGTATGGAGTGTAGGGGGGCTTGCCCCCTTGCAAAACAGTAAAAACATCCTGTAGTATTAAAATTCTCATGGTACTTTAAACTGAATAGCCTGCATGTCTGACCTCACCTTCTGCTATGTCAAATAACATCAGATGTGGATGTCACAGAAAGGAAATTCGACATGTAGATGTAAAAACATTTTTGCTTTTGATCAAAAATCACCTGGCTCCGTGGTAGGATGAAACTAAAGTCTTTATTAGTTATAAAAAAGTTTGCTCAAGGTAACCCAAAAGGTTTTACGTCACAGTAAGTCACCTTTAGAAACTTGGCACTTCCTTGTTGTACTGGTAATACAGGTGAACAAATACCAAACGTTTCAAGTGTGTCTTCAAAAAGCTTATATAAAACTAGCTGGTGTGTTTACACACTGTGTATAAATCCTTCAAGTCAAAGCACACTCGGCCACAAAAAACTTTTTCTTAAAAACACTGAGTGGCTATACACATATAAAAGCCAAACAATATAAAAAGCTGGTGTATTTAAATAGTGCAGTACCTTTTCCTTGAGTAATACCAAGTTGAAGCACAGTCTGCTTACACCAGAAGTGCACAGAACCACCAAAGAAAATTGTCAAGTGGTTCCCTTAAACAAATGTTTAAAAATGTCAAAGTCCAAACCCACACTTGAAGTTCTTCAAGCAAAATCGCTGGTAAAAAGAAAAGTCTATTTCTCACCCCAAGCGTAGACTGTCAGCACACTGCCATGAAAGTTCAAATGGAGTGACTGAAAAAATATCCACATTGAGTCAAACAGTCAAACCAGCCACATGGTAGCAAATTCAAAGAGGCAAGTTGCTTTTCAAAAGTTAGTCCAGCAATGGTGCTTCTTTAAATTGTAGAACTTCTTTCATGTTGCAGAAACCAACAGGTAGATGAAACCAAACAGAAGAAAGTACTTGTAAAGCGCTTTTCGTTCACTTCAGTAACTGAACTTCCTCAGACAAGTTTTTAATGATTTGTCACAGTTTTTTGTGGCCGAGTGTGCTTTGACTTGAAGGATTTATACACAGTGTGTAAACACACCAGCTAGTTTTATATAAGCTTTTTGAAGACACACTTGAAATGTTTGGTTTTGTTCACCTTTATTACCAGTACAGCAAGGAAGTGCCAAGTTTCTAAAGGTGACTTACTGTGACATAAAACCTTTTGGGTTACCTTGAGCAAACTTTTTTATAACTAATAAAGACTTTTGTTTCATCCTACCATGGAGCCAGGTGGTTTTTGTTCATTTTTGTTTTTGATGGGTTTTTTTTGTTGTATTAAACAAAGAAGTGTCATTCTTGGTTTTGATAGTAAACACACACAATATATATATATTTATACACCCCTGTTAAAATGCCAGGTTTTTGTGATATAAAAAAATGAAAGCATAATAAATAATTTCAAAGCCTTTCCCACCTTTAATGTGACCTGCTACAACCTGTACAATTCAATTGAAAAACAAACAAATCTGTTAGGGGAAAAATATAAAAAATAAAAAACATACAATACACTGGTTGCATAAGTGTGCACATCCTTAAACTAATACTTTGACCTGAATAACAGAAGGGTAAAATAAAATTTCCTTATGTAATGCAGAATTCTAAATTTCACAAACGTTTGGTTACGCACCCAAGCAAATTTCCTCAAAACTATAGCAGTAACAGTAGCCCTAGACACAATATCTGCACAGTCATAAGCATTTCCTTAAGCATGTTTAGATATTTAAGAATGATTAGAAATAACAGGATTCAGAAAGGAGATGTCCTCTGACAGAAGTGAGGAGGACTATTCCCTCAAATGGTCTGCACAAAACAGAATAAACTTCCACGTATGTGCCTGGTAGTTGAGAATTCTTTAAGTTGAAGAAGCAAGCATTCTGTTAACACACCTGTACAACACCTTGCCTTCTTTGTCCACTGGCGGTATATTGGTACTGACCAATATTCTGTTGCCAGCAGGTGAAGAGGTAGATACTGTAGCTGAATCTGATTTAAGAGAAGAAAATATAAATGTGTTAATTCAAAGCACTTTATACAGTTTATCTTTTTTGGGACTGAAGGTTGAGTCAGGCTTATTACAGACAGCATTAATCACATCCTCCAAGACTAGCAAAATGGGAGGAATGGGTGTAGAATGTGATATATCCTCTTCTAACATATGATATCTCCTCACCTCAGGGGTAACAGCTACCTGTTCCCATAAAAATACCTAATTTATCCAGAAAGTAGTCTGAGAAAAAGGAAATTCCTCCAAAGGAGGTGGAAAGGAGCACATTTCCTCTGAATCAGAGTTATGGCCTTGGGAGTCTACTGGTGAAAAAGCTCTGTCTCTATGTCAGAATTCAAAGGGTGAGAGTCCAGGGTGACTCTCTATCACTGCTGCTCTTTTGTCTTGCCCTTAACTCACTAAGCTGTCTACTTAACAGATTAGGTCATGGTTACAATTTGCTCCCAGGAAACAACAAAGTGTAAAGACTTCTCATCTTCTTTTTGCAGATGATTTAAAACTGTATATATAGTTTATCAGATGTGAAACTGAAAGCACAGCTGTAAGTGTTCAAAACTATTTTAGATGATATAAGAATGTCATTTGGTCTTGATAAATGTACAAAAGCAACCTTTAAAGAAGGAAAGCTGCAGTACCAAGAAAAAAATCAGTTTGGGACGAGAACGTGATATAAAAGAACTTGAGCAACAGGGAGTATATAAATATTTGGGAATTGATGAAGAATCAACAATAAATCATGAACAAATGTGAATAAACCTTAGGAATATTTTAGAAGACTAACATTAATACTGACAACAGCGTTGACATCAAGGAACAAAGTCCAAACTATAAACCAATTTGCTCTTCCTGTCCTAACTTACAGTTTTGGAGTGATTGAGTGGTCCCAAAAGATGTTGGTTAGGTTGTACAGGAAAAAAGAAGGATGCTTCATGTTTATCAAATGATTTATAAAAATCAGTGCATACCAAGATTATATATTCCCTGTTCTGAAGGAGGGATGGGCCTCCTTGAAACTGATTACATGTATAGATCTGCAATCGTGGGACTGCAGACATATCTGCTGAACTCACAAGACCCAAACTTAGTGAAAGTTTTGAAATATGAGGAGAGTAATTCTAAGATGACTTCCCTGCATAGTCTAGCAGAAGTATATCGGTGTCAAGCAGGAATGGAAATCAAACCAGAAGTGGATAAAAATCAGGCAGCAACTGAATGTGCCAAAAAAAAAAAAAAGAAAGAAAGATCAGATGAGAAGACATGAAATGTGGAAAATGCATAAATATTGTTGCAAGGGTAGAAAACTCTTGGAACATCCTCATGTTGATCAGGATCGAATGCAGGAATGGTTAAGGAAAGGAAAATTTAAACCAAAAGACGAAAGGTTAATATGATTTACCTTTGAAAGGTTGAAAATCAATCTACCAAACTGCCCTTTGTGCGAACCGGAATGACGAAAATCATCAGTCCGATCTGTACTGAAGTAGCAAATCGAAAATCAAATTCGCTGATTTTTGAACTTCAATTCGAAAGGCATAGCGTAATGCAGGGGGCAAGCCCCCCTGCACCCCACACCCCCCTACTTTATTATTCTAACTCCGAGGTCGCACTACAGTGGGGAAAGGGTCCACTTCCCGATCCCCACTATAGTGAACCTTACACCAAAAATGCCAAATCTGCAATGAGCGAATGTTACTGTGCATTTGCTCATTGCACGTTCGATGCATTTTGTTTTCGGCCTTCTAAAAACTTGAAAAAGTCCTTTCGGACTTTTGGATTTCACACATGTGCATTATGCACATGTAAAGGTAAACTGGTTAATACTGACGACCCAAGATAGTGGACTATATACATGCTGGATTGCAAAGTCCATCGAACATGTGAGAGAAAAATATGAATGTACATTTTATAAAACAGATTTAGAAACAGTCGCACATCTTGTTGCTGGTTGTGACATACTAATGACAGAAGGACTGTATACTGAGAGGCATAATAATGTGGCAAGACTGTTGCATTTGGGATTGTGTAAACATTAGAATATTGAAGTAGATGAAAAACACTGGAAATGTGAGCCACAAAGCATCATAGAAAATGATGGTTTATATCACATGGGATCATGTACTACTAACAGTTCAAAAAATAAATGTGAGAAAAACAGATATAGTAGTCCATGAAAAGAAGACATTGATCATTGAAACTGCTACACCCAGTGACTACAGTGTCTTACATACAGAGAGACACAAAGTCATGAAATACAAGGATTTGCAGGTAGAAATGAGGGCAATGTGGAAGAAGGATACCCAGACAGTTCCAGTAGTAATAGGAACAACGGGTTTTATAAAAAGAATTTACAGTTGTACTTAGATATGTTACCAATACATATAACTCCATATGAATTGCAGGAGTCATTGCTTGGCATTTTGCGGGTGCTGCGAAGAGCACTTCTGGGTAACATCAAAGATTGAAACAATACTAATTTTATGAACTTTAATCATACTTTGACTTAGGAATGGGGTCCATTCCCATCATGGTATTTGAAATCCAGAAGACTTGAGGAAATTAAAAAAGTTAGAATCCTCTGGCAGATTTTCTTCAGGAATTTCTTTAGTGATATTGCCCACAGGTAAGGATTTCTGAGGAATGGTAGTAACTGCCTATAATAATGGAACCATGGGGAACACCTGTTTTGATGATTAGGAAGGATGAGTAGGAGTTAATCCACTTAACAGATTAGAGTCGACTGGAAAGGTAGCCAGAGAACCAGATGGTGGAGGCGTTTGACAGACCAAGTGAAGAGACTTGTTTTAGAAGTTGGCTATGGGAAATGGTATTGAAGGCCTTGGACAGTTCCAGAAACACATCAGAAACCAGCTGGACTTTGTCTCTGGCTAGGTTAATAGTATTGGTGAAGTGTATGAGAGCTGTGGTAATGCTGTGCCCTAGTCTGAATCCATGTTGAGTGGGGGTAAGGAAATTGTTTTGTTTGTATATGTGCCATTAATTGATTATGAATACATTTTTCAAGGATTTTTGAAAGAGGGGAGAGAATTGCATTAGGTGTCTAAAGTTGGATGTATCATAGGAGTTACCTCCCTTGTGAAGTGGGATGTCAAATTTTTCCATACGGCTGGAAATAGATCTATTTATGAGAATGAATACTGGAAAGGAAACTGAGCTGACTGCTCTTTTTAGGAAATCATCAGGAATTTCATTTGCAGCTAGTGTACTTCATTTAATTTGTTTTGAAGTATTTCTTGATTGTTGTGGTAGATACTGGTAGAAAGGTGAATGAGTGAGAATTAATGGAACTGGTCAGTGAGACTGAATGGGATAGGATCAGATTATGAGAGGAACTTGATTTGTTTTTGAATTTGATTGTGAAGTAGTGTAGCAATGCTCGAGGTAAAATGATTATTGAAAGTGTTAGCTATTTCTTCTAGTAAGGAATGTGGGGTGTGGGATGTGGTTTGGTTGCCCATCTGAACCATGGTGTAATATATTACATATGTTGTCCCAGAATTCTTTAGAATGTTTTAGCATCTATTCTGCAAACTGAAGTAACAAATTTTCTTGTCACGTTTTATCTGGCATTTGTCTTATTGACTGAAGATCATTTTCTGTTTTATTATTGAGCCGTTCCTGCCAGGCTGTATCTCTATTTGTCATTAATAATTTCCTGGTAGTGGGATTAAGCCAAGGAGTAGGGTTGTTTTGCTCTCTTTTAAGCCTAAGGGGAGCCATGATATTTAAATTGTAGTGATGTGACTTTTTGTAATAGGTAAAGTAGTCAGTGAGTTATGTTTGGAAAGATATTGAATAGGTTAATAATATAAGTATGAGGGATGTTAGAGTGAGACACAGTGTCATAGATACATTTAAAAAGCATCTCTCTATATACAAACCTTCTAAGGCAACTGAACAAAACTACATTTCTTTTTTTTTCAATAATCATTTTTATTGTTTTTCAAAACCATAATACAATTCACACACTATTTACATTATGTACAATATTGCTTCCGATGTTTAGTTCCATTTCGAATTTCCACATTATACATTAAGAATAAATGTCGTATTCATCAAGTACAGGAAAATGTAAAAATAAACATAAAAACATCTACTATAGACAATTATAAACCAACTCAAGCCAACAATCTGTATTATTTCTACATCTTCTATCTAGTCTAAGAATGTGTTTTTCTACATCTTCTATCTAGTCTAAGAATGTCTTTTGCACACAGTGCAGACTAGATGGTGGCTTTGCAGTTGCCCGCCCCTACTGTGACACACCTCCCAGTCTAGTGTCATTAGGTCATTCTGCTTAATACAGAGAGAACATTTGATAAGGCCTTCTGTTCCTCCTTTTTCCCTTTCAAAAAGTAAAACAAAACTTTTTTTTTTTTTTCTTTCGCCTGAACCTTCTTGTGTTCTGACTGTCCTTCTCAAACATTTTGGAAATATACAGTATATTTCAGAGCATTTGTTATAACTATATTTGCTATAACTGATTTAAGTATTTTTTTCTGTTTTTTTGATTATTTACTGCTTAGCGACTGCATTTTAGCCTGTTTATACAGCTCTGCATTCTATTTAAACTGTTTTTGTGTTAATTAACTGTTTTGCACTTTTAAAAAGTTAGTTGTTGCTTAATTTTACCTGTAGGCTAACACACTCAAGTGCGCTAGCCGCTTAAAAGCATTTATAGCATTTACTGTCTGTTTTTCCTCTGTTTTCTGCAAAAAAGAAAGAAAAAAAAAATCTTGTTTTCCCGCCTTACTGAACTAGAATAGTCCAGTCTTCAGAGTTTGCTGATCTCTGGGCTTTGTCTTGGTTCCTGTGCTATTCCATATCCTTATTTGGATAAAAGGAAGCGTCTTTGTTCACCAGTGGGAGTGGGGAGCACTGAGCAGCCTATTTGTCCCTAGAGGAGTGGTTTCCAGCCAGAAACTTGTAGTCTATTGGCCATTTTGGGTCAATTCCTAGCTCTTTTCAGCCCCCTGTAATAAAGCCCGCTTTAGCGCGCTTTTTCGCTTGTATTCAACTCAGCACAGCTCCTCGTGGTGTACTGCAGAGTTCTACAAGCAGAGAGCAAAAAGTGACTTTTCCCGATTTAAGTATTTTTTCTGGCTTTTTGATTATTTACTGCTTAGCGACTGCTTTTTCGCCTGTTTATACAGCTCTGCATTCTATTTTAAACTGTTTTTTGTGTTGATTAACTGTTTTGCACATTTAAAAAGGTTATTTGTTGCTTAATTTTACTTGTAGGCTAACACACTCAAGTGCGCTAGCCGTTTAAAAGCATTTATAGCATTTACTGTCTGTTTTTCTTCTGTTTTCTGCAAAAAAGAAAAAAACAAAAAACAAAAAAAAAATCTTGTTTTCCCGCCTTACTGAACTAGAATAGTCCAGTCTTCAGAGTTTGCTGACCTCTGGGCTTTGTCTTGGTTCCTGTGCTATTCCATATCCTTATTTGGATAAAAGGAAGCGTCTTTGTTCACCAGTGGGAGTGGGGATCACTGAGCGGCCTGTTTGTCCCTAGAGGAGTGGTTCCAGCCAGAAACTTGTAGTCTATTGGCCATTTTGGGTCAATTCCTAGCTCTTTTCAGCCCCTGTAATAAAGCCCACTTTAGCTTTTTGCTTGTATTCAACTCAGCACAGCTCCTCGTGGTGTCCTGCAGAGTTCTACAAGCAGCAGAGAGCAAAAGAGTGACTTTTCCTGATTTAAGTATTTTTCTGGCTTTTGATTATTTACTGCTTAGCAACTGCATTTTCGCCTGTTTATACAGCTCTGCATTCTATTTAAACTGTTTTTGTGTTGATTAACTGTTTTGCACTTTTAAAAAGTTATTTGTTGCTTAATTTTACCTGTAGGCTAACACACTCAAGTCGCTTAGCCGTTTAAAAGCATTTATAGCATTTACTGTCTGTTTTTCCTCTGTTTTCTGAAAAAAAAAAAAAAAAAAAAAAATCTTGTTTTCCCACCTTACTGAACTAGAATAGTCCAGTCTTCAGAGTTTGATGATCTCTGGGCTTTGGCTTGGTTCCTGTGCTATTCCATATCCTTATTTGGATAAAGGCAAGCTTCTTTGTTCACCAGTGGGAGTGGGGAGCACTGAGCAGCCTATTTGTCCCTAGAGCAGTGGTTCCAGCTAGAAACTTGTAGTCTATTGGCCATTTTGGGTCAATTCCTAGGTCTTTTCAACCCCCTGCTATAAAGCCCGCTTTAGCGTGCTTTGGCGTGATTTAGCGCGGAGTTGCCCATAGAGCACCATCGGGCAGCGCCGGTTAAACAAGGTTAAACTATTTCTGGCTCCGTAAAGTCTGCTCTTCAATTTTTCCCTTAGAACTTCTCTACTTGCAATCTAAACAGTCTATTCTCTATCTCAATAGCTCAGCACTTGCTCCTAAAGCATTTTTATATAGGTAAAGTACTTGTATACTAAACAAAGTACTACATTAGCCTAGAATCCTTGAGTACCCATTTCCCTATAGGTCCCTTCTGACTCAGTTACACAGCAAACTTTTTCACTTTTTCTAGCATGTCAAGGGTCAGTTGCTAGCGTCCTCTCCTGTTCAGCTGGTGAATCTGGGCATCTTGAGGCAATGTTACAATTGCCTCATGTACACAGACAACCCACTCCTTCTCCCACAAAACACAAATACATGTGAGAGATGCAACTATATAGCCAAACTGGAGGCTGAGCTCTCTCAACTCAGGACTGGCAAGACCAGACAGGAGGAGAAGGAAACCACGCACACCACAAACCCAGTTTCACATAGAACTATCACAACTGCAAAACAAACACATAAACACACAAAGACATACTCAGAGGCACTGATCAAAATCTACCAAAACTACAGAGGCCTCCAAAGCAGACACCCAAGCAAATGCCACCTCAAGACATAAGACATGCAACACATAGTTCTCAAAGTCAGTGTGCTAAACAGTCACAGCCCTTAAGGCCAAACACAATGCCAGACACACTTGTTATAGGTGACTCCATAGTCAGACACACTGACGTCCCACTCACCAGACTGAACAAGGAAAAGATCACAGTTAGCTGCCTGTCAGGCGCTAGAATCCGCCACATAACACAAGCACTCAGGTCACTCCACAGCAAGTACAAGTATGACTCAGTCATTGTCCATGCCGGTGTGAACGACCTGAGACGTACCTCCCTGGACTACATGAAAAGAGACATAGAGGAGCTCTCAGAATATGTAGCCCAGGCCGGTATGACCCTGACCCTGAGCAGTATCCTACCCTCACCAAGAATGATGCCACAATACAGAGACAAAATGATCAGCTTTAATAATTGGCTTAATTACTGGTGTCATTCTAAGGGGATCCAATGTCTGTCTGCCTGGGATGACATGCTTGACAAGCCATGCTGCTTCGCAAGGGACGGCTTGCACCTGTCACCCTGGGCTTCCGGATATTGGCAAAGGCTCTTGCCACCCCATAGTGCCTTTTTAGGCAAGGCTCAAATGATAAACCTACCCCTAGAAAACAAAAATGGAGAAAAATAAGGGTAATACTGCTCAATGCCAGAAGTCTAAACCTCAAGATGCACGCCCTCGAAGCCCTCCTCAGTATGGAGAACATCGATGTTTGTGCTGTGACTGAAACCTGGTTCAAGGCTCCTGAGAGCACCCCAGCACTATCAGGTTATACCTCATATCATGCGTTCCGGCCCCAAAATCCGGACCGAACTACAAAAGGAGGGGAGTATCCATATTCATAAAGGATACCCACACCTCCAGGTTAGTGGCAACGCACAAAGCATCGGAGACCATCCAGGTGCAATTAACCATAGGTAAAACTGCCCTACAGTTTGTAACATGCTACAGACCACCTTCTCAAACTCAGGAAACCCACACAGCCTTCCTGAAGACACTGGAGAGTATAAATGTCTCTCCAAACACCATCATATTGGGTGACTTCAACTACCCAAACATAGACTGGGAACATTACTCATGCCCCAACACCCTAGCCAAAAGGTTCCTTGAGTTCATAAACTCAAATGCTATGGAACAACTAGTCACCATTCCCACAAGAGGAGAAAATATACTAGACCTGATCATCACAAACATGGGGACAAAATGCTCCACACCGGAAGTATATCCCTCATTGGTGAGATCAGACCATAAATTAATCTCACTGGAGATCCACATCCCGCCCCACCCCCAGCAAAAGACCACAGTGAAGAACTTCTCAAAAGCAAACTTCACACTTCTTAAGACTGGAGTGGTATCCTTCAAGGCCCCGAGCCAGTGGAAACCACAACCCACGCTGCTGAAACCCTTACAAATGCCTTCTCTGAGCACCTCCAGGAATGTATGGATCAAGCAATCCCTAATAAAATCAAGACCTTTTCCACCAAAGGCAGGCGCCCGGTCTGGTGGACTCCAGCCATAAACAAACTCTACAACAAGAGGAGAAAGCTACTACATGACAGAGCAAAATCCCTAAATGGGAAGGCATCTCTGATCAATACTAGCAAAAACTACGATCACTCATAAAATCATCCAAGGCCAACTTTGAGAGAAAAATCGCTAATGACACAAAAGACAATCATAAAGCCTTCTTTAGCTATGTTAGAAACCTGGGTGGAAACTCCCAGATATGCTCAGAATTAGTCCAAAATGATAAAAATCACTGAACCCACAGACATTGCCAACATACTGGCAGACAGGTTCAGTGCAAATTTCTCCCCCAAAAGGAGAAATATCTATCCCACCAGAGTCTAGCCTCCCAAACATCTCAGATGCCCAGGTGAGAGCTGCTCTCTAAAGCAAAAAACACAGCATCAATGGGACCGGACGGTGTCCCCGGCTGTGTGCTAAACGAACTCAATGAGGAACTAAACCCACACATAAGGATGCTGTTTAATCTTAGCCTTACTACAGGATACGTACCCAAAGAATGGCGTACGGCAACTGTGGTCCCACTCCACAAAGGCGGTGCTTCTACGGACCCTGGAAATTACCGCCTCATAAGCTTGACGAGCCTTGTCTGCAAAGCTATGGAGAGGATCATAATGGAACTCATAAATAAAGACATTGGGGACCTACAGACACTGGATCCTACCCAATTTGGCTTTGTCAAGGGCAGATCCTGCCTCTTGAACTTGGTCGACTTTTGCGAAACAGTCACTAAGGCCATTGATGAGGGTAAGGCAGTTCACACAGCCTACCTTGACCTAGCAAAAGCATTCGACACAATACCCCACTCGGGCATCATAGAAAAGCTCACCAGCTTAGATGTAAACCCATATGTCACAAGATGGATTGCAAACTGGCTCAAGGACAGAACACACTGGGTTAGAGTTGCTGGTGCCATGTCAGACTCTAAGCCGGTCACGAGCGGTGTCCCACAGGGCTCAGTCCTGGGCCCCCTCTTGTTCGGCATTTATTTTTCTGAAGTGCAGGCAAACATAGGGGGATTGTGGCTGACAAAATTTGCAGATGACTGCAAACTGGGCACCATAATTGACACTCCATCAGACACAGACATCCTCCAGAAAGGTCTCATAGAAATGGATAACTGGTGCCAGAGCCATGGCCTTAAGCTAAATGCCAAAAATGTATAGTCATACCCTTTGGGAAAAACAAGGTAACCCCTAATTACCACATAGGTGGTAATCCATTAAACACGGAAGAAGTTATCAGGGACCTGGGGACCCAAGTTGACAGTAACCTCTCTTTTGACACTCACATTGCCAAAGTGGTTAGGAAGACCTTCTACATTGCCCACCTGATCATGAAGGGATTCACATCCAGATCAGGAGAGGTCATTGTACCCCTGTACTCTTCACTTATCAGACCAATGATTGAGTACAATGCCCCATTCGAATGTACCTTACCCGACACCTGCAGCAGTTGGAAAGACCCCAAAAGTTCCTCACCAAAAGGATAAAGGGGCTCAAACATATGTCATCGATGCCCGACTGAAGAAACTCCAGCTCTATTCAGTCGCATACCGTCTGCTCAGAGGTGATCTGTGCCTGACATACAAGGCCATGTCCAACCCGAATTAATGGACATGCTCCACCTCAAAAAATCCAAATCCACCAGAGCCACGAGAGCAAGAGACTTAAACCTCAACACGGATATAAATAGGACATGCTGGAGGGACAGATTCATCACCCAGAGACTCCCTACACTATGGAACAGAATCCCAGTCCATGTGAGGCAGAGCCCCTCACTGACTCTGTTCAAGAGAAATCTTGACGAGTGGATGGGAGATCGTAGCTTTACCCCGGGAATCATCTCTGTATCACTGCTGGAAAGAGGCACAGCAAACTAATGGGTATAGTATTCTCATCCTAAGGGGTGGTGAAAGCCACACACACTCTGGCTAGGCTTATAAATGCCCTAGGGCAGATAGCCTAGTATGAACCTATGAACCTATGAACCTATGCAGAATGTCCTAAAAGAAAGTGGATAGGAACCTCTAAGCCAATATAATATTAAAGATTTGTTCCCAAATTTTTATACTATTTATACTTTTCTTGTTATTACTAATTAATAATTTGTGCGCTAAAATATGCTTGATCGCTAACAGCCTGAAATTTTGCCATGATGTCTGTGCTGGGTTCAACCAATTTATGGCTATATATAATTTCATTAGTAAACTGATATTCATAATTACAATCTTTTTGGATTTGTCCAAATTCTCCGGTGGAATATGTAGAATCAAAAATTCCCAGGTGAGTGTTGAGTTTTGGTAACCCATTTTTTGTAGCTGCAACTTTAATGAGTTCCACAATTTATAAATGCACTTGCAACTCCAGAACATGTGTAGCAGGTCTGCTGTCTGATCGAAACACAGTGGACATTTAGGTAAATTTTTTGAATCAAATTTATGAAGAGTGATATGGGTATAATACGCATTGTTAAATATCATCAGTTGAGTAAAGACCAGTTTTTGAAGTGATACGGATTTCAATGTTAAGTTAAACGCCTCTACTATCTTATTATCATCTAGGGATACCAATTTCTCTTTCCAGTATTTCGATAACAGAATATGATTATTATATTTTCTCTCTTTTACCATTTTATACGCTGAGGATATGTATTTTCTGTCTTGTTGCAATGCTTCCCACAGATGACGCAAAATAACTAGTTCCTCTTTTTTGATTTCAGAACTATTAAAATAATTTATGGCAAGATCTTTTATTTGCCTCATTATAATTAAATAAGAAATGGGAAGATTCATCTCTTTTAAGATATCCTGTACTGCTACTCCTAAGAAGGGGTATAAGTCACTTACAGTTAAATCCTTAATAAATGGAAATTTCTTTAAGTCTATCAGTTGATTACCAATAGTCATGTTAGGATTCCCATGAAACGGTTGAAAAACCATCATATAGTTTAATAGGTTCAAAGAGGCAAACAGAGTTTGAGTTGCCATTGCCCATATCTTGATGTGCTCCATTAAATCACATTTGCTCAATGTTCGTTTATTTAAAAATGGTACAGCTTTAACATTAATTCCCATTCCTTTTATATGTTTAGAATTTAGCAGCACCCATTTGGGTGTCCATTTTCTATTTTCACTGTCCAAGTAAGACACCCTTAAAATCCTATTGGCCTGAATCACTGTATAATACATCTCAAAATCCGGTAAATCCAACCCCTCCCCCCTAGTTTTAGGAGCCATCAGTTTCTCATAAGATATTCTCGTTTTTCTGGGTTCCCACAGAAATTTCCCCAATCCTATCTGAAACTGCTTAAAGAATGTTTTCGTGATTTTGAGTTGTGCTGCTCTAAAAATATAAAGCATTCTGGGGAGAACGTTCATTTTTATTATCGCTGCTCTTGCCATCATCGGTAGCTTCAACTTACTCCATCTTTTCAAATCCAATGTTATTCGGTCTCCAGTTGCCTTAATATTATTATTAAAGAATTCTCTATTTTCAGTTGAGAAATCAATCCCCAAATATTTTATTCTTTCTTCTGTCCTTACTTGTCCTATCAATGGTAGCATTGAAAAAGGTGTAGGTATCTTTAGAGGGAATATTTTGTTTTTTTTTTAAATTTAGTTTGTAATTAGAAATTCTTTCAAAGTTTTGTATTGCTGTTAGTATTTTTTCCGTATCCGACACCGGTGTGGTACTGTATATATTTAGATTGTCTGCAAAAGCGGCCATCCTAACCTTTATCCCAAGAAGTACAGGAAAGTTATAAAAAACATTTTGCTTCATATGAAGAAATAAAGGCTCCAAATACAGATTAAACAGTATGGGAGATAATGGGCATCCCTGTCGAGTTCCATTTTTAATTTGAATCCTTTTGGAGCATTCATGATTTATAGATAAACTAGTGTATGCATTATTATATAAGTTCCTTAACGTTGAAATAAAGACCTGAGGTATATTGAAATATGATAATATATCAAATAAATATGCCAAATTAACTCTATCGAATGCTTTTTGAGCATCAATTATTAAAGCATATATGTTCATATTTTTATACTTTGCATAAGATATTAATGTATGAAGAGTTAATGTATTGTCCGTAGTCTGTCTCCCATCTATAAACCCCGCCTGTTCCTCTGATATTAACAAATTCATTATTTTTTTTAATCTACTAGCTAGAATAGATGTCATGATTTTCATATCAATATTCAACAGTGATATAGGCCTGTAATTGTCTGGATTTTTGGGATCACTATTCTCTTTCAATATCCTTGAAGCATTAAAGTGAAGATCATTGCTGCCATTCAAAATGATATAATTAAAAGTCTGTGAAAGTACAGTGCTCAGAATCCCACTAAAAGATTTATAGAATTCGGAGGTCATACCATCTGGTCCTGGGGCTTTATGGGGCTTCAATTTCTTAATTGCCTCCAAAACTTCCTCGACTGTAATCAGTGCAGTTAATTCTCCATGAGAATCTTTGTCAATATTGGGAAAATTAATTTTCTGTAAGAACTCTTTTCTCTCTTTATCATGAATGTGTGTTTGTTGCTCACCATATATCTGATTAAAAATTGATTCAAAAATCTTCATGATATCTGACTTATCAGTATATAACATATTGTTATGATTTATTTCAGTAATTAATCGCGTCAATTTCGTCTGATTAATAATACGGGCTAATGCTTTCGAGGGAGTTTGAATGTGATTTGCATATTTAACTAAACTTCTTTGTTCATACAGTGTCAATTTTCTATTATGCATAAGAAACAGCTCTTTCTGACATTTTAATAACTCATTTTCTGTCTGTTCAGTGTAGTTCCTCATCAACTCCTGGTCCAATAATTGTATTTTGGTTTCCAAATCCAGTTGTTCTTTATTTTGCAGTTTTTTATAATATGTGGCTTTCTGAATAAATAATCCTCTTAACAAAGTTTTAGTTGTGGCCCATTCTATATCTAATGGATGTTCGTGACGGGGAATATTATGTAATAATTGTTTAAGTATCTCCTTAACTTCCTGTACTATATCTTCTTTGGTCAATAGGTATGGGTTTAAGGACCAATTATATCCACAGTGACTTTTAGTTTTCAAAATATCGGTATTTAAAGTTAAAGTTATCTTAGAATGGTCAGAGAGCTGTCTAGCTTGATTAGAAACCCTAGGGTCAAGTGAAATGAATACTTCTGGAATTAAAAAAAAATCAATTCTCGACCACATTTTATGGCAGCTAGAATAAAAAGTAAAGTTTTCTGCCTTTGCTTGTATGTGTGTTTGTTTAAAAGGGTCATACAGTTTGAAATCAGTTCTCAGTTCTTTCAACGCTACCATTGCCTGCTTATTAAAAGCTGTAGAAGCTCCCAACTTATCAAGTTTAGAATCTTGGTATGCGTTCCAATCCCCCCCATCACTATGTAACAGTTATTATATGACTGTAAAATGGAGTAAATTGAAGCTATAAAATAATGTTGGTTCACATTAGGGGCATATACACATATAAGTACTATCGGTTTATCAAGACTGTCAGATTTGAGAACCACCAAACACCATCTGCCTTCTTTGTCTATTTTGTCCTCCAAAATTTCTCCTTGAAAATGATTCTTGATTATAATTGCCACCCCAGCACTATTTGTAGTCCCTTCCGCCGTCACAATCTTCCTAATCCATTTCTTGTCCTTCATTGTTTCCCACTGGTCATTAGTCAAATGTGTTTCTTGTAATAGAATAAAACCTGCTATTGATTTAAAAAACAGATGCAGAAACAGCTTTCTTTTTTTCATGTTCTGGAGTCCTTTAACGTTCCAGGAATCTATTATCCACATTCCAAGCTATGCATTGATGAATAATGATATCTAGTTTTTGTTTTCCACCTTAAATTGACAAGTGTTGGCATTTCGTAAATTTTTTGGAAGCAAAACTGCCATCCCATCCCTACCCAGTGCCTATCCACTATTCCTCTGGACCAGGATGAACATAGGTTTTTCACATTGCTTAAAATTCCTCAAGTAGCTAATCTACTAATTCTATTAACTAACAATAAAATATCATGCAAAAAACCTACACCAACTATATCTACGTCTACAAAGCCTAACCGAGACATTCCCTACTAAACACCGCACTCAAATAACTACAGCTCTGTACATTTTCCCCAATATTCATATAAACTAATTGTACCTGACATGTCAAATAATTCACTTTTATCAAACTTTATATTCAGCAATAAATATTAGCATTGTAATTACTTGTTCTAAAACCTTTTAACTAACAGTTCACATAATAAGCACACAGTTGTTATACATTTTGTTTAAAACAATGCAATTATTTTGGTCAGCTATTTTTCTCCAAAACAATCCTACAACATTACATGTTAATTTTTATAGATCATTGCAGTTAAACATAACCTATAATGCAAATTTACTACTTCTGTTTACTGATTATGCTTTTTCTCTAAACTGATAAAATTTAAAAGATACTTATTTACAAGACAGAATACAGTAAAATAGAAGGCAAGCATGAAAAAGAAAAAAGAAATAAAAAACATAGACTGCATTACCTTGATTTACCACTAAGCCATAGGATCTTATACTGCAACAGCCAAACCATACATTTTAATCATTACCTGACACACTTGACCTCATTGATCATCTTACAGTCATTTTACCATCAAATAAGTCCAAAAAAGCTTCGTTTTCGATCCTCAGCAGCTCTTCTTTCTTCCCAGCAGTTGCAGCAGTCCAGGCAGTTCTTTTTTCAAATCTTCGCGCTCACGACGGGGGAACCAATTCGCGAACGGACCTCTCAGCTGCACCACGCTCAAAACGGTCCCCCTGCTTCCTTTACCTTGTTTCCTGTTGCCTCGTGGGTCAGAAGCGCTCGTTGGAGCCATAAAACATCATAGAATCTTCGTGTTTCAGCTAGGAAGACGAGATAAGAAGATAAAACGGAGAATTACCAGGCCTGCTGAACAAACAAGAACAGACAAAGGATTTTAAAGCCTCGGGTCCTCGTAAATGAAGTCTCCCATTCACTCTAATACTGGAAGAAGCCTAGATGGACTGTTCAGTTTTCAGACGGTGGCAAAGCCTTAAAAAGCTTCAAAAAGGTAGGTCTGGCTTCTTTTTTTGTATTTACAGTGTATTTAATGCCATCAAGAGTAAAAATTAAACTGTTAGGATATTTCATTTGAAATCTAATGTTTTTGTCAATTAGAAACTTACAGTATGGAGCCAGCATTTGTCTAGACTGCCTTATTTGTGTTGGTAAATCCTGTGTTATAGAAACTTTATAACTTTGCCACATTATAGATCCACCAGATTTTTTTATGTTTGAAGTATTTTATTCACATCCTGGAAGTTTAATATTTTGACATACACAGGTCTGGGTGTATTTGAAGCTCTATGCGCTCTTTCAATGACAATTTGCTGAACAGCCACAAAGTCCTTAAGTAGTGTTTCAAATATTTGTATAATGGAAGTGGTCAGATCATTATATTGGATTGATTCTGGGATCCCTCTGATGATTATGTTGTTACGTCTCGATCTTGCTTCCAAGTCCAGAATTTTGTTTTGCATCATTTGAATATCAGCCTCATGTGATTCAGTTCTTTTAGTGAGCAATGTTATATTGTCTTCATTTGCTGCAATTCTGGTTTCCGCTTTCTCCATTCTTGTTAGAATTGGATTACATGTATCACTAAATGTTTGTGTTTGGGATGTTAGGTCTTTTAAAGCATCCTGTATAGGCAATAATGCAGACTTAATTTCTTCCATTGTGACCTGTTGATCAGATTTCGTTGATGCCCCTGTTTTTGCAGTCTCTTGCTGTTTAACTGTTTTCTGTCTCTTAATTATAGATTCCTTCTCTGGAGACTGTAATGCTGACAGTTTAGTTTTAGTAGTTGTAGTATCCATATTTTTATCTTCTTTTGATATTTTGTAATGCTGCAGATAGAGATATTTGCCAAGGAAAAGTTTCAGTAGTGAGGTAGTTCAGTCTTTTGTTTGGTGCTCTGTTCAGAGTCAACCTAGCAATCAGTTCCAATCCTGTTGTCACCAAGTATTTTTTTCCAATTTTTTTCCCTCAATAAGATCGCTAACTTCTAGTAGTTTATTAATTGCTGCCAATTAGTTGATTAACTCCAAATGTACATCCACAGGGTTGATTTTTTTCTCTGGTCTTTGGAGAGCTTAAGTACTGCAGTGCTTATAGAATGGCGGCCATCTTTGAATCCACAAAAACTACATTTCTAAAGCATGGAACTCTCTTCCACTAACAGTGAGAACTATCACTAATCTACTTGCCTTTAAAACTATACTGAAACAACACATGCTCAACTCCTGGCTGTGCCCTTGCTCTGACCCAGGCTAATCTCTTATCCAGATCAGACCAAACTGTATCTCTCTTCCACTCTCTTGCAAGCTACACCCCTTTCACTCTGTATCTTTAACTTGCATATCTACTTCACTTACTCGAATGTTTACCATCTGCCTTATAACAATATAACTGCCTACTGTAATTCAGGAAGTTTACTGCTATCTATGTATAAAGTTCTTTTCCTCTAAGTTCTTGTCCTCTGTACAGTACGTGTAATACATGCAAAAAAATAATGTTTCCTGTATAAATATTACACATGTCTGTATGTAACTGGAGATTTTCTCCCCAGGGGTCAGATGAAAATGGGTTCTTTCTGATCCATTCGAACCTTCCCTGTAAACAAACATCAGATAAATAAATAAATTAATTAATAATCGATGGTAGTGGTAAATTTAGGGTATGGGGTAACTTATAGGATCTAGGGATAGAATTCTTTTGGTGTTAGAACTCATGGAGGTCATTCTTGATTCAAACTACATCCATTTTCAAAGAGAATACTACCAACAGACTAGCAGTATAGCTATGGGAGCAGCGTGTGCTCCAACATACGCTAATTTGGTACTACTTGAATGGGAAAATAAGTTTATTTTTCCCTCTGTTTTTTATAAACACATCAAGTTGTACTTGAGATTTTTGGATGATATTTTTGTGCTATGGAACGGGACCAAAGAAGAATTACACAAATTTATTGAATATTTGGATTCTTATACTCATTTTCTTTCCTTCACACATACATACAATGAACATTATATTAACTATTTGGATGTTATCATTTCCAAGACAATTAGTGGTTTTAAATCCAACATATATAGGAAGGACACTTGGTGCAATAGTTATTTGCACTTTAGTAGTCACCACCCGAGGGCACAAAAGAAAAGTTTAATTAAGGGTCAAGCAGTTAGGATAGCTAGGATGACCTCTGACTATCATGATTTACAAAAAGAAATGGCTTTTTTAGGCAAGTGTTTCAGTGAGAGAGAATACCCCATTGAAACGGCTACCGAAATTTTAAATGAGGTCACGAATGAATGGGGGGTTAAATATAAGGCTCTTTTAGGCCATCCCCTTCAGAATACCATTTTGGTTTCGGATGAAAAAAGAAACTACAACACAGCATGTATTATTCAATACAATATGTTTTCTGAGGCATTTTCACACATAATTAGAAACAATTGGAATTTAATGAAAATAAATAAGGAGGTATATCAACTAGTGGGCACACAACCCTTTTTTACATACAAAGTGGGTATGAATTTCAAGAGGACTTTTGAATATGGTAAAAAAGAACTTTTGCAATACAAGGCCACCACTCCTTGTGGAGCATGCAGTGTGTGTACGTACATATGGGGGGAGGCAACTGTGAAATTAAATAATGGTTTGAACAGTACAGTAAGATTTATTAAAGGGAATTGTAAGTCCAAAATGTTGGTTTACATGGCTATATGCACTGCATGTAACGCATACTATATAGGAAAAACTGAAAGGACATTTAAGGATCGCATTTATGAACATTTATACGACATTAGGACCCACAAGGAAACTAATGCTCTGTATAAGCACAGTTTACTTTGTTCCTCATTTGTAGGATTTAAATTTGGTATAATTGATTTAGTTAAAAAATAATTTTTGAGGGGAGGGGGGATAGAAAAAATGCTCTATTATATAGGGAACTGTTGTGGCAGCTTAGATTGAAATCCAACTCTCCACCAGGTCTTAATGACTATATTAGTGTAAGATCGGTATTACACAAAAAAGGTGAAAGTGTGTAAATAGGTTTACCACATTTCTTAAAAATGATCTTAAAAATTATTTTATAATTCACAGTAATGAACTAATGGATTCAAATTCATTCAAATTACAAAGATGTTTGTTAGTTTTTAGGAAAATTTTACAGTGAGGATGTGTATCACTTTAAATTTTAATTAAATGTACTTGTCAATTAAGATTTTATGTATAAAAGTGTTTCTGGTACCAGTGCTTTTATCTGATGAAGTCTAGTCATTAGACGAAAGCGCTCATCTGTTGTATTTTGAGAGAATATAAAGAGAAGAATTTGCATCTACGGTTGTGTCCTGGATTTGTCCTGGATTTTACTTCTTTATTCAGTTTATCTTATAGGACAGCATATTTAAGGGGGATTCAAAATGGCTGCCATCCTGTAAGCAGTGTTTTCACAGAGCTCTGCCACTCACCTACAATTCAACAGCTAATTTTAAAGACTGAAAGCCTTTTTAAGGTATAATAACACTACAGAATAAACAAGAATTCTTACCCACGACGTTTACCAACCTTGCTGAGGAAGAGAGAACCTCTAATGTGAAGGATTGTACCTGATTTGTCTGACTCTTCTGGGGCTGTTCCGGACTGCATGTGCTCTAGGCCTCGGAGGCCTACTACTCCTGTGAAGAAAGAGGGCATTGAATAGTATACATAATCATGTTGAAAGAACTAGACCACATGGAAACTCAAACCACTAAAGCAAAATTCTCAACTATAGCCTCCCCAGAAAAGGAGGTTACCACAAAGAGGGCCAGGATGACTAAACAACAAGAGGCATCTAAGGCACCACCAATAACATCAAAAGAGAAACCTGACTTAAACTACATGGAGGAACTAAAGACTGCCCTGTAACCCATTCAGTCAGCAATCCAAGACCTCTCACAACAACTTAAACTTTTAATGTCTCCATCGACAGAATATTGATTAGAATAGATAAAACTGAAGCAAAGGTTCTAGAAAATGAGATAAAAATTGATCAACTACAAAAGGAGCAAAGTAATAATGACACAAATATAAATAATATACAACAAAGGTTAACAGACCTCGAAGCCAGGTCCAGACGCAACAACCTCATCATTAGAGGCATCCCAGAACAGGTCACACAATTGGACTTACTGGAGAACATTTCTGAAATTTTCTCTGCATTTCTGGATAAAGAACCTCTTTCAGACAAATTAATCATAGAACGCGCACACAGAGCCTTAAGACCTGCATCTGACAAGCGTAATCCGAGACCAGTGTACGTTAAGCTCTTAAACTACCAACATGTTTACAAATTAATAAGTGCAGCAAAAAGGAAAAAATACATAGATTGGAAGAACAATAAAATATATCTATCTCCGGATCTACCAATTCCAATCAAACAGGAAAGACAAAAACTAGCCCCTTTCTGCGCCTATTTGATCAAAAAGCAGATAAGATTTCAAATGAGGTATCCCAATACCCTCATTTTCACCCACCAGGGAGTCCAGTTTTCAGCACAAAGTTATGTTGAAGCAGTTGCGGTCTTCAAAAAGACCTTTAATGAATGTCCGGACAAACCAGACCAAAAGGTTTAAATTTCCTCCTATAAACGCGAGCGACTGTGAGACAGTTCTAAACAACTGTAATATTCTGCGCTTAAAATCACAGACTTACCTTGCGATCTGATCTTCTTGGTCCCCTCATAACACTCAGCGTCAGTAGGATCCATTACCCTCGAGGCATCACTTCGACTGGCCCTACTCTGCAGTCACGTCGCCATATTCCATATTGCCATCTATGGATCTTTGACCCCAGGAGTTCCCTGCTTCCTAAGCGCCCTTAAAGGCATATAGCCTACTAATGCTGACATGGCTTACAGGTACTACAAGAAACAGGAGACGTCGGTTTCTGGAACATGCAAGCTGACATAACGTTCACTGGCGTTGGGAGCGTGGAAATAGCAGCGACGAAGTTTTCCGGCACTTTCCCCCTTCCAGTTGCTTTCTCAATTGTTCATAACACGCTGGAGAGTGCTGCACATCTTGAGACTACATAAACAAGCTGAATTAATTCTTTGTGACATGCTGTAACACTCATATGCAAGTATCGCCAGATGATATTGTATAACCACAGTTCTTGGCTACTGATGTAGGATCCACGTACTTAGTGCTCACAGTAAATGCTAACATATCCGATATAGCTCGGTTCTAACGAAACTTCACTAATTTGTGTCATTACTCCATTTAATGTTCAAATGAATGAGCCTATCTTGACCCATAGCATCTCTTCATGTACTGCTTGTATCGTACTTTAGAGGTCGCTGTTTCATTTGTTTTATCAACTTTTAGCATTACTGCTTTTACTGCTCAAGTGAATGAGCCTGTCTTGATTTATAATATTTCTTCATGTGCTGTTGTTATTAAACTTTTGAGGTTATTGTGTTATACCCACAACATTTATTATTTTATTAGAATTAACCTGCCTTCTGAGACTTTTTAACTTGCTCATTAGTTGATAACCTTTAACTAGTGTTTTGTTCATAAGTACAGGGGTTCCTGCACCATTTTCTCTTTGCGTTTTCATACCATCAGGGTCTCTAACTTGTGTATTGTCTTTCTCTACACTTTCCATACAGACAGATGTTGCAGTCATACTTTGGTAATCAGATTCCGCTATTCAATGTCATCAATAGTAACAATGGACTTTTTATACTGGTCTGAGCAGCTGTCATCAGTGTTATCTAACTATTTTTATTGTAAATCGAAGTTCCTGCTGTTTACAACAGCTCTCACAAATACTCTTCACATAGTTACTCTGTTTTATTAAGTAGTCTTTGTATCATATAATACAAATATCTAGATATTTTTGATCTATGTATTACAGTGCATATTTGTTATGTAAGTCCATTTTGTTATCTACCAGAACTACTACAACCTTCCTTATGGTGAGGTTGTGGAGGTTTTAGTACTTTACCTGGGTATGCCACTAATTCTAAAATAATATATATATATATTTTTTTTTCCACAGTTAAAACCAACAGCTTAATAACATTAACAAAATGCCATTATCAAGCCATTTCGGGGAAAATTATGCTTAATGAAGTTTTGCTAATTGAAATATTACTGTTTAAGCTTATCCCAGCATTAAGGTAGAATGTTAAACCTCACCAATGTATTTGCATAACTTTCAGATTGTTACACCTATAGTTAGTGTACCTTGATAGTCATTGCTACAGTAATACTCTGACAGATTCTAGGGTATATGTTGGATAATTCTGTCTTGGGGGAGGGGGGCTTAACTCCACACTCTCCTTCTGTAAATAAAAGGTAGTTACTGAGAATTTATGATGGCAATAGCCTCTCTTGTAACTGGATCTAATGACAGCAGTACAACATAGGAACTTGCAACTATGGAGAACGCTAGATTTTGTATCACAACATTAGTTGGTATTCTAGATCTGCAGTTATGCAAAGAACAATATTCCACCTAACTGTATTTAAACCATTCTGATGTATTGATCAATTTTAACTTTGATGTAACTCTGATGCTGTGATTGGATGCTTTTACTAGTGATCCACCAGTTTATAGTAACTAAAAGTTCTTCATTATTTGATTTAAATACTGCATTTATTAGGAAGTTATGACCATCTCAGTTTTTTATGAGTTCTTAAAACTTGAAAAGGAACCTGATGAGCTCAAACGCGTGTCATTTTTATTTGTTCATTATTAATATAGCATTATTTGGTGCTGCATTTTATACACTTTTGTATTATTTTGGTATGTTTAGCTGACTATTCTGTCAGCTTCTTCTTTTATACCATGTTTTTCTGTCTAAAAAATTATATTCCTCTCAGGTCCCATTCCTCTATTTATCTTTTCTCCTGTCTTTCACTTCAGTTGTAGTTCAGTAGATTGTCTTTCTTCTCTGTTTGTCACTCATTCTTAAAACTTCCCGTTGCAGTGCTCTGTAATTTTCACTACTACATAAGCATCTTCCCCCCTCCAGCATAGAACATTTAACCCATTAACACTATTTTTAACACTTTTGATTGCTTGTAACTATTTGCAATTGATGTATTTCATTGTGATGGTGAAAAATGGGAAAATCAGACTGAATTATTCCTTTCTTACATGCTGTAACCCTCACATGTGAATATAGTCAGATGTTAGAGTATACCCGCAGTTCTGGAGTAGTGATGTATAAACCACATGTTTAGTGGGCACAGTAAATGGTTACATGTATGCTATAGCCCGGTTGTGGCGAACCTACATTAATTTTGGGCATTACTGCATTTAATGTGCAAATGAATGAGCCTACCTTGATTCATAGCATTTCTTCATGTACTGCTTGTATTATACTTTAGAGGTTTTTGTTTCCTTTCTTACATTAACTTTTACCATTACTGCTTTTACTGTTCAAGTGAATGAGCCTAGTTTCATCCATAGCATTTCCTCATGTACTGCTTTTATTGTATTTTAGAGGTTTTTGTTTCATGCCATAGGGAATGGCCACTAGCACTGGCCAACCTATATTTCTGTTGAAATGCATAGAGAACTGCTAGATTAGTTTAAATACCATGCGTACACTGGCATCTGGGTCCATGCATTAGAAAGACCTTTTAAATGACTTAGAAGCCTAGTGCCAATGTGCCAAGAGCCAAGGAAGTGCCAAGGTGTTGGTCCTGATATGGCCTAGCTACACCCTGTGCTTCTGTGTTTTAACTCATTAGTCTTTTACCTCAGATAAAATGCAACCCTGATATCTGGTTGTACTTTAGATGGTCACTGATCAGTCTATGTGAAATCTTGTATGTGGCTCATTAAAGGGGGGAAATAGGTGAAAAGACAGGACTAAGCGAAGGCACTGAACGTGACCTTTGTCTCACACCATCGGCAGAATCTCCAGTGCGATAGAAACTGAGGAAACCAGCATGGGAGAATAAGGAGTTGGGATGGGTCGTCCTCCCATTATACACATATTATGCTCATGATTACAAAAGTTGATTTCATATGGGTATGGAGGATTCTGACAACAATACTCAAGAACGACTAAACACGTTAAAGACACCAACGCAACTTAATAAATCAATGATAGAGAATTCGAGTTGGGTAATAAGTTAATGCTCTGGCGGATGAGGAGGTGGGAAGCGTGGGGATAGATACAGGGGGGATTCTTTGTAAGCGTTTCTCTGGGATGTCCCTCTCCTCTGTTGGGATCTCTATTTCTGGCTTTTGAAAATACGATTGACCGCTTTGTTAACTTTGCTTACAACGCTTCATTAAGCATAAGAACATTGTATGTGATTACTGATGATTAACAACACCTTATTGGTAATTAGTATAATTCAAACAAATTCCTTTCATTCACGTTTAATATAGATGAAAGCTCTAGCTTTTCTATAAGGCTAAGTATCCTAAGTGTTATTATGTAAATAATAGTATGTTTGCTGTTCATCTCTGCATGTTTTTACCTTTTTTCTTGGCGGAGATTTGAATATGATTTTGCACTGCATGGGTTAGTTATGCATTTTGGTTCATGCTGTGTTAGGTGGTACTTTCTGGGAACAAGGTCCTGCACCTATCGGGTGATCTCAAGCTCATCCTATTTTATTTTCCCAGACCCTTCCGGGCTTAGGGGGAGGTGGGTAGGCACCGGGATTAAGCGGGAAGGATGTCTTCTACTTGCCCCTGGTTTACAATACAGTCTCACGTCACTATACAATGTTGTCCATACTCCCCATTACATTCCTGATTTCTTAAATGTACTCAGCTTAATTAGAAAATGTGGAACTTAGAATCTTGGAACATTAAGGGGTTACAAACACCTAAAAAAAAAAAAATTACTTATGCACCTAATATTGAAATCTTCTGCTAATATTACTTTCCTTCAGGAAACGCATTTGCTTAATCATCAATGGGAGCAAGAAAAATTGAGACCCTGGATCAAAAAGATCATAGCCTCAGCAGGCACTACGAATAGAGCTGGGGTGGCCATTATCATTAAAAATAGCTTTGGGCCAGATATTGGAAAGGCGGGGTCAGATGATGAGGGTAGATGGTGTTATTTTACTGCAATTCACCCCTTATTAGATAAACCTACTCTCTTTCTGAACATATATGCCCCTTGTACCTCTCAACAGAGCTTCTTTACGAAGTTATATAACCTCCTCACTTTATTTCCTAACCACTATTATATTGTGGGAGGAGACTGGAATGCAGTGCAGGATCCCAAAACAGATAGGTCGAATCACAGGGCTCGACCTAACCTCCCAATACATAAAGACATAACCGAACTGAAAGAAGAGTTCAATTTATTTGACCCAAACATTTTTCTAGATCCGGCTCAGAAAAAACGCAACTACACCTTTTTTTCTACTTGTGCCAAAAGTTGGTCCAGAATAGACTTTTTTCTTATTTCCAAGGTTTTTTACACTATGAATATCTCCTTTAAACAATCTCCTAGATCTATCTCTGACCATTCCAAGATCTCTATGGGTATACACCGACAAAATAGGGGCTCAACAGATAGAATAGACATCTGTTGGCGGCTGAACCCCAACCTCCTGGGGAGAGAGGAGATTACCTCTCAAATTGATGAATACCTGGATTACTTTCTTGAATCCAGGAAATCCTTTCAATCCCCTTTAGATTGCGAATGGGCCGCGATTAAATCAATGATCAGGGGCTTCTTGTTAAATAAAGCCGCACACTATAAGAAACTCCATAACAAAAAAGAACGGGATCTTACCTCTCTGCTTCATAAAGTAGGAATGGAATCTCAGGTCAAACACACCCCCCTGTTGGAGGAACGTATGATGCAGCTACAAAAAGATTTAATATCTCTACACGCAGAGAACCTGAGTTTCCATGAGATTAAATCACTGGCCTTATACGCAGACGTAATACACTCTCCCTCCAGATTTTTGGCCAGGGCGATCAATCTCAGTAAATCCTCCACATTTATACCTGAAATACATTACCAAGGGAAGGATTTCCAGCAACCTAACGGGATTATTGAAATTTTTGAGACCATCTTCAGGCAAACATAGAAATACAATCTTTTCTCAGTAATCTTACCTTTCCCAAACTAACAGAGGATCAGAATAAGCTCTTAGAAAGGGAGATAAAGACACAAGAAATTATCTCCGCTATTAACAAGCTTAAGCCTAATAAATCCCCTGGCCCAGATGGATTTACGGCTGAATTTTATAAAGCATTTAGTACGAAAATCTCCAAAGTATTGAGCCTATTATTTAACTATATTACCTCCAATGGTTTTAAAGATATACATTTAAATGCCTCCAGAACGATTTTCATTCTTAAACATAATACAGACCCTAAAATCCCCGGGAATTATAGACCCATATCTTTAATTAATTTGGACATGAAAATTCTGGCCATGGTCCTAGCTAACAGGCTGAAAGCTGTTATTTCTCACATCATCTCTCCTGAGCAATCTGGCTTTATCCCGGGAAGACAAACTAACGACCAGACTTTACTACTGGAAGCCATGATCCACCATTCTAATTTAGCCAAACACCCCATGTACGCCTTAGCGGTAGATGCATCCAAGGCATTTGACCGCTTGAGCACGAATTTCTTATTTGCCGCTCTACCCTTCTTTAACATTCCAATCTCATTTATAGACAAAATAAAAACACTTTACTCCATAGCGTACACCACTATGCATATCAATAAACACTCATCTAACAGAATTAACATGGTAAATGGAGTCAGACAGGGTTGCCCCCTTTCCCCTCTTCTTTTTAACTTATATATGGAACCTTTATTCATGCTTCTCAAACAAGCCACTTTCCTCCACCCACCTAGTATTTATAACTTAATGATTCCCCTTTCGGCATATGCAGATGACCTTAATATATATTTCACTCTTCCTGACTCTGACCCAATTAAAATACTATCTGCAATTAATACATTTTCCAACTTAGCGAATTACAAACTTAATAGGGAAAAATCATTAATTTTCCCCCTAAACATACACTCTAGATTGCCTAATATAACTTTAGAATCAGGAATCAAATCGAAAGAACAGCTTCATTATTTAGGTATACAATTCTCCCTAAATAACCATAACTACTTTCAGGATAATGTGGGCAGGTATTGGTCAAATATTCAAAACGATATCAATAGATGGTCTAGGCTTAAGCTTCCTTTCTTGGCCAGAACCACAGTAATTAAGATGAACATTCTTCCTAGACTGTTATATCTGTTTCATTCAACCACCAGTATTTTACATAACAATTTCTTTAAAAAAGTTATATCTTCTATCTCTAGATTCGTATAGGCCCCTAAATCGGTCAGGATCAGTTACTCTAAACTTATTTATCCTAAAGAGCAGAGGGGTCTGGGCTTACCTGATTTTAAAACTTACTATGAAATAATCAATGCTAGTAGGGTATTAAAGATTACGTCCTATCATAAAGACAAGTATAGGTGGGCCCCGCCTTGGGTCATCCTGGGTAACAATTACATTAAATCATTAAAATTTAGCCCTGCGGCACTTCCATTTCTAGATGAAGCAAACATAGGCATATTGAAATGTACAAAAGGTCTATTATATAGCATAAAATCCCTTCAGGCTCTGTTCAAATCCTTGAATCTTTCCCATTCCTACATGACATTACAACCAATTCATCTTAACCCCAACCTTAAATTGAATGGGCACATGTTAAACTTGGTGCAATACCCCCTCCTTTTGAATACCTCTATCTCGGATCTCTTCCGCTTCAGACATCAGACAATTTCTAACCTAAGAATCAGTTTGAATTTGCCCAAGAAATACCTGACCACGCTATGACAGGTTAGAGAGTTGACAGGAAAGTACCTAGACCACCCCCTGGTCTCGGATGAAGATATTTCAGCCTGTAGAACATTAAAGAAACTTTTGCTCAGTGAGAAAAAGATGACCTCAAATGTATACAAGGTTATTATGTCACTCAGATATCAGAATGAGTTCATTATCTCAAAATTCTGGTTAAAAAGTAACCCTACCATAAACCAAAGCTCAATATCACAGGCTATAAAACAAAGCTCTAAAACCATTCCCTTCAATAAGTTGAAATATACTCAGCTGATGATTCTGAACAATGCGTATTTTACTCCTGAAGCATTAAGTAAGATCTACCCTAATCAATCCCCTAAATGCTGCTACCAAACTGATGATATCCTTCATCTGTTTTGGAGTTGCAAATGTTCCGATAAGCTTTGGTGTGCCTTGAGAGTGATACTGGAGAAAATCGGTTATGAAAAATCTACCCTCTCATGGGAATTTACCATTCTGCACATTCCACCTCCGGGTGTATCTGAAAGGAAATGTAAAGTTCTGATTCCCATCTTCATGTTAATTAAATATTACATTTCTCTTAACTGGAAAAATACACTCCCTCTCTTGGGAGGGTTTTAAACACATAGCTATTAAACACCTCAAGGCCCACAAATACTTGTTTCACAATATCAAGCACAAGCCAATTATTAAGGAATTTTGGGGCATTCTATCTGATCATATACTTAAATGAGTTTTTCCTTTTCTTTTCTTTTTGCTCCTTTGTGTATGGACAGCATCTTTTTATACCATACTGTGAACAACTTATATAACATGTTCCTGGGCAATGTAGAACTTGTATATAGTTTTTTTTTTTATGTAGTTGGTATGTATGATATTTTGCTGTATGGTTTTGTAATTTGTCTTGCTTTATGTATTTTCTTTGGTGTTCATTGATGTAACTGTTTTTCTGAAAATTGCAATAAAGAGAATTACATAAAAAAAAATAGGACAGCATATTTAAATGGTGAATAGTAGAGTACTGGTATTGTCAGTTATAGTAACAAGGAGATGTAAAAGGTTGCTTTTGGTTGGTTAGGTTTTGGTAGAAAGAAGTTCTTGAGGAATGTTAATATTACTTTGTGGGTGGGAGGAAGTATTTGTCAGTTCTAGTAATTTGATCATGTAAGAGATTGTTATTGGTTAGGTTTTGTCAGGAGGAAGATGTTAAGGATTGGTACTATTATTGTGTGAGTGAAGCTAAGGTTCATAGGTAAGAATAACTGTAGGGGAGGTGGATAAGAATAGGGATGGGTTAAGGAATGGAGCAGGTTGCACCAGACAGTATTGTAGTTAGGCCAAAATACAATCTGTGAAGGTATCCTGACAACAGGCAAGTGTTTAGCTAATACTTGTACGGTAGAAATAATTTTTTTTCAATTTAAAATTTGCTCATAAAAAATGTGTCTTGCTACTACAGTGTGCAGTGCACGATGTGTTGAACAGCATTTTCGCTTCCTCAGTGAACATTTTCAGCTGCTCCTTTTTTGATAACTATTTTAGAAAAATAATGCTTTCCCCAGAATTAAAGAAACACCAAACTTAACTATTGTCAGTAATGTTACAAAAACTGTTAGCATGTGGACACATCCTTGACTTATGATGACAGGTATCATATCCAAACAGCTTAGACCCATCCAGCAGAAAAGAATTTGCGAAATTATGGAGTAACACACAAGATGACACAGGAGACATAATTAGATATGAGACCATGACTGTGGTGTTGTCTGTAACCACAAAAGAGCTGTTAGTACATAATGTTTATCTTGATTTGTTAAAGCTTTTAACATTATTCCACATAATAGAATACTTGACAAACTAAAGGCAATAAATATGAATCCATATATAATTCAGTGTTTAAAATGCTGATTAAGCAATGAGAAGCAACAGTTCAAGATGAGGAATTGTCAGTCTAACCTAAAAGGATTAAGAGTGGTTTCCTACAGTGCTCTGTATTGGGCCCACTTCCATTTTGCACTGGTGTTCTCAGATACAAGTATGGTAAGTGAGCAATGGGTAACACAATATGTTATGGATTGTAACCTGGGTAACACTTAACTTCAGTAAAATATGTAGAAATTCTAAAAGATGGCCTACAAAAACACACATGGTATAACAATAGTAAAATCATCTTTAATGTTAATAAATGTAGCATCATGAGACTAGTCAAAGTTTACATAAATTAAGATTATAAAATAAATTGTTGAACCATAAAAACACCCTCATTAAAAATCTAGCATCAACAGTAGATACTAGATTAAACTTAGATAAAAAAGTACAGTTCCACAAGTTCCACTTAATTGCGTGTAACAGTAAATGTATACGGGTAGAAGTGCCCTGCCACCCTCCCTCTGACAATCTGTCAAAGCTCAAAACTCCTCCCACTGCCTGTCTGTGAGGGTGAAGAGCCAATCACCTGGCAAGACCAGGACAGCCCTTCACTATCACAGACAAAACCCTTTCAGCTTTCTAGGGTCCAACAGGAAGAGGAGATGGAAACACAAGCTTTACAAACACCTAATGCTCCAAACCAAAATCTATATATACACACAGCAAAAAAGGTTGCAAAACCAAAACATAAGAGCAACTCCAACAGCCAATTATATACACCCAACAAAAGTGGGTTGTTGGGAGAGTACTGCAAGTAAGGCAGTGTGTTCTATGAACATCTACTGTTACAGGTAAGCGGAACTTACACAACTTACTATGTTCAAAAAATACACTGATTTACCGGCATATAGGTAGATTCCCAAAGCTTACCTAACCTGGAAGCAGGAAGGATAAGGATCCTGGAACCTTTGGAGAATGGTCCTTGTGAAACCTGCTCTAGTTCTAGAATATTTCTAGAGTCCACTCCTTTCCAATATGCCACACAAGTGGAAAAGGCTCTGCTGGAATGTGCCTTTACCTTGCCGGGATTCGCCTTTCCATGGTGAGTGTAACAAAACACAAGACTAGAGAACAACCAACATGCAATGGATTGTTTAGAGACAGGTTGACCTTATTTTGTCCCAGAAAAGGAAATAAAAAGACCTTTGGTCTTCCTAAAGGGCTTTGTTCTCTCATGGTAATCATTGAGATGCCTATGCACATCCAAGGTATGATGCATCCTCTCTCCCTTATTCTTAGGTTCTGGATAGAACACAGGGAGATTAATAGACTGCTTGAGAATATATTCTGAGACTACTTTTGGCATGAACAAAGGATCAGTGCATAACACAACCTTATTCTTATGAAAAATAAGGTAAGGTTGTCCCACCATGAGAGCTTGCAGCACAGAAGCTCACCTTGCAGACGTCAGAGGAATAAGCAAAACAATTTTCCATGTCAAGGGTTTGAAATCAGCATGAGCTGATGATTCAGAAGGTGGTAAGGTCTATTTTTCAAGAACATAATTTGGCTCTTATGAAGGAGGAATTTGCTTGCTATGGGCTCTCATATGCAGTACTCCTTTCATGAACTGTTTTACCAAAAGAGAAGAACAAAGAGGAACAGAGATGACCATTAAATGCACCCTACTAGACAATACAATAACACATCCTGAATTAGCGCACATAAATATTTCAAGACCAGAGGGATATTAACCTCAGTGGACCCTCTGTTTACATTGATGCATCAGTAAAAAAATCTCATCCATTTGTAAACATAAAAGTTTCTTGTAGCAGGATTTCTGGCCTCCTTTAACACCTGCTGCACATCCCCATGAAACAAGTGCTAAAATGAAGTCAAGACTAAATCATCCAGTCTGTCAACTGAAGTTCCTCCAAAGTGGGGTGCATCAGTCACCTCTGAGATTTTGTGAGCAGATCAAGCATGTGAGGAGGTCTGTGGTAAATGGCCTTGGTCATTACCATTAACAGGGAGAACCAAGATTGACTGAGCCAATAGGGTTCAACACAATGATCTTAGGCATTTCTGTCTGAACTTTCAGAAGTACCTTGTGAATCAGTGGAAAGGGTAGAAACACATACAGGAACATTTCTGTCCAGGTGAATGAGAATGCGTCTGTCCACCAAGCATGGCTGCAAGGATGCCTGAAACAGGATTTCTTCATTAGTCTGTTTTGAAAAGGGGAGAACCCATCTATTTGAGGTGTTCCCCACATCTGGACTAGATCTTGGAACACCACTGCCATGGGCTTCCAGTCGTGTGGGTCTGCCCAGGATCTGTAAGTTTGTCACAATGTTCTGACCTGAATGTAGGCATGATGCTTCAAGAGTCACAAAATACTGAGAAGCCTGCTTCCAGGCTATCATTGCCAATCAGCACAGAGGTTCAGACCTTGTACCATCTTGTTTATTGAGGCACCCCATCACTGTGATGTTTTCTGTAACCACAAAAGAGGAACAAGAGTGCAAAAGTGGTGAGGATTTTCAAGGCACGAATCACTGCAATCATCTCCTTGATAATGATGTGCTTCCCTGTGTCCTTGGGCTTCCAAGTGGCTTGCATTTACATCCCCAAATGAAGTTAGATGAATCTGTCTCAGATAGGTCAGAGTCATCAGACACAGAATCTCCTAAAAAATGAAGGTCCTTAGCAGACTAATAAGTGGTGGAATGCTGCCACTTCTCATAACGCAGGTATGCACCCCATATTCAACTGCTTGAACAATAAATATAGCCATACCATTCATGTCAGGTGACAAAGCAGCCAGGAACTGCTGTCCTACCACTTGGAAGGTCTTCTGTCTCTTTCTGGCATACACTGCACTAGTGGGAAAATTCTCCTGGGGAAAGTATCAGTACTGAAACAGAGTCAGCACCCTTGACTTCCCCTGCACCTAAAGGGTGTGGTTCTCCCATACTTGCAGCAGACAGTGGTACAACCCTGGAGAATGTGTCTTACCTTCATGTCATACACAGTTGTGGTACTACAAGCACCCCAAGAGACCCAGAGGCAACAGAAGACAAAGAGGTCCAATTGTCTGCCTGAAGCTAATGCTACTGAGGAGTCACAAGCCATAGGTTGAGGCACATTTTTTGATTTATTCTTTCATTTTTTAGGTACAGATGGGGATGGGGGGGTCTGAGTCCATCAAGTCAAGGGGCAAAAAACTACCAGCTCAATACCAAATACTGGCTGCATGGTCAGCCCAGTAAGAAGATGGACAAATTTACTATTTCCCTCTAAACAGCAAACTAAAGACCATTTCTGTAAAGATGCTATTCTGCACACTACAATGACAATATGACAGTATTTCCGGTAACACTGTTCAAAGCACAAAATACAAGCACAAAAGTCCCCTAATTTTGTAAAAAAAAAAGGCAAGTCTGTCCAATTGAATGGATACAGTCCAAAAAGTATTAAACAAAAAAACAAATAATAAACTGATGAAATTTTTCATCAGAAATGTTTAACATACAAAATTGCACCAAAAGTAAACTTAAGTATATTTCTGCAGGGGTTACTGTTCTAAAGATTGCACTGAATAAAATTACAGTTTCAGTAACACAATTCCTAGCAGAAAATACATGCACAAAAGTCCCCTTCTTCTTCTTCTTCTTCTTCTTTCAGCTTTTTCCCAGTTAGGGGTTGCCACAGCAGATCACCTGCCCGCTCATCATTGGCAGTGGAGTTTTACGGTGTCGAGTTGCCAGCCCAGCGCACAATCTTCCACGGTAGGCACACACATGCACTCACTCCTAGGGCCAATTTAGAGTATCCAATCCACCTACAGTATGTCTTTGGGATGTGGGAGGAAACCGGAGCACCTGGAGGAAACCCACGTGACCACAGGGAGGACATGCAGACTCCACACAGAAGACACCCCAGCCGAGGATCAAACCAGAGAACCTCTTATGCACAAAAGCCCCATAATTAAAAAAAAATGTGGCTAGTTTTAGTCAAAATGAGGACACGCAGATTCCACACAGAAGGCACCCCAGCCAAGGATCGAACTGGAGAACCTCTTATGCACAAAAGTCCCCTAAATTTAAAAAAAAAAATTGGCTAGTTTTAGTCAAACTGAATGGACACAACCTAAGACAGTATTAGACAAGAAATAAATCATAAAAAGAAGAAATATTAATTTCAAAAATGTTTAGGATACAAAATGGCAGCACATTCAGATATTAAATAAAAAAATGTTTAAAATGCTGTAATCCTACCCAGTCACCTCATATAATCATAACCTCAAAGGGAAAAACAAGTTTCTCTGTCAAAAAAACTCCAGATGAAGTTTTTAATCAACAGGCATTACCGTGATAGTCAAAGTAAAAACATAAGCATATACAAAATGTGTAATAAAAAAACAGTTTAATCAATATAATACATTATTTGAGCACTGATAGAAACGGGGAGGAAATATCTGAGCTCTTCAGCTGATATCACTCAGTTTGAGAGAAGCAATATCCCAAGAAATATTTCTCTGACTGTGGCAAAAGAAAACTGAAAGGGATCTGTCTGTGAGTGTGAAGGGATCTCCTGGTCCTGCCAGGTGATTGGTTCTTCATCTTCATAGACAGGCAGTGGGAGGAGTTCTGAGCTTTGACAGACTGCCAGGTGGAGGGTAGCACATAGGACAGAAATGCAATGTGTTTGTTGAACATCACTGGATTAAATGTCACAAACAATGTGGAGAAACGATTCTTAATACACACTAGGGTTCTTGGAGAGAAAGTAAAATAGCTTTATTGGATTAAAACCTAACCTCTGCCTTAGCAAGCCATCTGAGATAAGATCTGTTAAAACAAATAACTTGTTAAATGAATTTTCCACCTATCAATTAACATTCCCCAACTGCAACAGACCCAGACAAAATAAGGTATTTAAAGCAACACAATTACTTAATGAAACAAATGGGATGCATATTTTTTTAAATGAGGTTTTATTTAAAAAAAAGCCTGCTAAATCCTAAGAGGTAAGCAATTGATACTTCTGTGTATCTACTAAAGTTAGGAAAGCATATTCTGTAGCTCACTTGTATTATAAAGGTCATGTCTGGTGACTACAGGGAGATTATTGTACCATTATGAAATTCAGTGATCTGACCCACTGTCAAATACATTGCTGCATTTTGTTACCTTTGAACAAGCCACCTGAAAGAATTTGAAAAGTTACAATTCCTTACTAGAGAAATTATACCACTCAAAAGCTTGAACCCCTCAGAAAGACTTCACAAAATGTCTTTATATTCTTTTTATTTATTTGACATTTGTTAACCAGGTTGGTCCAACTGGGTCAGAAACCCATTTTCAGTGGAGACCCGAGAAAAGCTCCAGTGTATTTAACATAAATAAATTTGGAGTACACTAGAATAATTTAATCTAAGTAATATAAATTAGAGTGAAATATTACATCAAGTAATATACAGAAACAAAAAGGAATTGAGCACCAAAAAAAAATTTCAAGAAAATTACAATTGTCAAGGTAGTGGCATCCTTGTCGATGAACAGTAATGTAATTTACAGCTGATGGCCAAGAGAGAGCAGCAAAAGAGGTTGAAGATGTCTATGTTCTGTTTCTAATACAGTACTAAGAGGTCACTCTTTCTGTTCCATAAGGCAATGACTGATCCATTTCTTTTTGAAACTCAATCCATGGAACAGAGCACTGGGTAAGGCGATACCATATCAGAAAAAAACAATAAATAAATACATATTAATTAAATAAATAAATAACAGAGAAACTAGTGGTTTTAAAACTTTGTTGATGAGCTCAGTCACTATAATTCCCAAAAATCATGAAACCCAGGTAGTGTTCCAAAGCAACAAGCCTTTATTCATCAAAGACAAGTGATCCTCAGTAACAAAAATCTGAAATATTTTACAATGTTAAACATATCAGCTTTTATATACTTAGAGGTAGGTGTGAAAAACATACATATTATTTAAATTTAAATCAGCCTGTTCAAGGCAAACAATATAAACAGGGTCGTAAAAATTGCATTTTAGAACACCAAGTACCCCCCCCCCCACACACACACACATTAATACTGATTAGGTCAAACTAAATTCTAGTTAAGGAAAACACTACCTATCTATATACAACCCACATTCCCAAATCAGGTATTAAGAAAAGCATAACATGCACATAAAAAGACTGACTTTTAACTTAAATTGCTTTCGGCTAACTAATGTAATAAAGCCTTCATCAGGTCTGTGACAAGAACTAAAATCATATACACGGGTAGATAAGTAAAAAGAATTAACTAGATTGATACAAAAAAGACACATAGTTATCTAACCATGAACATTATATAACTAGAATAAATATAAATATATATCTGTCTAATCATATCTAATATGTAGTAGTGTGTATAAAAAATAGTTTTTTTATAGGTGAGAAAAAAATTATTTCAGAAAAAATATTTTATTTACAACTCAGAAAAAATATCAGTACTTTGTAGTTAAAACAACTGTCACGATAGTTATTTATTATTTTATTTGACATTTGTTAACCGGGTTAGTCTGACTGGGCAAGAAGCCCTTCTTCAGCAAAAGCCCGAGGCGAAAAGTTCCAACACAAGAAAAAAACAAACACAATGACAAATACAATAGTAGTATGTAAAATCTTAAAAACAATAAAGAAAAACACATGTACATCGATAATGACACAGACTTATAGACAGAACATATATAAATTCAAAATATACAGATAGAATGGGTGCAGTTAACAATTAGCTAAATACCATTAGTAGGCATAAGAAAATGCAAGATTCAAGACATAATATTAACAGAGATAATGGAGGGAAAGGAGATGGGACTGAGATAGGTCAGATTGGGGTGAGACAGGGGCAAGACCATGTTTTGAGCATGTATTTTTTTAGCCTTTTTTTAAACCAGAAGCTACTTGTGGTGGCTCTTAGATCAGGGGGAAGTTTATTCCAGTTGTTAGCAAGTGAATGACTATACAGAAGTTTCCCAGTATGTTTTATGGGTTCATTTGGGGGTGTATGGGGAGATTAGAGTAGAGAGGGCAGGGCTGTGAGAGAGATTTGCAAGAATGGAGTGAGTGAGGTGGAGTTGATAGGATAGTACTAGGCTAACTGCCCTTGCAAGCTATTTTAAGCCTAGCCAATTATCCCTTGTGAGACTCAAATGTTGCACCTTGTGTTTGTAAGGCAAACACCTTAACCATTAGGCCACCTTGTTGTGGGAGTAGGAGTTGGTTATGAGCTTCTGGCCATTGTAGATCTTGTAGGGCAGTGCAGTGGTGGGAGTGGTAAGGGAGATTTGCAGCAAATTTAGCTATTTTATTGTAGGTTGATTCTAGTTTGACCAGGAGGTTGGTTTGTAGGATAGTGAGAATAGGTGCAGCGTAGAAGAGAGTAGGTAATAGAAAAGCTTGTGCCAGAGATCTTTTTGTTTCCTTAGTTAGGTAGTTTTTTATTTCTATATAGAAGGCCTAGTTTTTGGTGTGTTTTTTTGATGGCTTGTAGAATGTGGATGTCAAACTTAAGTTGGTTGTCAATAGCAACACCAAGGAGTTTACTATGAGTTTGGACTGAGATGGCAGTATTGTTGAGAGAGCTGACTGAGAAGGTGGTTTTGAAATGTTGTAGGTTTTATGGGGGAAGAGCAGAAATTTAAGTTTTTTGGGGGATTAAGGAGAAGTTCATTGCTAGTTAGCCATTTTGCCATGGACAGAAGTGAGTCTTGGGTAAGGGCTAGAAGGTGGGGGAGGTTATCAGAACAGGACATGATGGTAGCACTGTCAGTGTACTGGATAAGAGAGGAGAGGGGGCAGGCAGAGTGAAGATTATTTGTGAAAATGTTAAAGAGGAGGGGTCCTAGTATTGAAACTGTATGAAGAGGAAGGAAGGCTGAAGAGGCTGATAGCCACTTGACAGACTGGAGTCTATCAGAGAAGCAGCTAGTAAACCAGAGTATAGCAGATTTTGAGAGATTCAGGTCTTTAAGTTTAGTTATAAGCAGTATGTGGGATATAGTTTCAAAAGCTTTGGCTAAATCAAGGAATAGACTAGACACTAATGTGTTTTCATCATGAGCTTTGGAATGATATGAGTGAAAGAGCAGTGGCAGTGCTGTGATGGGGGCGGAAACCATGTTGTGTTGGTGTTAGGAGATTATTCTGTATAAGTTGCTCAAGGATCTGTTGTGAATACATTTTTCCATAATTTTGGAGAGGGGAGATAGGATAGCAATGGGGCGATAGTTGGATGGGTCGGTAGAATTCCATCCTTTATGGAGAGGAATGACATAGAATTTTTTCCATATTTTGGGCAAAGTGTTTTCGAGGATAGATCAATTGATAAGTATGGAAACAGGGTAGGCAATGGCATTGCAGGCAATTTTTTGAAATTGGGGGTAAGCTGTTGGCAGAAGGGGAGCATGGTTTGAATTTATTGAGGAGAGATCTGATGTAAGCAGTGGGAGCAGGCTTTAACGAGAACGTGGGAGTAGGTGAAGTAGGAAGGGTATCACTAGAAGATGGATTTGTGTGCTTATTTTTAGTAAGGTTTTTAATGGATTAGATGAAGAAGAAGTTTAGATGAGTAGCAGTATTGTGGTCAGAGCTATCTGGACATGGACAAGGTGTGGAAGGCTTGCCTGGATAAAGGAGTTTGTTAATATTATTCCAAAATTGTCTAGGGTTAGAGTGTGGATTCTGTAGTGGTTTCTGATAGTATTGTTTTTTGTCATTGTTTATGTGTTTTTTGGTATGATTCCTGAGTTTTCTATAATCTTGTAGATGGGCTGAGAGATTTGTTTTCTTCCATATCTTCCAGGCTCTATCTCTCTGAAGCATAAGGTTATGAGTGAGTTGTGTTAGCCAAGGAGAAAAGTTTGATTTTAGTCGATTTTTTTTCTGATGGGGCCAGCGAGTTTAGGGTGTTAAAGAAGATTTCATTAAATTTGGAGACGGTCTTCTCTAAAGGAAGGTTAGATAGGAAGGACCAGTTGAAAGAGGAAAGTATATCACTGAAGGTAGCAGGGTTGAAGTTGGAGAGTTTGCAACAGTCTTTAAAATGGTGGAGTCTATAAAGCTGGGGGGAGTGTCAGTGAACAAGGGTGGGGAGATGATCACTGAGAGAATCAGGAAGAGTACATGGATTGTGACAGAGATTAGGGTTAGATGTTAGAACCCAGTCAAGGATTGCACTATTGTTGGCTTGTTTGTTATATTTTGTGAGAGCAGAGATAAGTTGAGAGAAACTGTAGAGGTTAATGCAGGTAGTGGGTGAGGTGGAGTTAATGGTGGACCAGTTGATGTTAATGTCTCCCGGGATAATGGTCTTATAGGTGATGTTATCAGAGAACCAGGAGAGAACTTGTTCTAGGACAGGAATGGTTTTACTGGGGGGATGTAGATTGCAGCAATAGCAATTTTCTTTGGTTATTGAGTTTGCAATTAACAATAACGACTTCAGTGGGGTGGAAATTAGGTGTGGGTGTGGGAAAAGGGTATAGTGAGAGGTGTTCTGAGTATAGAATGGCTACACCTCCTCCTTGTTTAGAGCGATGGTCAAGTCGGAAGATATAGCCTGGAGGAAGAATTTCTGAGTCAGAGATATGAAGTTGTAGCCATGTTTCAGAAAGAGTTAGAATGTCTGGGGTATACTGAATGATCATGGCATGAAGGGTGGATACTTTATTTGATATACTTTGTATATTGAGGGAGATTATGGTGAGCTTTTGGAGGGAGGGAGGTTAGTTGAGTCAATGGAAGTAGTAGGGTGAGGAATGGTAGATAAAGTGGGAGAAGATGGAGAGATGTAAAGGCTGCCAGTGGTACTGTGTGTGGGAGTAGTGGTGTGAGGCCTGGGATTGGGGTGGATGTCACCAGAACATAGCAGGTAACTTAGGAAGTATATCTTAGAGCATGCTGGGGGGAAATAGGACAAGTACTTAGGTTTGGTTTTATGGGTATTGAGGAGAAGGATTTTAACTTTGTGGAAGTGTGTTGCGCAGTTAAAGAATAGTGAGGGAGCAATGGAGTAATTAACAGTGGCTTGTACATCAGTGTAGAGATAGGGGAGGGGAGGTGATAGCACTGTTGTGCAGTCAATGGGCCAAAATAAAATGTAGAAAATGTTAGAATACTTAAGCAGGAGAAGAGAAGGAAGAGCATGTTTCAGAGGGACTGAAAATAAAGATATGGTAAGATAGGTGGTGCTGTAGAATTGAATAAAAATAAGTGAAAATCGGAGGTGGTGGGGTGTGGAGCTTGCTACGTGAGATGGGCAGTGGTTAAATAGGGTAAAGTATAAAAGTAGGAAAGGGGATAGGGTAGGGGAGCAGAGTGAGCCTGAACACAGCGAGGGTGAATGGAGCAGATAGACCCCTCACTGTAGCGTACGGAGGCCAAATAAATTATCAGTTACCCAGTCAGCAAGGTAAGTACACTGAATAGTGTAGTCCTAGGGATATGTTTTTGCCTTATATTCCACTAAATTTACTAGCATTTATTAAGAAATAGCCCAATGACACAAATTTTTATTTATTTTTATTTTACATTTGTTTACCAGGAAGGTCCGACTGGAACAAGGTCCATTTACAGCTGAGGCTTGGGAGAAAAGCTCCATAACAACACAAATACAACAAATAACAAAAAAAGTCTGTACAATGGCATATATACATTCAAGGAGATATATTGTACATTAGCTTGATCTAAGCAAGCTTGGAATGTACATAGTAAACCTTGGATGTCACTATTGGTAAAAAAAAGCATAAAACTGAAAGATGCAATCAAGAAAACTGATGCTATTCAGGAGATATGTCACAGTGTGAGACATAGTTTGTAGGATAGTAATTACTAATGAGCAGAACTGTTACTTTAATAGTGTTGAGCGAGTTTGGGAAATGGTAGTGGGAGGTTGGCCGAATGGTTAAGGTGTTTACTTTGCAGACACAAGGTGCAGGGTTTGATTCTCACATGGAGTAATTGGCTAGGCTTAAAATGGCCCACAAGGGCAATTAGCTTAGTACTAATCTAATGACTGGATGGGAGAAAGGAAATTAACCCTGGGGATCATGTCAGTCGCTCTACTAGACAGGGGTCCAGAAAAGTAAATATTGTGGGAAGAAATATCCAGGAAATTGTTATGGCTAGGCTTGCATAGGCCCTAGGGCTGATAGCCTAATACCAACATATGAACCTATAAGGAGTACAATATAAGCCACAAATCTGGCAGCATAAAAACTGAATCTGGAGTATGAGGCTATGGGAGGGAAAAAGGGGAGCTAAGCAAGATGCAAAGAAAAAACCAAAGAAAAAACAAAACAGCTGTTGTTCCTGGCTGTATACTTTACGGATACAGTAAATCTTTACAATTTAAGAGACCAGCTATAAAGTGGTTGAACCTACATTCAGTACCTTAGCAGGTTCTGATGTAATATGCTGGATATCTCTCAAGATGTGCAACGTGCCGTGCAAATATCAAAGACAGTTTTCTTTAATAACATCTAAGGTTTCACCTTATCCCTTATCCTGCTCTTGGAGTGCTTTTAAGCTTCTGGCTGGAATAGGTATAACCGGGGTTCTACCTTGGGTCTGGGAGAGTGTAAAAGGGTTTGTGGTGTTGTATACAATGCTGGGGGACTGAACAGCTGCATTTCATAGTTTTCATGTTTACAACACCAAAAACGTGTTTATTCTATGAAAACCAGTAAAAACACACAGTAGTAGTGGATGAAGTAAATTAGTAATGTATAAAATTGTGCAGGTGTGTGCATGAATGTGCATGAGCATGCACCACAAAATCTAATCAAATGATTTTGGGGCTGTAAACATACTGATTTGATTAGATTTAGTACAGTCTTGCATCACACCAAAGATTTAAACGGAAAATTCAAAACACACTTTTTATGTAGTTTTTAATACCTGAGTTGGGAATGCGGGTTGCAAATAGATAAGTAGTGTTTTCCTTAACTAGGATTTAGTTTGATCGAATCAGCAATAGTGTGTGGAGGGGGTCCTTGCTGTTCTAAAATGCACTCCTTATGCCCCTGCTCATATTGCTTGCCTTGGATAGGCTGGTTTAAAATTAAACAATATGTATATCTTCCACACCTGCTTCTAAGTGTATAAATGCTGATGAGTTTAGCATTGTAAAATATTTCTGATTTTTGCTACTGAGGATCACTTGTCTGTGACGAATAAAGGTTGCTGCTTTGGAACACTACCTGGTTTTCATGATTTTTGGGAATTATTGTGACTGAGCTCATCAACAATGTTTTAAGACCACTAGTTTCTCTGTTTTTTTTTTCTTCATTTTTTTCCCTCAACACTCGTGCTGGTGTGGTTGGAACTAGACAGATTCCTATGCTTGTCCAATACCGTATCAACAAACCTAATAAGAAAGATGACCAATACACTGTACAACACCTAGGTTCATAGGTTCATACTAGGCTATCTGCCCGAGGGCATTTACAAGCCTTGCCCATAGTTTTGTGGCTTACACCACCCCTTAGTATGGGGAACTATACCCATTATTTTGCTGTGCCTCTGTTGAGCAGTGACACTGAGGTAATCCCTGGGGTATATCTGCGATCTCCCATCCATTGGTCAAGATTTCTCTTGAACAAGGCCAGCGAGGTGCTCTGCCTCACATATACCGGGATTTTATTCCACAGCATAGGGAGTCTTTGGGTGATGAATCTATCCCTCCAGCACGTCCTATTAATAGCCGTGTCGAGGTTTAAGTCTCCCGCCCTTGTGGCTCTGACGGATCTAGATTTTTTGAGGTGAAGCATATTCATCAAATCTGGGTTTGACATGGCCTTGTATGTTAGGCAAAGGTCACCTCTGAGCAAGCGATGGCGACTGAATAGAGCTGGAGTTCTTTCAGTCGGGCAGCATAGGACAGATGTTTGAGACCCTTTATCCTTTTGGTGAGGAACTTTGTGGCCTCTCCAGCTGCTGCAAGTGTCGGGTCAGATACATTCCGAATGGGGCATTGTACTCAATCATTGGTCTGATGAGTGATGAGTATAGGAGACTATGACCTCCCTTGATCTAGATGAGAATCCCTTCATGATAAGGTGGGCAATGTAGAAGGTCTTCCTAACTACTTTAGCTACATGGGTGTCGAATGACAGACTACTATCAACCTGGGTCCCCAGGTCCCTGATAACTTCTTCTGTACTCAGTGGATTGCCACCTATTTGGTAGCTAGGGGTAACCTTGTTTTTCCCGAAGGGTATGACTATGCATTTTTGGCATTTAACTTTAGGCCATGGCTCTGGCACCAGTTATCCGTTTCTGTGAGACCCTTCTGAAGGATATCTGTGTCAGATGTGTTTTCTACTATGGCCCAGTTTGCAGTCATCTGCAAACTTTGTCAGCCATAACCCTCCTGTGTTTGCTTGTACTTGGAAAAGTAGATGCCAAACAAGAGTGGGCCCAGGACTGAGCCCTGTGGTACACCACTTGTGACAGGCTTTGAGTCTGACATGGCGCCAGCAACTCTGACCCTGTGGGTTCTGTCACTCAGCCAGTTTGCAACCCATCTTGTGATGTATGGGTTAACATTTAAGCTGATGAGTTTTTCAATGATACCCGAGTGGGGTATTGTATCAAAGGCCTTCGCCAGATCGAGGTAGGCTGTATGGACTGCCTTTCCCTCATCAATGGCTTTGGTGACTGTTTCGAAAAAGTCAACCAAGTTCAGAAGGCATGATCTGCCTTTGACAAAGCCAAACTGGGATGGATCCAAAGTCTGCAAATTCCCTATGTCTTTATTTATGAGGTCCATTATGATCCTCTCCATGGCTTTGCAGATAAGGCTTGTCAAGCTAATGGGCCGGTAATTTCCAGGGTCGGTGGAGGCACTGCCTTTGTGAAGTGGGACCACAGTTGCAGTGCGCCACTCCCAAGTTTATGGAAAAAGCTTCCTCTTACAACTAGAAGAAATATCTCATTAATTTCCTTCCATCAAAATAGTCTTTGATGAATATATAAATGTGCATATGAATATTATGGGACTAGAAAATGTCAATAAGCTTGTCAAACCGTTTAACCTATGAATCTGTAGCCTGTGTTGCAGTTAGATTACTTGGCTTATTAGAATACATTTTTCACAATTAAATCAGTCAAGCCTTTAAAACCTTTTTTGTATCCTAACAGTTCACACCCATACCTCCTTATGGAATCCAAAACTTTTTTGGGTCTGGCTTCTAAGTGACTTAACAGATAATACTATGCAGCATCGGAAAGGCCAAAGAGTTATTAGCAAAATGAGATTTCGATTGTTAGTCTAGGATGTCTTGCATATATTTATGTTTGTATTTTCATAACTGAGAAACCTGCATTTTATTGGGGTATATGATGTGAAACATCAAAGTGGGAGACAGGACCGTTCACTGATAATGCTAGTTTATATCACACTGTAAAGGAAAAAGTGCAAGGTGTTCATTAGTAATTATGAAAATAAGCAATATTTCCATATGTATTTAATACTTCAAAAAACAAGTGACTTACAAATTGCTGCATGGCATAAGGTGAAACCTTAGATGTTATTGAAGAAAACTGTCTTTGATATTTGCACGGCACGTTGCACATCTTAAGAGATATCCAGCATTACTTGCATTGCTAATTATACAATTAAACATATGTTTTCATATTTCTGTAAACATCTCAATAAACATGCACTTATAGAGGAATTTCTTGTTGTCATGTGAAAGCTTATGTCTGGTTAACAAAATGTTCTAACATTTCTAACATTATATGTCTAGATTGCATGGTTTTCAAGTAATGAGCATTTGTTTGTGAAATGTTAGAAAAATATAATTTCATGTTTGTGTGCATTATAATATATTACAATATTTATGGAAAAGACAATGAATGCGCTGACTAAAGAATACTTCTACCTCCATTCCTAACCTCAATTCCCACTCACCCCTGTATCAGTTACATTTATTCTCACCATAACTCCTCTCCCTCCAAATCCATCATCCAGTAACAATTAACTCATCCAATCAAAACTAATCCAGAATCAATCTAGTATCCTAACATCATTATACCCACCACACCTCCCATTCATACTACATACTATATCTTCTAGACTATTAATCTTCTTCTTCTTCTTTCAGCTTTTCCCAGTTAGGGGTCGCCACAGCGGATCACCTGTCTGCTCATGATTGGCAGTGGAGTTTTACAGTGTCGAGTTGTCAGCCCGGCACCCAACCTGCCACAGAAGGCACACACGCACTCACGCCTAGGGCCAATTTAGAGTGTCCAATCCACCTACAGCATGTCTTTGGGATGTGGGAGGAAACTGGAGCACCTGGAGGAAACTCACGTGACCACAGGGAGGACATGCAGACTCCGCACAGAAGGCACCCCAGCCGAGGATTGAACCGGAGGACCTCTTGCTGTGAGGTGACAATGCTAACTGCTGCACCACCGCGGCCACGCTAACTTCTAGACTACTAATAAACTTCACTTAATAGTGTTTTTCACCTTATCTGCACACTTATCTCTCTACTTTACCTCCTTGCCCTATTGCCATGTCTCTTATTTCAACTAATATCATTACACATAGCTCTCATACCTCATAAATCATATATATAACTACCACACAATCCTCAGCTCTCTCCAGTTACTCCGATATATCTCCCAGTCTGTATGCACTCAACGTACTTCTACACACCAAACTAAAATTACTTCCCCTCCAAAAAGACATCTGCAACTATATATCTATCTCTAACCACATAAAAAAAACTGGGACCCTTTGCTTACCTTTGCAAGCAATCTAACATATCCCTATGTGGAGACATCCACCCAAACCCAGGACCCAACCCTTTGAACACCAACTTCCCAAGCTCATTTAAATCACTAAATATCACAGCAATCAGTCTCCAAAGTATCAAAAACAAAATACCAGAATCCCATGCCTGGATATCCCTTAATAAACCAGATATAATAGCTGCAACTGAAACTTGGTTGAAACCCTATATAAAGACTTGGAATTCCTCCCTCCAGGCTATGCTTATCTAAGGGCTGATAGACCCTGTGAAAAAGGAGAAGGCATTTCTATACTCTTTCTTAACACCTTCACCATTGTCCCATATTCCAACTCCATTCCTCAGTTCTCTACAGCTGAGATACTAATATCACTTCTTAAACTGAAGAATTCTAAGAATCTCTGCATCGTAGTTTTATATATATATATATATATATATATATATATATATATATATATATATATTTATATTTATATACACATATATATATATATATATATATATATATATATTTATATACCCCCCAGGTAACATGCTACCCTGCTAGAAGATATTCTTGCCTGGATATCAGCCAATATACATAATGAAACAATTATCTTAGGAGATGTAAACATAAATTGGCTAGATTTCTCAGGTCACTCTCCACCATCTAATATCAACCTCTTCAACTTTACACAGATAATCAGAGATACAACTAGACCTAACAGAAACAAAGACAGTGGCTCAATTCTTGACTGGATATTAGTCTCTGACCAACACAAAATCTCAGCAGCAGGCATACTTTCTTGTGGCATTAGTGGCCATGTACGGTGCCTATATACTACGTAAGACCACCCCAAAACCTTGTCAACACCAATATAAACAAACAATAAATCTAATCAGTTTTAATCCTACAACCCTAAAAAAACCCTGAGAAACATTAGTTGGAATATACTAAAAGCCCTGCCCCTTGATGAAGCTGGAGAGTTCTTTAATTCCACATTTCTCAACACCTTAAACACACTAGCCCCACTAAGACAAAAAAAGAGTAAAAACTATGCAGGCCATATGTCTCTTCAGAGCTACCAAGCACATCATGACTGCCAGAGACAGAGTATGGAAAAAATGCCAAAAGTATAAGAATCCCACTGATATCTTACAATTCAGACAGCTCCGTAATCAAGCAAAGTGCCTAGTCATCAATGACAGAAAAGAATATTATATAAGCCTCCAAAAAAACTACAAAAAAATCCAAAGAAATTTTGGAACTCTATCTCATCTGTACTTAACTGTGGTACTAAAACCCCTGCCCAATCCCCGAGAAAAACCCTAGTGAAATAGCCACCCTCTTCAACTCACATTTCATTAACACAATATCTAACCTTACAACTACCTTTCCTCAAACTAAGTCTAACACTAACTTATATCCACTAACACTTTCTTCACAGAATGCTACTACCGCTGCCCCACTTACCTTTTGATTCTCCCCCATACCCATTACTATTATAAAAAAACTACTCCTTAAACTGAAACCTGGCTCCAGCACCCCTGCCAGCTTCCCCCCAGAATATCTGCAAATGTCTGCTAGATCCATTGCTTATCTTATCAGTATACTTCTTAAGTGATCTTTCCGAGAGTTCTTTGTACCTACTATCTGGATAAAAACATACATTCTTCCCCTCCACAAAGGTGGTAACAATACAGATATCTCTAATTTTTGTCTCATTGCTATTCTCTCCCAACTCTCTAAAATTTTGGAGAAATGTATCCATAATTAACTTCAAAAGTATCTACTCCTTAGCCAACTCCTCTCCCCAACTCAACATGGGTTTAGGCCAGGCCACAGCATGACTACCACTCATTTCCTTCATGGACACAGTCAATCAAGTTTGAAATGCTGATAAATTTGTATCTTCAGTCTTTCTCAACCTCTCAAAAGCTTTTGATACAGTCTCACACCCTCTACCCCTCACTAAACTCTCCAATCTAGCTATCTCCCTCCAACTCTAAACTGGTTCACTGTCTAAAAAACAGACAGCAATCTACTAGATGGTTCAACTTTTTCTCTCCATTTCTTGAGTCTTCCACAGGTGTTTCACAAAGCTCCATCTTAGGACCTCTTCCTTTCAGTATTTTTATATATAAATAACTTTTACTCCATTCTTAATAATAGATCAGTAGTACAATATGCAGATGATTCAACCATAATTTTCTCTGCCAAATCAACAACACAACTTCTACAAATAACCCAGGATGCCTTTACTGTTACTGAAATTTGGATGACCAATAATCATCTTGCCATAAACCCCAATAAAACCACATTGCTATTATTTATTCCTCTCTGTAAACAAGACAGATTTCATCATTCACTCTCAAAACACCACTATAGAGGTTGTCTCCCACACTAAACTGCTAGGAGTTATCTAGGATGGAAACATAACATTTGACCTCCATGTCCATAATAATATTAAAAAACACAAAATAAATTAGGCACCCTCTAGAGACATAAACACATTCTTAACTGCTCTACAAAGCAAACTTTCACCTTAACTTTTCTCCTACCTTCCCTCCTATATGGTGCTCCTCGCCTTTCCAATAATCAGTCCTTCCTAAATAAACAAGCTTGATTCCTGCTACAATAAGGTTGCCAGGTTCACAACCAATGCAAAATATTCTTCCCATCAATGCATCTCCCTACACTTGCTTAACTGGCTCAAACTTCCACATTACCTAACCTACTTACAACTAATCACAACACACAAAATAATTTCCAGACCATTAGATTGCCTGGTCATATCTTCCATTTTAACTCACTATCACCCAAATAGGCCACTCAGATCTGAAAACCAACTTCTCCTGCAAGTAGACAAACCAAAACTCCCAGCTGACCACATGCTCGACTTTTTCTCTATTGCCAGACTATGGAATGCTCTTCCAATAGCTATCAGGACTTCCAGTAATATCTTCTCCTTCAAACATCTCTGCAAAAACACCTCTCCACTCTATGGCAATGCAGATACCACATTTCTCATCCCTCCATAACCTGATTCCCTACTCCGTAAGTCATATCACCCTTATTTACATCATCACCCCTTCTAATCTCTCCTTTTCCACTAATTAAAACATGTATAAGATACCTATCTAGGCTAACTATGATGGACTACCTCAATACACATTGCCAAGCACTATTGTTCTGGCTGATACTCTTAGAGCACCTTGAAAGGCAAATTAATATGACTGTTTTAACCATTATATGTTCCTTTAAATGTATAGTAATATGACTGCTTAAGTTACTATGTATGCCTTATAGGTTCATAGGTGTGTACTAGGCTAATGGCCCTGGAGCCTCTACAAGCCTAGCCCATAGGATTACCCTGGCATTGTGCCACCTGACCTTAGTTTCCAGTGACTCTGTCGAATAGAGCTACTGGAGTGATCCCCGGGGTGAATTTTCTATTTCCCATCCACTCATCAAGATTTTTCTTGAATAGGGCCTGTGAGATGCTCTGTTTGACATATATGGGTAGTCTACTCCATAGCATGTGCAGTCTCTGGGTTATGAACCTGTCCCTTTAGCACATTCTGTTGATTGTGGTAATGAGGTTGAGGTTTCTGGAGTGTGTGGTGTGGAGGATTGGGATTTCTTTAGCTGTAGCATTTCTAACAGAGCTGGGTAAGACATGGCTTTGTAAGTCAAGCAGAGATCGCCTCTAAGTAGGCGATACGAGTCAGAGAATAGTTGGAGTTTGAGTCTGTCCATATAGGACAAGTGTTTAAGGACTAGGATCCACTTTGTGAGGTAATTTTGTGCCCTCTCCAGTTGTTGCACGTGTCTAGTGAGGTACATGCCAAATGGGGCATTATACTCAATGATGGCCTAATGAGGGAAGATTACAGGGAGACAATGACCTCTTTCTTCCTGGATGCAAAACTCTTAGTAATGAGATGTGTCACATAGAAGGACTTTCTGACCACCGTGGCAGTGTGGTGGTCAAAAGAGAGGTTGCTGTCAACCCGTGTTCCCAGATCTCTTATAACGCCTTTTGTGTTCAGTGGACTGCCATCAATGTGGTATTTCATGGGAACTGGGTTTTTCCCAAAGGGGATGATGACATATTTTTTGGCATTGAGCTTAAGACCATGATTCTGACACCAGTCGTTGGTCTCAGTGAGGATGTCAAACTTAGACTTAAACTGTATTAATCTGTACAAATTGTATGCTACATGCATCTTATTCTGTTTTTATATAATACTGTTTGTTTTTGTATAATACTGTTTGTGTCTATTAACCACCTTGAATATTTATGTACTGTTATACTAACTGCCTTGTGGAGCTTTTCTCCCTGGGCCTGCAATGAAAATGGGCTCTTTTGGCACAGTGGACTTTTCCGGTAAACAAATGTCAATAAATAAACAATAAATAAATAAATACATTCTTACTGATAATATTGTATTTGTACAGTTTTAATAGCTTTTATGGTTCATAAAATATTTATATTTATTTATCTTATGCTTTTTAAGTTTATTTTTCATAAAAATGTAAGATGTGTGTAGGTGTTAATGACAGATAGTGATACAACAAGCAGATATAATGCATTTAGATCTGGAATTAAAATCACCAGCATCCACTAACCAACATGTTGTAAAACAAACTGTTATTACAAATAACCAAGAAATATCTTGGTATTGAAAAAACAAAACAGTAATACTGTACTTACCATAAAGCTGGATCCTTTCATCCATGTCTGTGTGACACAAGGTGTGGCTTGTCAAGCCATTTGTCAGATCTGAGCTTGTAAAACTGGTGCTCCAGCCTCAAGCTTCTTTAATTCTTCCTACCCATTATGCACCTACAGGGGAAGTGCCTCAGATCAATTCTGGTGCCAAATACAGAAGGAATATGTCATAAACCCCTAAAGGGGGCTGACTGGCCCATTGTGTACTTCGGAACTAACAATAGGAAGGGGAAAGGAGGGAGGGTTGTCATATCAGATGAACATGGATGAAAGGATCTGTGGCAGGGCTAGCCACCCAGTGGTGTAAACCTTGGCTCTAGATGATTGTCACTGCTGAAGTGACACCCCGACCCCAAGTGTAAAAATGATGAAATGGGGTTGTGGATGGATGGATGAATGGATGGATGGATGTAAGAATACAGCATTATGGTAAGTACATACCTACTGTATCCTATTCATTCCATCTGTCTGATCTGACTTGTTGGTCAGAATCCTCAGACACTGAATATTTGGGTGGCATCATGACAAGAGGCCCTTGAGTTCAGTGGCTCCAAAGGAAGGTCTAGATCTTGAAATTATGCACAACTTATAATGTTTCACAAAGGCATGTAAGGAAGGCCATGCTGCAACAGAGTTAATTTCATCCACTGAAGAATGTATGACGAAGGCAGCTTAAGTAGTTACTGACTTTGTAGAATAAGCCTTGGGTCTAGACGGTAAAAGATGATTGTTAATGAAATATACAAAAGTAATACAGCCAGAGATCCATCTGGACAAAGTGATCTTGAAAGCTTTGGAACAAAGCTTGTTCATAGCTAAGTACACAAACAGTTGTGAGCCTTTCTAAAGGTACTAGCTCTATCAAGTAAAACCTTTACTGTCAATGTACATCTAATGTGTAAAGCAAGTACTCACCTTTGATTGAATGATTAAGAAAAAAACTTGTGGGTAATCAAAATGAATTTGGATTACACCTAGTAAGAAAACTCTGTCCTGGTAAAACACCAAATAAGGTGCAGAAGAAGGCAGGGCATGCAGCTCAGAAATTCTCCTGGTCGAGGTTACAGCTATGAGAAACCAGGTAATCCATGATAGACATTTCAAGGAAGCAGAAGATGTTGATTGAAAGGGGGATTTTGATAAGGTTTCTAGGTCAAAACTGAAGTCCTTCAGTGGAACTGGTTCCCTGATCAGAGAGAGAAGAAGAAGAAATATTAATCTGAGGTAGACTTTATATAACCTATGATAAACAAAGGAGCGGGGCTTAGTACCTTGGTGGAAAGTTACGAATTGTAGCCAATTGCACTTTGAGGACTGAAAAACTGGATCCTGAAGGAAAGAGTTGCAAAAGGAAAATAAGTATGGACAGAATAGATGTAATACTGTCATGTATTGTCTGAGTGGTTGCCTAAGCTGAAAAATGCTTCCATTTGCTTCTATATACTTTAAGGGTAGACTCCATTTGGGAATTAAAAAATGATCTGTATGACTTCATGATATAGAGAAGTGTATCTAATCATCAAACTGGAGAAACTTTGTAGTTAACTTGTGTTTAAGAAGATCCAGATGAGGTTATCCATAGGGGTATGAAAGAAGATCCTTCCTGGTATCCAACAACCAATAAGGTTCCCTGATATGAGGCTTCAGTAGGGGAAACCAAATTTGCATGGGCCAATAAGATGCAACAAGGATCACTGTGGCATCTAATTGGATACTGAATCTATCTGGATATTACAGAAAGAGGGGGAAACATGTAAGGAAGCCAGTCAACCACTGTCCAACTACAGCATCTGTTGGGACTGACCCTTTCTGGAGGTATCAGGACAAAGAAATTGCTGCATCTCATGTTGTCTGGAGAGGCAAAGAGATCATAACAAGGAAATACCCAAATAAAAATTTGACATGACATGGCGGGATCGAGAGTCCACTCAACAGACAGAAGGATCAAATGTTGGTGAGACTGTTGGCTTTCCTGGTGAGGTGCATTGCTGTCAAAAGGCATGTGAAGCAATCACCCATTGCCATACTCTCATGCCTTCTTAGCATAAGGGATAAGACATGGTTTTGCCCTGATTTTTGGTGTACCAAACATCTATCACTTTGTCAGTTTGAATGAAGATCACCCCAGAAAGCAAGATATAGTGTAGTACCTGCAACTCCAGGAGGGCTGCCTTATCTTCAAGACACTGATGTAAAGGTTGACCTATTGCTCTGTCCATGTACCTTGGACCATCCTCTCCTGATAATGCCCCCGTCCCCATGGAGTAGGGATCCTTAGTTACTATCGTTGAGGGAAGAGGCATCAGGAAGGGACTCCCTAGGAGAATCAAGGGAGAGGTTATCCAACAACATCGCTGTATTCTGCACAGATGGGTTAATAATATCAGTACAGACATGGGATCTGTTAGCTGCAACCATTGAACCTTGATCAGCCCTTCTGTGACATATGGTTAATATCCCACAGGACTACCACCTATTAATGTGACATCCAGATAATATCCCACTGAATTACCACCAAATAATGTGACGTCCCTTACTATTCTGGGTCAGTAACTAAGGAGTTTCAGTCCTCACTACTGACTTCAGACTGTCACTTAAACAGAAGTAATATTTCACAAGTTTCCCCTAAGAGCACAACAGGAACATGCTCTATAATCTGGGACTGGACCCTTACATAACTATGTATTACACACTTCAGAGCAATGTGCCCCAGTTTAAGACCTCTGATATACTCACACTTAAATAAACTAAATCTCACACATCCAAACACTTCTGGGAAAGCCTGACACAGATTTCCAGCTGTGTCCCTTCCCCAAAATAATATGGTAATGCTGTCACCAATCAGAGTGTCTTCTTGACCTTCTAAAGGGGTGTCCAATTATGAAAATTAAATATTAAAACAAATAGTAGCAAATGACCTAAGCAGCCAGGCTTTCAGATTGGCCCTGGGAATTATCAGAACAAGTATAAGCCCTCTCAAATCACTAAAGAAAAACGCTGATTGTCCAACCACAATGTAAGTTAATAAAAATATTTAATATTGAGAAAAATAATTAAAAAATATAAAACAGTAATTCCCAATAAATAAACAGAATTCAATTACCAGGAAAATGAAATCAATGGTGTAGGACTGAGATCTAATATTCAGAAAAACACTAACTGATCTAGCTGATTAGTTATAATTTCCTAACTAATTAAAGAACACTGTCCCTGATGTAAACTAATTTACTACAAAAGAGCAAAGGCAGGCTTACAGTTCTTGGTGAGTCCTTTTTGGGTATCCACTGCACAGTTAATCTGTAATCAACTGACATCTGCAATTCAGCAGGCTCTTTTATAGACTAGCTCAAATGTCAGGTGTTCCATTTCTAATTTTCATTTCATATTTTTTTTAATTCAAACATTTTCTAAAATTTCCTTCCTGTATTTCAGCTTCTGACAGTAACACATAGCAACTGTCAACATTCCAATGACATCATCTGCTCATCAGCTGAATCTGAGACAGCTTGCCTTCAGAATCTCTCTTCACAAACATGTGCAGTTAGAAATGCAAAAGGACACTGTTCAAGTCTCTAAAACATTCTGTAAGAACAGAACACAAATCAACATGTAAGAACTTATTTACAATAGCATAGCTAATCATGCTAGCATACAATACACAGGACAATCTGAAATTATGTACAAAAACTCGGTCAGACATGCTGGCACAAATGGTGTCTAATATCTTCACACCCTGCTTAATTATCAAAATGTTTTCATGGTGTAATGGTTAGCACTCTGGATGCTGAATCCAGCAATCTGAGTTTAAATCTCAGTAGAACCTATTTAATTTCTATTTTCCCATTAGCCCCATACTCCAATACTATCTACCAAACCGTTCCCTTCAGTCAAACGATTAACAACTGCTTACCATCTACAAACCACAAAAGTCTATTGGAATTTGTCTCTATTCTAATAATGTAGCTATAACTTAAAATAAAATTCCTGTATCAGTCAGGTCAATCTCATACTTTTATCCTTTCAAACCATTACTAAAGGACTTATTCTCTGCCTCCTGACTTTGTCCCTGCTCCTCATCTTGGACATAGCTTTTCCCAACATCTTTCACCCACCTTCTCCCTTTAAAGCTCTAAGTCACTTAACTTGCTTACCTCCATCTAATACTTCACTTTATTGTGGTACTTAAACTACTATTCCTACTTCCAGTTAGCATAACCAAATTACTATTTCATCGCTACTTCTCTATTAACACTTAAACTTGTTTATCTGCTCTAATACCTCACTGTAATGTATTTCTTAAATTACTTCTACCTATCTTATGTATCGCTCTTCTATCAGTAAATTTTCAATAACATACTTGTATATTATATTGATTACTATGATATGTATTCACCGAAACTGCATTATGAAATTTGTTACTGTAAATTTTGATTGCTTTAAATTGTTACCTTGAAGCTTTTCTCCCCGGACTGCCACTGAAAAAGGGCACCTGTGCCCAGTCAGACTTTTCTAGTAAACAAATAAATAAATAAATATGGAAAGAGTCATGAAACACTATTAAATATGGAAAGTGAGTCAAAGGAATTTATTTGGGAAGGGAGGAGGGCAAGAGCTAATTGGGATAAGTTGATCCTCCCAATATAACAAGATGGTTTAGGATTACCTGATTTGAATGGATACTTTAGAGCTACAAAGTTAAGGCTAATGTAAAGTAGAAAGGGATGATGAAATGGGGAGGGGAGTTTGAAATCTAAGGACAGAAAAGGGTTTTGGATGCAGATCCTTAAAGAGAATAACAACAGCCATACAAACTATTATAGTCGCTGAGCTTTAGAAAATATTCTGAGATTTTAAGCCAACACAGGAATGGGGAAATTAAATTTTATAGCAGGAATAACTGTAAATAGGAGTACAGGAAGTAGGCAAGAGAAGCTTGGAATTTACTGTAAAAAAATAAGCAAAGGGACCAAGGTTTGGGGAGCAAATAGCTTGAAAGAGAAAGGTGATGAGAGGATGAGGCCAAACAGAAGTTTGGACCATAAGTTAGAGGCTACTGACCCTACCAGGAATTTCTAATAGAATACAGGGAAACAGAAAGGGACAGGGAATTGCTAAATGAAAGACCAGCTCTGGTAGAGTTTGCATTTGAGTCTAACTTAGAAGTTGCTGTTAAAATGGAATAATTACTAGGGCATGTAAAATGCTGTAAGACAGCTATAAAATCAATCAGAGGAGGTTAGAAAAATAGGAAATAGATAATGGAAAGGCAATATACAAAGAAACAAACAAAGGACATATATATATATATATATAGCTCTCAATCATGAAAGAAAGTCCAGAAAATTTAGGATTTTTCCTTGGATGTGTTTGAATGGATATTTTTTATTCAAGCAGATTTTGGAGAATTTTGCTGAAGATGTGATGGAAAAAAGAGAGGTAACAGAGATCATGTGTTTGGGAATGTAACAAACTGGCAGATTTGTAAAATTTCCTACAGAGTTCTCTGTCAGAAAGTTGGGGTAGCAAATGGTTGGAGCCAAGGAAATGGCTGTTTTGAGCTAGGCTATACGTTGGTTCATAGGTTCATAGGTAGGTACTAGGCTATCGGCCTAAGGACCTAAGTAAGCCTAGCCAACAAGGTTCCCTGGCTTGCGCCACCCAAGAAAGTTAATTTCCTGTGCCCCTGTTGAGCAGAGCCACAGAAGTGATCCCCGGGGCATATTTCCTATTTCCCATCCACTCATCAAGATTTTCTTGAAAAGTGCTAATGAGGAACTTTGCTTGACATACATGGGTAGCTTGTTCCAGAGTATAGGAAGCCTCTGGAACAGGAATCTATTCCTCCAGCATGTCCTTTTTATTGTGGTGACAAGGTTTAGTCCCTAGAGCATGTAGCTCAGAGGGATTGGGATTTCTTTAGCTGTAGCATGTCCAATAGCTTTGGGTTTAACATAGCTTTCTATGTTAGGCAGAGATCTCCTCGAAGTAGGCAATATGCTACAGAGTAAATCTGGAGTTTTTTGAGATGGTCAGTGTAGGGCATCTGTTTGAGGCCACTAATCCTCTTTGTCAGGTACTTCTGTCGCCTTTCCAGCTGCTGCAGATGTCTTGTGAGGTACATTCCAAAAGGGGCGTTGTACACTATAATGGGTCTAATGAGTGCCGAGTAGAACAATGACCTCGTTTTTCCTGGATGAGAACCCTTTTGTAATGAGGTGTGCCACATAGAAGGATTTCCTGACTACTGTGGCAATATGATTATCAAAGGGCAGACTACTGTCCACCTGGGTCCTAAGGTCTCTTATCACACATTCGGCATTAAGTAGACTGCCTTTTATGTGGTAGTTCATGGGTACAGAGTTTTTACCAAAGGGGATGACAATGCACTTTTTGGCATTGAGCTTGAGGTCATACCTCTGACACCAATCATCTGTCTCAGTGAGGCCCTTCTGTAGGATGTCCACATAATTTGGGGATTTGACTACGGCTCCTAGTTTGCAGTCATCTGTGAACTTCGTTAACCAGAGGCCTTCTGTGTTAGCCTGTACTTCAGAGAAGTAGATATCAAACAGGAGAGGTCCCAGGACTGAACCCTGTGGTACTCCACTTGTCACTGGTTTGAAGTCAGATTTGGAGTCTGCAACTTTTACAGTGTGGGTTTTGTCAGTGAGCCAGTTGGCAACCCATCTTGTGATGTAGGGATTTATACCTAGTTTAGTGAATTTAGCTATAATTCCAGAATGGGGGATGGCGCTGAAAGCCTTGGCGAGGTCAAGATAGACTGTGTGAACCACCTTACCCTCGTCTACAGCTTTGGTGACTGCCTCAAAGAAGTCGATCAGGTTCAGAAGGCATGATCTGCCTTTCCCAAACTGGAACTGGGTGGGGTCCAGAGGTTGGAGGTTACCAATTTTATTTATTTATTTTATTTTACATTTGTTGACCGGGAAAGTCCGACTGAAATCAAGTCCATTTTCAGCGGAGGCCTGGGGAGATAAGCTCCAACAGAATACAAGAATAATAGCAGTCGAGTAAAAGAACATTGATTATACATTAAATTTTTAGGTAATATTGTAGTTAAGAAAAGGAAAACAGTTAGAAGTACATTCTGACAATCAGTGTTACAAATTTCCAATTTTTGAGGGTGGTATTAGATTACAAAAAGGAAAACACAAATTAGATAAGTAAAATTACATGCATTATTTAAAGTTAGTCAGGTTTGTCACAGTGACATATCCATTTTTGTTCCAGGTGTTGTTTGATAGAGGCTTTGAATTGGTCTGGGGAGGAGAGCATGGTAATGGTGTCTGGAAGTTTGTTCCAGGTTCTACTTACAGAATTTGCAAATAGGGCCATGCCAGCCGCATTGTTAATTTTAGTTGTTTGTATTTGTAGCTTATTGGATGAACGGAGCAGTCTTGAATTACTATGGGGGTAGATGTGGTGACTAAGGGCTGGAGTGTTATTTAGGTTCTTTAGGATTTTATTAGCCAATATTAGCAGGTTATACTTGACAAGATTGGGAAATTCCAACCATCCAAGTTGTTTGAGGTTAATGCAGTGCTGGGTTCTGAAAGGAGAACCCGTAGCAAACCTAGTGATGTGATTATAGCAGGCTGTAAGTCTGCTAAGTTCAGATTTACTTACATTTTCTAGAAGTGGGGAAGCATATAGGAGGGTGGATAGTAGGTGCTAGCATGCAATGGCTATTTTAGCTATGGGAGTGAGGAAGGTTTTTACTCTATAGAGTGAACCGAGTTTTTTGTTAATGGTTTTGATTGTCTGGATTACATTTATTTTATTTTATTTTACATTTGTTAACTGGGAAATTCCGACTGGACCAGGTCCATTTTCAGCGGAGGCCCCGGGAGAAAAGCTCCAACATCAAGTTATACAAATACAGTACATCCAGCATAATACACAAAACAGGTTACATCATGTATGCTGAGCATAGTAATATAACAAGAATTAATAAAAACACACCAGGTAAAAGATATAGAACATAGGTAAAAAGACAATGTCAGTCATACTTTGGTAAGAAAAGAAAATATATCAAGTAAGATTCTACAGTTAAAAGTACCCTTTCAGATGACCAAGCCTACAGGAGATCAGAGCTCCAGCATGTGATCAGAGAGGAATTTGGGGAGTTAATAGTAGTATGGGTAGGGTTATGTGATACAAGGGCATAACAATGTACTAAGAAGGTGCGATTTGAGGGGAGTTTTTGAATATGGATGTGGAGGGGGCAGTGGACACAGATAGGGGAAGAGAGTTCCAATTTCTGGCAACGGTGTGGGAGTAGAGCACTTTCCCTGCATTATTGTTAGCCTTGGTGATGGAGAGGAGAGATTTTTCACTGGATCTTAGGTATCGGTTTGTAGTATAGATAGTAAGTAGGTTGGATAATGAGGGTTTTTTTCAGGATATTTGAGAATATTGTAGGCTGTGCTCATCTGGTGATAGTTAAGTACTTGTGGTAGCTCAAGCCATTTTAGTTCTTTTAGTGCAGCACAGTGATGGGTTCTATAGGTTGAGTTAGTAGCAAACTTGGCTATTTTATTGTAGCACGATTCTAGTTTGTCTAGGTTACATTGTCTGATTTGGGTAAAGATTGGTGCTGCGTATAATAGAGTTGAGAGGAGGTGGCTTTGTGCAAGAGTGACTCTTGCTTTTTGTGAGAGAAAGAACTTATGCCTGTATAGGGAGCCTAGTTTTTTGTGTACTAGTTTTATGGTATGTGAGATGTGAACATCAAAGTGAAGATTATTGTCTATTTCAATGCCCAGAAGTTTGGTGTGGTTAGAAGGGGAGATGGTGGTGCCGTCCTTAGATGTTATGGTAAAGGAGAGGTTTTTTTTTATCTATTAGGGGTAAATAGTAGCAGTTTTGTCTTTTTGGGATTTAGAATTAGTTGGATCCCAGATATCCATTTTTCTACTGAGATAAAGGTATCTTGAGTGAGCGTATGTAGGGTGGTGGGAGATGAGGCGGAGCAGATCAGAGTTGAATCATCTGCATATTGTATGAGTGTGGCATGCTGTGTAGAGCATTTGAGGTTATTTGTGAAAATAGAGAACAACAGTGGGCCCAGTATAGAGCCCTGTGGGACTCCTATGGTGGTTGGAAGTTGTGTAGACAGAGTTCCTTTCCACTGGACTGATAGTTGCCTGTCAGACAAGTAGCTTCTGAACCAGGCTATAGTGGAGGAGGTGAAGGATAATGATGTTAGTGAGTCTAGTAGAATGGAGTGGGAGACCATATCAAATGCTTTTGAGAGGTCTAGGAAAATGGCTGATACATATTTGTTATCATTCCTGTGAAGGTTTATATAATTAGTGAAAGATAGAAGGGCTGTGGTAGTGCTGTGATGTGGACGGAAACCGTGTTGTGTGGTAGATAGTAGATTGTGTGTGTTAAGAAATGTCATCACTTGCAAGTGGATGCATTTCTCAAGAATTTTGGATAAGGGGCAAAGGATGGCAATAGGTCGGTAGTTGGAGAATTCATAAGAATTACCTCCTTTATGGAGAGGAATGATGCAAGATACTTTTCAGAGTTTGGGTATGTAGGATTCTAGTATGGAGCGGTTGATAAGGATGGAGACAGGATATGATAAGGAGTCACTAGCCATTTTTAGGTATGCAGCAGGTATGTTATCAGCTGCTAGTGTGGTTGGCTTTAGTTTTAGGAGGAGTTTTTTGATAGTTGAGGTGGGCACTGGTGATAGGCTGAAAGAGGGGGTGGTGTGGAATAGGTTAGGTTGTGACTGAGGTAGACTGTTTTTGGTTATTTGACTGGACAGGGCTAAGATGGATTTAGTAAAATGGTTATTAAATTGAGAAGCTATGTCTAGGGTATTGTTAGTAGAGATGGGTGCTGGGGTTGCAGTTTTGCCTGGCTTTAGTAGGGAGTTAATGACATGCCAGAATTTTTGTGGACTATTTGAATATTTCCTTTGGGCGCTAAGAAAATAGTTTTGTTTGTTTATTTTGGATTCAGCCTTGGCCTTGTTTCTAAGCTGTTGATAGTATTGTCTGGAGCTAGGAGTTTTGTCAGTTTTCCAGATTTTCCAGGCTTTATCTCTAGCTTTTAGTAAGGCTCTGGTGTCCCTATTTAGTCAGGGTGCGTAGTTGGCTTTAACTCTGATCTTTCTGCTGGCAGCTAGACTATTAAGGATGTTAGAGAAGGCAGTATTGAAGTAGTCTACTGCCTGGTCTAACCCGAGTGTCCGTAGTGGTTCCCAGTTGCAGTTGCTTAGGACAGTATTTAGGTATCATGGGGTAAGGTTACGGTCATCTCGTACAAATTTGTAGACTACTGGTTTGGGGTGATTGGAGTGTTTCTGGAGTAGGAAGGTGGGGAGATGATCACTTAAGTCATCTGGGAGGCAGCCTACTATATAGTTTTGTTTGGGATAGTTGGTTAGTGTCCAGTCCAGTATGGATTCTCTCTTTGTTTTCTCATCTATTCTAGTTGGTTCTTTAATTAGTTGAGAGAACCCATATAGATTGATATGTGTAGAGGGGCTGCTGGAGTCACAGGTTTCCCAGTCAGTGTTAAGGTCTCCTAGTAGGATCATTTCCTGAGGTAGATTGTCCTTTGTGCAGTGTAGGATGTCTTCTATTATGAGCGAGTTGTTGCCTGGAGGTATGTAGCAGCATATTATATTGATCTTCTTGGTGTTTCTTATGGATAGGACAGAAAACAGAACTTCAGCATTTTGAAAAGTGGGTGGTGTGGTGTGCAGGAGCTGGAGGTTAAGGGTGTTTTTAAAGTGAATGGCTACTCCTCCTCCTTTCCTGTTTGTTGTATCAGATCTAAGTGTATTATACCCTGGGGAAGAAAGACTTCATCTTGGATACCGGGTTTAAGCCAAGTTTCTGTAATGGCGAGTATATCAGGGTTGTAGTGGGCTATGAATGCATGTAGGTATGTTAGCTTGTTGGTAATACTTCTTATGTTTAGATTTAGGATTAGCAGATCAGATGTTTGTCTAGCTGAGAGGGGACCTGGATTTGGGTGAATGTCACCAGAGGTTAGCAGAATTTGTAGGAGTGTCAGTATGTGTTTTTTAATATTAATTGTTTGCGAGCTTGGTCTATGAGACTTTTTCTTAGTGTGATGAGATGGCGTAATTTTTGTTAGTGAGTAATATGTAGTTGTAAGATTTATGATTGTAGGGCAGATGTAGAAGTCTGAGTGGGTTTGAGAGGGTGGGCAAGTGTGGGTAGTGTGATAGCAATTGTGCAGTGTTAGATCTGTTTGTAAGGAAGTTAGGAAGGTTAGCGATAGTAGAGCTAGTGATAGGGATGTGAGTGTAGGTAACATGATACTACTTTGAGTGAGAAGTACAACTAGGATTCCTGGTTGGTTGTGTGTGAGGGTAGAGTTGGGTTGTCTGGGAATGTGTTTTGGGAGTGGAATCAGTGTGGGATATAATTGGATTGGGGGGTGGGGGAAGGTAGGATAAGTGCGTTGGGCTAGTTGTTAGGGAATTAGTGGTTGGACTACTGGTCAGGTGATTAGGGGTTAGTATAAAAGTAGACGTAGTGTGGACTGGTGGGAATAGGGGGCAGGAAGGGGAGCGGAGCAAGCCCGAGCACAGCGAGGGCAAGCAAAGCGGGCTAACAACGACTCTAAGTGTTTCTTTAGGCTTTGGTAAGTATGTAATGTTAGCTTAAATTGTAATATGTTCAACTGAAATTTTAACTGTAATTTAATATGTTTGCACTAAGTTATAGACTATGTTATGGGCACAGAGCATAATTTTCTGACATTCTTAAAAGGATATACAATTAAAGCTGGGGTTAGTTCATGGAAGTCAAATTTTAAGTAATTATCTATAGTGACACCTAGCAATTTGGTATTGGGGTCAGGGGAGATGACTGTCCCATCATTAGCTTGAATGGTAAAGGAGAAGGGTATGGACCTTTGGGTTGGTGGAAATATGAGCATTTTGTTTTTTTTTGGGATTTAGTAGTAGGCGACATTTGGATAGCCAGTTTTCTACCACAGTAAAAGTAGCCTGGGTGTCCCTTTTTAGATCATCTGGAGATGTAGCTGAGCAGATTAAAGTGGAATCATCAGCATACTGGATACAGCTGGTGTTTGGTATGATTGTAGGAAGATCATTAATAAAGATGGAAAACAATAGTGGTCCTAGTATGGACCCTCGTGGAACTCTGATAGTATTGGGCAAGAGATCTGAGAGCTTATTCTGCCAGATGACTGCTTGTTGCCTGTCATTGAGATAGGATTTAAACCATAGAAGGGCACTGGGATGTAGTCTGAGATTCTGCAGGGTTGAAATCATAAGTTGATGGTCCACCATGTCAAAGGCCTTCAAAAGGTCTAGGAAGAGGGCAGACGAGGTGTGATTATTGTTGCGGTTATCATTAATGGTGTTAGTGAAGGATAATAGGGCAGAGGTAGTACTATGATGTGGTCAAAAGCCATGTTTGGTCTCAGCCATCAGGTCATTCTGGATTAGATGTTGCATAAGTTGTTTGTTTATGCATTTCTCCATTATCTTAGCTAGTGGGGAGAGTATGGCTATGGGTCTGTAGTTGGAGTATTCAGTAGAGGGACCTCCTTTATGTAATGGAATAACATAAGATGTTTTCCAGATATTGGGAATTTTGGCGTAGGAAATGGTTCGGTTGATTAGGATACAGATTGGAAAGGCAATAGCGTCAGCTGTCATTTGTAGATATTCAGCTGGGAGTTGGTCTACGGATAGGGTGGTGGGTTTTAGTTTTTTGAGAAGCTTGCATATAAAGGAGGTTGGTACAGGCTGAAAGCAAAATAGGTTTTGGCTACTAGAGTTGTTGTTATTTTCATCACGGGAACTTTGAGGTATTTGGCTGGCAAGAGCTTGAATTGTTTCAGTAAAGAAATGATTGAAGCTGTCTGCAACCTTTTCTGGGGTCTTATTTGAGTTGGCAGCTGGGTTAGGCATTGATGTTTTACCTGGATACAGTAATTTGTTGATCCCAGCCCAGAATTTTTGAGGATTTTTCTGATTATTCATCTGTAGCCTACTGTAGTAGTCCTTTTTATCCAGTAGGACACGTCTTTTTGTTTCATTCCGTGCATGTCTATATTTATTATGATCCTGGGGATTTTTGGTAGTTCACCAGGTGGCCCATAGTCTATTTCTACTATAGATTTTTGTTCTTGTTTCTTTGGAAAGCCAAGGAACATTGTTTCCTTTTAATATTTTTAGGCGGACAGGAGCATGTGGGTCTAGGATTTCAATATATTTGTTGTTAAAGTAAGTTACAGCTTCCTCTAAGGTGAGATGCTTTAGTATAGTCCAGTTGCAGGATTTAAGTTCCAATTGAAGTTTAGCAGGATCAAGGACTCTTTTACTTCTAACCTTCCTGAGCAAGGGTAGTTGAGGGGTGTTAGCTTTTTGTTTAATTATATAGGTTGGGAGATGATCACTTAGATCATCTGGGAGGGTGCCTGCAGTGTACATTAGGGGGTTGCTATTTACAAGTATCCAGTCCAGTATACTCTTTTTATGGGACCATTTGTCAATTCTGGTAGGGGTGGCTATTGTTTGAGTGAATGCATGAAGGTTAATATGAATGGAGGGGGATTTTGATGAACAGGAGTCCCAGTCTACATTAAAGTCTCCCAGAACTAGGGTTTTTTGGGTATACTGAGAGGATAGCCAGTGAAGGGTATCCTCTAGTGTAGCTACATTATTTCCTGGGGGAATGTACATACAGATGATATTAATGCTTTTACTTTTGTTCAGATGGAATTTGGTAGCTAATATTTTCAGAGTTGTTGATCTGAGGTGGTTGGATAGTTTCAATAGTTACGTTTAGTTCAGATTTATAGAGGATGTCTACACTCCCCCCCTTTCCTCGTGGCCCGATCTAGTCTATGTAGGTTATAGCCAGGTGGAAGAATTTCATTATCAGTGGTAGATGGTTTTAACCAGGTTTCAGATAGACATAATATCTCAGGGGAATAGACATCTAAAAGGGCATGAAGTTCATGTATTTTTTTGTTTATATTTCTTATATTAAGATGGCAAATCAAGAGGGAGTTGGTGGGTCTACTGATTATATTTTTGTTATAGCTATCTCTGTTAGATGGTGGGTTAAGGGTAATAGGGCCAGGATTGGGGTGGATATCTCCACAGATTATAAGGTTTAGTCTGTACTGTATAATGATACACATAAGTTTACTTAAAAGTTTGTCAAAAAGTCTGGCTTTAAGACTGGTGTGGTGTGGATTGATAGTCTGTTGGATAATAAATGAGGATAAGTTTTGTTTTGTTTTAGTGTCCTGGTTTAATATATATCTAAAAAAAGGCTGTTTTTTCATGTGGAGATTTGGTGTGGCCTACCTGGCACTGATACCTGGTAAGATGTTGGGTTTCATACATAGTTAGGATATAGGTTGTGATAAGGGTGGGTAGTAGGGTATATAAGAGCATTCTGGTAATATGCATGTTTGGGTTAACTATTGTGAGAAGCACGTACAGGGGAAGGGTAGTAACAGAGTAGAGGAGAAGGGAGGTGGGCGGGGAGATAATGAGGGCTGTTTTGCTGATAGGTGGGGAGGATAGAGGAGAGGAAGAGAAGATAGTGGATTCAATAGGTTGTAGTAGTAGTTGGGGTGTGGCTTAGTGTCTTTAAATGTAGACGTACTGGGGCGGGTGGGAATTGGGGGCAGGGAAGGGAGCAGAGCGGGGCTAATTCATTAAACAAGTGGAGGGCTAAGGTAAGAAGTATTTAATAAGAAGCTGACTCTTTGTGCCTGAAATATTGTTTTTTTAAGGTTAAAACTGTGTAATGGGCTATGATACTATAGTAAGGGGACCTAGGAAAACATAAAATAGAGTGGGCAAGAGTAAAAACAGATTTACTTTTTAGCACACTTACTCCAAGGCTATGCCTTGGAGTTCGAATTTAGGGTAGTTTAAGGCTATGTGATAGGAACTAGAGATGTTTTTAGACCCAGAGCACACACTAATGATATTTGGATATAGATACAAGTTTTCAGGTATTAACCTTAGAATGAGATAGTTCACTCCCAGGTGGGAACCCTTGGGCAGTAGGTACAGGAATACTCCTTTCTGGGTGAGATTCTTTTGGCTTTGTTAGAGGGGGAGCCTCCTGTAATTAAACATACAAACAGTGTGAGATACTCAGGCATGGGGATGCAACCACTGATCAAACAGGCCTAACATTCACTTCTGTTACAAAATAAATCAGTATTAAAGTAATAAAATATGCATCATTATTCAACATGGCATTGCTGCAATTGGCTTCACTCAGTGATACAATTTAGTTAAAAAGTGTAACTAGAGGTTTAAAACACTACAGTACCCGGAAAACATAGTACGCTATGATTATTAAGAGGTAGCGACTAAATTCTATTTATCAGTTTAAATACAACTTTGGTGCTAAGCATTTTGTAACAGAAGTATGCACATCTGTTAAATAGCGAGGCAACTAGGTAGCAGAAAATAACTCTGTTTTAGTCAAAACACCCTTACAAAAGCATAATCTACTGCTGGTACTGTTTATAGGTTTCAAAAGGCCTATATCTAAAGAAATAGATCAAGTTACATACTGAATTGCTTTATAGTCGTTCAGAAACACAGCCAAACAGCGAGTAATATGAGCGTTCTAAGTTTACATGCAATTCAGTGCTGATACTGCTGTGTTTATACTTACAATGGACATTTAAAGATATATGCCTTAGCTGGTGGATTTTAGAATTTCATTGAGTCAAAAACCCAGATAAACACTTTAAAAAATGGACAAAACATATTATAGGGCTATGGTTAACATAGCAAAACAAGTTAATGCTAAGGCGTACAAATGCACGTGCAATGCAGCACTGAGAGACTCGAGAGGTGTATGCCTATCCGCTCAAGTTCATTGAGAATAATAACACATTTAGTATATAAATCTTTGTTTATGAGTTCCATGATGATGCATTCCATGACCTTGCAGACCAAGCTCATCAGGCTAATAGGGCGATAGTTCCCAGGGTCAGTGGTGGCTCCCCCTTTGTGAAGTGGGATTACTGTTGCTGTACGCCATTCAGTGGGCACAAAGCATGATGTGAGACTATGATTGAACATGGTGCTTAGGTGGGTATGATCTGAATTGTCCATACATATTAAGGTCTTACTAAGCTTAATGTTTTTGGCTACCAAAAATGCAATTACTAGAAAATGGAAATCAAAATCTAAACCAACGGTGATGCCCCTGCAGTAGCCCAGCAATCAACGAGCCTCATTCCTCACAGGGGATGTACACACTGGGAGGATAACAGGTACACACACAGTAAAGTGCAATTTCCCTTAAGAGCACACAGAGACCACAGTCAGTCTGGGGCTGGTTTCTCCCTCTTTCTCCAGATCCTCAATAAGACTGTCACAGCTACAGGGTTGAAATCTCAGTCGAGTGGCCAAGCTAAGACCTCCAGCACCCTCTCTGTCCAACCAGTGCTTCATGTCCCTGCCCAAGTAGCTCACACACACACACACACACACACACACACACACACACACACACACACACACACACACACACACGCACACACACACGCACACACGCACACACACACACACACACACACACACACACACACACACACACACACACACACACACACACACACATTGAGATTTGATTGATATACAAACACACACACACACCTGAGAATGGGTGGCACAGGTTTACTAGCTATGCCCCCTTTTGCCCAGACTATAATGTAGTTTCAGTTGCCCCAGCTACCATTATCAGCTACTATAAGACCCTTAACAAAGGGTGTCCAATCCTACTGTGCAATGTTACTATTAATCCAAATTGTAGTCTGACCAAGACATGCAGGACAGTCTCAAATAAATACAGAAAACATCTAAACTAAACTTCACTATATTCCTAGCTATATCTAAAAATGATACTATGCCCAAATCTTACTTACAGCAAGGCAAGTGAAGATTGTGATGATGAGCGGATGTTCTTGCTAGGTCCAAGACAAAATACAACATGCGCCATCTCTCTCTCTCTCTCTCTCTGATACAGTTCTTAAATCAATATCAAATATTACTGCTGGGTTAGCTTGGATGACATTACTTTTTGTCACCTGAATTCAGTTCCCAGGCTAAACAGAAACTGACAGAATTTAACATCTCTTTGTGAAAAATACATATCTCTCAGATGTTTGCTCATAACTGAAAGTCATAAAACAATAAAACACTTTTACATTTTAAACCTAGTTATTGCTTCTCTTTCAAGACAATACAAAAACTTCTAGATCTAGACATTGTGTCTGCTACACTGAAACTGAGAAACCTTTATAGCACAATCATAAAGCAGTTCAGTTTCAACTTATTTTCTCGAAGTTTTGCAAGTTAACCCTTTTATGTTCTAGTTTCTGATGCAAAGCTATAAATACTCTAAAACTACATCAGCTATTACAATTTAAACTTTAGAAACACTTTTCCTATAATTAAGAGACACCAAGAGGGTTATGATCTGGAGCAATTGCCTTGTTTGCCTTCCCTAATTCCAGCCCTGCCTACACAATCAAGCAAGCTAGTAACTCTCAGTTTAAACAGGAAAAATTCATGCTAGATTGTTGATTGAGCTCCTATATACTGAAGGTGATTGAAAATATGTAAAAGTTAGGCAAGAAGGCAGGAGAGTGTCATTAAATGAAAAGATATGGCGACAGCTGGAAAAGGGAGTTGATAAAGATTACATAAGAATTGACTTACAAAGACACACACAATAACTCAGTTTTTGAAGAGAGGCCTGTCACCATGAGGCTGCATCCACCCAAGCAGCCTCTGAAGAGCTCATTGTGTTTTGAGAAAAAAATGACATCAATATGATTGTGAAAGTTGTGAGGAAGAAGGGATTTGTGTGTCAATGTGATGTCTGGGCAGCCTGGACTATGTTTCTACCATGTATGGAACATCTAATGCATAATTTATAGGTTTCAGACTCCTAGCCTCAGGCAACTGACTCCTTCCTAGTAGACATTTGGACTAAGAGATGCTTTTCCTGTACTACTTTTCCATCTGACACATTTTTGAATGCGCATGCCCAGTACAAGAAAACTAAGACGGTATTTTATTTTCTGATATTCCATTGATGGGCAGTTGTTTGTTTTGCATATCTCATGTCTTATTGTCTATACTTCAGTTCTTCTAGAGTGTCCATTGTTTTATTGCCATTTCTATTGAGGAATTGCCAAGATAACAGTGACTTGCAAAGTTTCAGGGAGTTGTCAGGATCTGGAGGAAGCAGACTCCAGTTTGAGCCCAGCACCAAACTGCATTACCATTTCCACTGTTACTGGTCCCCATGACATACTAATAGAAATGTAGCAGTGGATGCTATTCCTGCTGTTCTAGGATTACCACCTGTCACTATTTGGGTAGTCTTGTCCTGTAAGTTAACGATGACAGATATTTGAGTTTTTGGATGACAAAGTGGACTGAGGGTTTTTCTTTTACTTTTGTGAGCTGTGTTTGTTTTGGACTTATTGGAAAGGCCAGTTGTGGAGTTTTGTCATCGGTGGACTTCCCAGTTTATTGTGCAGAAGCGAATGCTGGCGGACTTGGGGCTCAGTTTATATTTTGGAACTGTTGGTCCTTTCTGGCCTATATAAGGGCATTTGTGCATGACAACCGGAAATATCTCTGTTGAAAATTGGGATATTATCAGCTAATTAAAGACTTTTTCTTCTTTTCAAGGTACTTTAACTTGATGGTTGCATATTTCAGTGAGCAAGGGGTGTTCCATTTTGACTATTTTTTATTTTGTATGTTGGGACTATCTTTTTGCATTGTTAAGAAGCAAATGCTGTTGCCAATCAGGGACACCTAATATTTGCAGAAGGAATTAGATAGCAATATGTGTTTTGTGCACACATTTTGGATGGAAGAACTTAATAACTATGGACACCACTGAACTGCTCAAGGTTCCTCCATTTGGCTGTTCATATGATTGTGCTACTCGTTGTTATATTGTTGAAGTATCTCCTCATTATTTAACTTCTTCTCAATATTCCACTGCTCCTGGGCTTGCCTAGAGCGTACTGTTTGTTTTTTGCTTTATGAAGCTGTTTAATATACTACTGCCATACTAGATGAACTTACTGTCTCAAAGATTCTTAATTGCTTGCCTCATTAGTAACTGTTGCCTCATTAGTTAACTGCTTTAGGACTCATATAGAGCGTACTGTTTTACGTTGTTTTAAAATAACTGTTTAGTGCTGCCTTATTAATAGAGCATTTTGTCTTAGACTTGTTTAATTGTAGCTTGCCTCATTAGTTAACTGCAGCCTCATTACTAATTGTTTTTGGGCTCTCTTCAGAGTCCTGTTTAGCGTCAGCTTAACAAAGTGATGCTTCTTTATCTAGTGCATATTATTTGTTAGAATACTTTGTTGTAGTTCAGCTGCACTATTTGCATGTATGGGGCTAGTCAGGAACTAAATCCTGTGACCAGATTAGGAAATACAATTTGTGAGTGTACATGTTAGTGGTGCTTTTTGCAAAATCACATACACAGCTACAAGGGACTTACAGAAGTGATTTATACACTCTTGCAATTTTAGAATCTGTTTGAGCCTGCATTCACAGCTTCAGAAGACTCTGAGGTACATTTAAACACAGTCGCATGCTAGTGTAACTCTGTCGACCATTTTAAACTACAAATAAATGCTAATATTGGTATGAGAGGTTGGCATTCATTTGAGGATCTCCATCCTGTTTAGATCAGCTTACACTACATATTGTGTCTAGAGCTTACTATAGTTTTACTCATACAGTATTGCCACACTAATACATCACACTCTCATACTATCAAAGAAAACACCTTACACACACTACTCTTACTCAATCCACAATGTTCTATAAAGTAAACACACACTTACTAAACACAGTAATCTATCCCTTCACAATTTCTGCTCTACTCCTTCTTTCATTGCTCACCACATACCATACTCAACTTAATGACAACACCCTGTCACAAGGGCAAACAGTAGCAATAGGCAATCAAGTAAAACTAATACATTTCCCCATATCACCATGTGACCTAACCCCTCCCATACCATCTCTTTCATACACAATCAGCATTAAGCTAAACAAAACTCCCATTCCTCTCAAAAACAGGCTAAAATAATTTACAAGCTTACTAAAGTCTACCTACACCTACTTAAAACACTTTCATGCAGTGGTGACATTCACCCTAATCCAGGACCTACTACAACAACCAACCCCCAAACTTAGATCAGCTAAATCCTCTATATCACAGACCAACCTCCTCTCTCCTCTTTCTAAACCTAAATGTAAGAAGTATATTAAACAAAATTCATGAACTTCATGCCCTATTAGCCCTATATAAACCAGAAATCATATTGCTAACCGAAACATGGCTAAAGCCAGAACACCACAATAATGAGATCACAGCTCCTACTTACAATATTATACGTAGAGATAAGAGTGGGGAAAAAGAAGGGAGGGGTGGCAATATTATTCCAAAACCATCTCAACATTGAATTACATGATGGTAATCTCCCTGTTGGCAAGAATGTAGAACTAATCCTTGCTAAATTAAAACTAAACCCCAACAAACATATAAATATTGTAGGTGGTTACATCCCACCAGGCAATAACACTACTATAATGGAAAACCTCCTAGACTGGATTTCAAACTCTCTCCCACAAGAAACTATACAATTAGGTGACTTTAATATTGACTGGTTTAGCTACTCCAGTTGCAATCCCTCAAACTATATTAACTTACATGGGTTTACCCGACTAATCTCATCACCCAATAGAATTGACAAATCATCCCACCGCAAGTCCATTCTTGATTGGATTCTTATATCTAACCCGTCTTGTGAATACAAATCTGGTTGTCTACCTGATAGTTTAAGTGGCCATCAACCAACCTATCTAATTAGAATCCCGCATCCACCAAGGTTATTTCTAAACTCCTTCACAAACTCAAGCCAACCACACTAGTTGCTGATAACCTACCAGCAGATTTCCTTCAGATAGCAGCTGAAGCCATAGCCTATCCTGTTGCTATTCTCATCAACAGGTCTCTGTCTGAATGCATGGTACCGTCTTTATGGAAAACATCACATATTATACCACTACACAAAGGAGGTAACTCCTTAGAACTCACCAATTACCAGCCAATAGCTATTCCATCACCCCTATCCAAAATACTAGAAAGAGTTATTCATTCCCAACTGATACAGTATCTCCAAAATAATAACCTGTTATCTAAGGCACAGCATGGCTTTAGACCCCCCCCCCCCCATAGCACTACCACTGCACTACTGTCTTTCACTAATACTGTCAACCACTACAGAAACAAGGGTCTTTTCATATCTTCCATATTCTTAGACCTATCTAAAGCTTTTGACATGGTTAACCATGATATGCTTCTCAAAACTCTTATCAACCCTAAACATCAGCCCCTCTTCTATCTCATGGTTCAGCAGCTACTTATCAGACTGACAACAGGCTGTCCTATGGCAAAACCAATTGTCCCCTCTGTTACCAGTATCATTAGGTGTCCCTTAAGGTTCCATCCTTGGCCCATTGCTTTTCTCTCTTTTTACTAACCAGTTCTCATCCTCCATACTCTCTGCCTCACTACTACAATATGCTGACACCACCCTTATATGTGCCACTCTCACAATAAGAGAACTGCATACCCAAACCCAAAAATAACTTTACCTTAGCTGAAGCATAATATACTAACACCAAACTCATTCTTAATCCCCCCAAAAAACAAAACTTATTCTGTTCAACCCAGGTAGGTCCCCTCCCCAGACAACAACTTTTGCATCACTTCCAAAGATAACATCCAGATCAGTCCAACCTCACACACTAAACTGCTAGGTGCAGAAACAACCTGAGATTTGACATCCCCATAGCTCAAACCATCAAGAAAGTAAATAAAAAGCTTGGCCTCCTATACAGGAACAAACATTTTATCACTAGACATACCAAGGCCACAGTAGCAAGGACTCATCTTTTGTCCATTCTCCTCTATGCCTCCCCAGTCCTGACTAACCTCCACCAGGCTGATTAAAACAAAATGGAATCTTGCTACAACAAGATTGCCAAGTTTGCTACTGAAGCCTCATACAGATCCCATCACTGTCTATCTTTAAAGCAGCTTAACTGGCTTGAGCTCCCTCAACTTCTGTTACTCAGTCAATTGTCAGTAGCACATAAGTTATACTATCTTCCTGACAAAATCCCTGCTCTCCAGGATCTGATTCAACCCTATACTACTGCTAGACCATTAAGATCTACTAACCAGAACCTCATAAATGTCAACAAATATAAGAATTATATAATGGTAAGTCTTTCTTTGCTTGCACTATTGCAAGAGCTTGGAATTCACTACCTAGCCAGATAACTTCTAATAACTCTACTATACAGTTTAAAAAGCTCTTGAAAACCCACTATTCTAACAACTGGCTATGATCCTGTTGCTCCCCAGGATAAGACATAAACAATGTATAAAAGGATAAAAATGAGAGTGCTGGTAACTTATTGCAGCTCTGTAGTAAAACTGCTATTTAGATCATACCTTAAAATATGTCATCATTGTAGAAATGTTAGTATAAGCCAAGGATCTATTTATCAGATAGTCAACAAACACTATCTGTGGTCAGTAGCAATTACCAATGCATGTTTTTATCCTAAAATTATAATGTTTTATTTTTGCCTCTGTTGCACTGAACTCTTTATTGTTAGCTTCATTATTTTTTTAATTTGTTTATTTTATTGTATATGAGTTTTTTATTTTGTGTTTAATTTTACTTATGTAATGTAACTTGGAACTTTTCTCCCCAGGCCTACATTGAAAAGGGGCCTGTGTCCAGTCGGACTTTCACGGTTAACAAATGTAAATTAAAATAAAATAAATAAAATAAAATTTGCACAGGTATATAGTTTGCATGTATTTCTGTTCTAAGTCAGCAGGGCATGCTGTGGTTACATTTTAGCTCAGTACATAACATACAGTTCTGTATCAATCATATCAATGTTCACAAATGACATTGAATTATTTACAAAATTCCAGATAGCTGGGCTGACAATATTTCCCTATATCACACCAGCTATATCTGAAGCATTGAATAATGCAAAAGAGATAAAAGAATTAAGGATGATATCTTTAGAAAATGGAAGGAGCAAATTACATATAAATAAATGGAATTTGTGGTGACAAAACATGCAGAATAATGTTTAGGAGGAGAAATGAAATTTAAAGGATATCAGAAACTGAGAAATTTATGTAATGTTGGTGTGAATTAAAATTTTTAAATGGAAATGCGCTTGGAGACTACCTAAGAATAACAAAGCAAACCTCTAAAATATGATACTGTCATTACTGAGACAAATTTGGATTTAAAAAAAATTCCTGCTGCACTAAAAATGGGTACCTATTATTTCATTGAAACTCAAATTCGCCGAATGTCTATTCATCAAACTTAAAGCATCAAATACCTTTTCAGTGAAGGATTACATCATCGAAAATTTTCCTGGGGAAGGGAGTTAGTTGGCCTTTACAACAAATTTGCCCTTTTCCTCAATGTAGTACGATCTCAAAGTTGAAATATATATTTGGGATGGGGTGGGGTTGCAGCCCTATGCACTGGGGGTGTGGGTGGCGAAGCCTCCCACCATAGTGGGTTTAAAATAATATAATTTGTTTTACAATTGCTCTAGTGGCCAAGTAGGTTTTTCCCCCTGAGAAATCTTTTTGATGATGTAATTCTTCACTGAAATGGTATTAGATGCTTTAAATTTGACAAACAGGCATTTTGTGAATTAGGCCTTCGATGAAATGATATAGATCTCTAAAAACACATCTAACTTTAGAATAAAAGCATAATTACCAGTCATAAAGTATATAGGCACATTCCTTTTGTCTGGACTCCTTTCTCACCTACCCTATTTAAGTCACAGAACTCTATTTAAGTACAGTATATACTCAAAGTTATAAAACATATTTGCTTACATAAACCTTCCCTTTCGTTACAATCAGACTAAATCAGGACTTACTACAGGTTTTCATCTTCATGCCACGTCACTCACAGCACATATATTTTTTTGTTGTTGCTTTTGCTGGTCTTAGAAACCTATGTGTAACAGTTTAATTTAAAGAAACATTAAGGCATGTAGGGTATGTCTACACATTATTATCTTGTATATGTTACATTGTTACTGGTGTATTGTCTTGTATGTGTCCTATAGCATCAGATGTCTTATCTATACTTGAATATGCTTTATATCTAAGTCTGAGAAACACATTCGACTAAACATATATTATAGAAAAATGTGGATTTTAATCTCTGGATCTTTACTTAAAATGTGCTGTGCCCAGTCAGGCATTCCCATTCAACAAATACACTTACATACTCAGTAAATAATACTCTGCCTAAGTGTCTAACGGCTGCAAGTAGCTCGCATAGTGTTTTATAAATGGACAGACTCATGAATGATTTTCTCCTGCAGATGTTGAGGTAAATTTCTGGGCTGCATTTTTGAAGTGACAGTTCAATTATTTAATGTATTCTAAAATTTAGTGACATTTTTGATAGGATGTGATAGTTTTATAGATTGCTTATATTTTAATTTGTTTACTATGTTTAGCTAGTTGGAATCACATTCATATTTGGCAGTAATGCATTTTTTTAATTGGCTAGTTTTGGTTACGTTTTGTTTAGCTTTTTTATTCTTTTGTTTTTATTTTTATTTTATAATTTGGTAAGAATTAATTATATTTTAGGGCTGATTTAATTAGGCAATGCTATTTTGATGGGCTGTGTATGCAGTGTGCAAAAATTATGTTTTACATTGCAGTGAAAAGGAAATGCAGTTAGTTTTTCAGTTTATTCTTATGTTTATTTTTATTCCTGTTAGAAATTTAATCTAAGCTAAGTACAGATTTTTATTTACCATTCTGTTTTAGGTGGAATATAATGTTTTGGGGTTGTCAATGTACCTTTTGTGTGTATCTAGTGAATAAATCTAGTTTTTCATATTGTAATGAATGAGGTTCTGTGCCACAGTTAATTTTTTAAATTTTATTTAACAGTTTTAAAATAAACTAATGGTATATTTGGATTTATGAGTTATTTTAGTTAGGCTATGGTATCTTTAGAGGTATCAGCATTTCTTTTTGTAGGCAGTTAGCTAAGGATTCTCCAAATACCTTTCTACACAATACCTCTGCAGCCAAGTGCATTACATTTTGGTCCAATAATTTTCTATATTACTGATACCAGTGTTTCGCTGAGACATTTGAGCAAGTCCAAAGAGTGTTGGAAGCACCAGTTTACAGAAAAAAACACCTTTCTTGTCTTTTCAGTTTTATACCAAACAAACCAGACACTGCCTCTTGGCTTGTAGTTCCAAAAGAAAATAATACCTTTTGTTAGCTTTCAGCAGTCCACACAGTCCCTCCAGTAAATAGGTTCCCTAGAAAAAGTCAACCATTGGAAACACCCCAGTTGTAGATCACTGCCAGACATTCCACCTGGTGAACTCCAAGAATTAACCCTTGGGCCAACATACTCCAGCCTCTGAGGCCTTCCTTTTGATGATCTTCTAGATGAAGAAACTAACTTCCCGAAGTCCTTGGGAATGGGACATCATGGTAATTGACAATCAAGACTTTATTCATTCATTACTGGCTAATACATGGATTTTTTTTTTTTACTAGATGTTGTGAGAATGTTCCTACAAAACACTGCAACACAGATATAAAAGCACATTCATTATTTTCCACTATGTTACTACACACACACATGTACACACACACACACACACACACACACACACACACACACACATATATATATATATATATATATATATATATATAGAGAGAGAGAGAGAGTGGTTTATTGTGTCAGAACTTTTACAGTCAATTTTTAGAGTGTCCTGCATTATGCTGACTCCATTTCTTCAGTGTGTGCAGAATAATTTATGATCTGTGTCCATATCTCTCAACCTCTTAGTGCAATAAATCTGGACAAAGCCATAAATAATGGAGGGGCAAAATCCCAAAATAGGAACAGTTTTTAAGTATTGCTCTTATAAACTTAGAACATCGATAGAATAACAGGTTTTGCATTACCTTGATTTTTCTGATGAGTATGAATTCTGCAACTGAAATATGTGTCATTATTCTCTGACTTCAGTCCTCAATGATTTGCAAGAAAATTAAAAATTTTATGAGAAACATACCCAAAATATGAGGCAAAAATCTGGACATTCTGTGATAATCTGGACAATTGAGAGGTATGTCTGTGTCCATCATTATGAAGGAGTGTATAAGGAATGGTGTGATTCACTTATAGTGCTTCTGGTGTGGTGCTTTTTCAGATCAATATTCATACTGACTATGGGAAATGAGGCCAGGGCATCGGGGCATTTTGGAATTTCAGCATTTCATTACCTACTCAGTTGCTGGTGTCTTGGTGCGGGAGTGATGCAGTGGGGTAAACAGTTTTGCTGTTTTCTTCACTGTTGTGCAATCCTGGAGTTGGTATTTAATTAGCAGGGTTGTTGTGGGTAAAAGGGAACTTGCATCCTGCAAAAAGTTTTTTTTTTGATGTCTGCATATATGTTTTGGTGTAGTGTTTTAGCTATACTGAAAAGTAGAATTAGTGAGTTCTGACTTCTTAGTACGGACCCTATAGTGTCTATGTGTTATAGATCCTATATACATTTTATTTATTTATTTATGTAACATTTGTTGACTGGGAAAGTCCGACTAGGACAGAACCTATTTTCAGTGGAGGCCCAGGCAGAAATGCTCCAGAAGCATGTCTTTGGAATTTGGGAGGAAACCGGAGTACGCTGAGGAAACCCACGCGAACACAGGGGGAACATGCAGACTCCACACAGAAGGCACCCCAGCCATGAATCGAACCAAAGAACCTTTTGCTGTGATGCAACAACGTTAACTACACATCACTGTGCTGCAGTATACATATGTATCTGTATATCCATTTATATATAGATATATGTGTGTGAGAGAGAGGGAGGGAAAGAAAGACCAGTGGAAGATATATCAGACACAGTGCTCTTTTCATTAATACACATTTATTTATTTATTTATGCATTTGTTGACCAGGGGTAATTCAGCTAGGCTACTGTAGCCCCTTTTCAATGGAGGCCCAGGGAGAAAAACTTCAGTATTTATTTAGTGCTTATTATGTTACTGTGTGCATTTTGTTTGCATATATAATGTGTGTACACTTGTGCTTAGACTGAGTAATTTTGTGTGCTCTAATAGGCAAAGCACCATTGTCTAATCTCTAGTATTTCAGCTCTAATAATTTTTTGAGTGACCAAAGTGATACAATGTCAGTGGTTAACAGGTAACCTTTGGTGCTGGAAGAGAAGGCTGTGGTTTGTAGTCCTACCCCAGGTGTTCGGATTAATTTTCCAGTGCTGAAACTGCAATGCGTCATTAGAGGGATGCTGCATTTTGGGTAAACTGTCCTGCAGATGAAAAGTTAAGCTAAGGTCCCATCTTCTACAGTTGGTGGTAGCTCAGATGGATGTAAAATCTCCCATGGCAGTTATTGAAATTAGTAGGGGGAAATTCCCCATTGCCCTTACCACATTTCCATTAGTCAGTATGAATACCACCTCAAATCTCCCCTGAAAAGAAGTCTCTGGTGTTGTGGAACTATCCCAAGCAACAAAAGCATAAATAAAAGCAAAAAATAGCTAAATAAATTAAAATATCAATTTACATATGTGTATAAGGGAACAGTAAGTAGTTCAAACAAAGGGCAGCGTCTACACCTGGATATCACATCGAACTTGCTGTATTCAGTCTTTAATATCAGAGTTCTCACTGTACCATATTTCATTTTAAATTTTGAGCTGCCCTTCTTTTACATTATTACCAGTTTTATAATATGTTGGCATTCCTGAACAATATTAGTTGAATAACCAAAGTTAACTTACTCTTCTTTTGTTAAATACATTCACTCATTAACTAATAACAGATTATGAGTCACATCCTTCCTGTTGCTGGCCTACTGCAGTAGGTAAAATATTTAGCTTGAACTGTCTGCCCCGATTAAATCAGTTTGTTCTTTCTACCTCTGCTAATCCTGTTATGCTCGGTTTTACTTTTTTCACAGTGCATATACTGTGGATGAAACTAAAGACTCAAAGCTAACTTTAATCACACAAGTGTCAGAAAGCAAACTTTATCAACAGAATTTCAGTAACCAGGCTAACATGTCTGCATTTAATGGCACTTTTTGAACGTGTGTTGTCTGCCACATTAAAATGCTGTTGGTGTACTTCCTGCTTACTATTCATTTCAGTTACCATGGTAAGTTTTTACTACTTCTTCAGAATTTTTAAATAATGAAGGAATGAAGTATATTAAATTTAGGTAACATTACAGAAAACAATTCACTAACAGCAAAATACTGAAGTAGATTGCATGTAATAAAAAATCATCAGGACTGTGACTGTTATGTTTTATTGGTTTAATACAATATGATGACAAAAGACCAAAGTTCTTCCCAAAGACAGCATCAGGTGATATTTTCTGATTTCCATTGTTTCAGCAAGACAGGGACCAGGTATTACAGTTATGTTTGTTTACAGTGTTTTGTAAAAGAATAACACAAATAACACATGTTTTATTTTTAAAAGCACATTTAAAAATGTTAACTATATTACCATATCAGGACATATATGTATTTATATATTTGAAATGTAACATATTTGTGTACCTTCCACTTTGCTTTCTTTGTTCTTTCACTCAGTGGCAACCATCCTGGATAGTTTACACAACCTCCTGAAACATTAGAATCAGTTCCTAGTATTTATTAAACTAATATGGAAGGATGTTATGTATTATAAGGACTGCAAAGCCATACCTTTTGCTGCACTTTAAATGATAAATATAAAAAAATGCTTTATTAATGAAGATGGAATCAGCATTAGAGCAGTTATAGAACAGCAACAATAAATAGAAGAGCAATAAAGAAAACAATGCTTTTTATGTACTGATACATGCTATACTGATATGAAAAACAAAAGGTTGATTTGGGAACAAATTGCATGTGAATGTGTTGCTTATTTTACCATACAACAATAAGAGTTTCAGAGTGAGCAAATGAGCAATGTACATGTACCCATTCATGTCAAGCAAAGCTCCTCATTGGCCCGCTAAGAAAAATCTTGACGACTGGATGGGAAATAGAAAATTCACCCCAGGGATCACTTCTGTGGCACTGCTTGACAGGGGTACAGGAAAATAATTTTCTTGAGTGGCGAAAGCCAGGGAACCTTTTTGGCTAGGCTTATATAGACCCCATGGGCGATAGCCTAGTACCCACCTATGAACCTATGAACCTATGAATATGCAGTAACTATTTAACAATCATACTATCCCTTACATAAATGATTACTCAAAAACAGTACAAGTGCATCATTTTTAAATATGTCCCACATACTTCTTCATTTCCCAGAGCACAGCATTCATATTTAAACAGGACATTTATTTATTTATAATTAAATTTTGTTATTTGTTTTAAGGGGATAACAGGTAAAAAAGGCAGCTAGATAGTTAAGTCAGGCTCACACACTGGAGATGTGGGATCTGATGGGATTCAAAACAAAACATTCCATTTCCAAGCATTCCACATGCTGTGTTATTCTACATCTTCAGTGTACATGCTCTTGTACAATTTTCATTTGGCAACTGATGCTCTTGAGTAGGAACAGTTATAGTTAGGTTGTTTATAATCAAATTATGTTATCAAACTGTAAATGTCCTGCCTACCTCACTCAGCATGTCTAATGAAAATTTCCTAAGAACAACGGGTGGCTTACCTTTAATTTCCATCCCTCAGAAATAATGCAAGCTAGCCACGGAATACTTTGTGGCAATCACCAGTTTGGACCAACAGTAACACCCTTTAAAAAACTCTGGAACCTTTGTCATCGTATGGTCCATTAAACCTTTCCCAGTAAAGTGGTAGTCCTCCAAGTCTGTTGTATTGTATTGTATTATTTGCTTCACATTTTTAGTCCTGTACTTACTTTGGTTAAGTACACAATATAGGAATGCTTTTTAAAGCTGAAAGTTCTGGCTAGGCCAGAACTACAGTTGGTTATGCATAAACAGCATTTCAATGCTGGAAACAATAAAATGGTCCTTATTTTTTACCTTTTTCTACTTTTCAGTGAAAATATTCAAAAGCTGGATCAGATTTCCTACATTACCATCAGTTCATAAATACTTTCAGTGTACCCTTTACCAGAAATTCTACTTTCCTCCTCCTGTTGAAAAATGAGTTACAATATCTTCTTAGATGCTCACTGTGTGTAATCCTGTTAAAATGAAGGCCTTACTACACAACATCCTGATACCTAAACTGTAAAGCTCCCACACCATTTTTTTCTTA